>NC_064862.1:5416198-5736698 GCF_024139225.1 Suncus etruscus | reverse complement strand
CATTCCTCTTTTAAGGCGGCGCACATCCCCCCTTCTTTTAGAAAGGCAAGGTTAAGCCCACGGCGGTTTTGAAGGACCATTTCTGCAAGAGAGTTAACAGTGTTAGTGAGGTGCGAGAGACCTTTTTTGAGTTCAGCAATGTCAGCATCAACGGCACGTTGTAAGTTTTCGAGGTGGGCAAATTGGCCGCGTGTTTCAACGAGGGAGGCGATGCCAGTACCCGCACCAGTGGCGCCAACAGCGAGGAGGATGCCAACCGTGAGGGCAGAGATGGGCTCACGGCGGTGGCGGCTGAAGCCAGGACCAGGGAGACGGCTGAGAAGGAGGTCCTCAGTGCGATGCACGGAGAGGCGGGGGGGAGAAGGAGAATAAGAACACAATAATCAGTGGAGGCATGGAAAGGACCCTCGATAATATGGGGAGTGAGGCCAGAGGCACAAGCAAAATAGGTGCCGTTGGGGGCAACAAGGTAACGGGGGGGTCAGTGGTTTTAAGTGGGGGGTAGACAAGGTGAGAGGAGTTGCAAGTGTCACGAAGTTGGGGTGGCAGACGGGTACCATTGGGGTGGATACAGAGTCCGGAACCAACCACTTGGGCAACTGTGATGGCATGGGCGTTATCGAGCCCCCAAGGCAGCATATGTTCATCAGTGGTGGACCAGAGTTGGTCAGTGACGGCGACACCCTCATAAAAGGGAGGTTGGGGGGAAAAACAAATCCAACAATGGGTAAAGGCAGGGTCAGGAATGGCCATGGCAGAGGCATTCATAAGAGTAAGTAGGCGGGCAGAATCAGAGGGAATGCTGGGGGGAAGAGTAAGCTGAAGGGAAGGAGGGGTAGGGGTGGTGGGGGAAGAAGGGGAGGGAGGGGGAGGAGAAAAGGGGGGGGGTGGGGGGTAGGTGAGGAGTAGGGGGGGAACTAAAGCAAAGGAGGAACTACTTTGAAAAGAAGGGGGGGGCAGAATGGGTGCTTGGGCAATATTAGGGCCAAGAGGGACAGGGCCGGAAGAGTGGGGAAGTTCCTTACGGAGTTGGATGGAGAAAAGGAGGCCGGGATCAGTACCGGAAGTATAGAGGCGAAGGCCCCAGCGATGGGGGGAATGCCAGCGATGCTCACTCGCGGCAAGCAGTGGGTAAACGGAAATGACAAGGGGGTTACACCAATAACCATAAGGACAGAGGTTGGGGGAGGGTGCTTTTAAAACGGTGATGTAGTCCAAGTGGATGAGGGGTACCAGGAAACGTCGCCGGATGTTTCGCAGTTCCATGCTTTGCAGAAGAAATGAGAAGAGTCGCCGCAAGTGAAGGAGAGCGAGCACGAGGGCGATGGTCGCCGGGGGCAGACGTAGAGGGGTTCTGATCGAGATTTTCACGGGCGGCGCGATTGCCACAGCCAAATTGGGCTTGGTTGGCAGAATCGATGGGGTAATCTTGGGGTAAGAAATGTGAGGGGGTGCCCCAGACCGAGTTAGCTCCAAGAGCGGAGGCACAGAGGTCAACGAAAAGGGGTTCCCAGGAGGGAGAGGTGGAGAGGATGCTGGAGGCATTGGCGACGTCACGGCTTCATTAAAACTGAGCCAAGTATAGTTAAAGAGTGTATAGGGCGAAGGCGGGGCGGCACAAAAGGAATCAGGGAGAAGTGGAAGGAGGGCTAAAAGGAGGGGCAAGGGGATCCAAAGCAGAGGCATGTTGCGTGATGTCCGGAGATGTAGAAGAGCAGGATGCAGCAGGGACTGTAGAATCCGAGGAGCAGGATGGAGCAGAATCTGTGGAGAGAGCAGATAAAGGGGCCTCAGGGGCCGAGTCCCTGGGCGGGGTAAACGGCTTGATGAGGCGTTCAGGAAGCCATCTGGTTTCCTCAGTTTCGGGGTTATGCACACAGGCATGTCCTTTTCCCCAGATAAGTACAGGATGTGGTCCGAGCCAGGCACCGGTACGCACATCTTTCCAAAGAACTGTTGCAAAAGAGGAGGCTGTGGCCGGATGCCAGAGCCTGTCAGCTGCTGATTTTCCGTCAGCGTCGAGGGTGAGGAAGTTGAGGACAAAAAGGGCATGGTTAAGAAGTAACCGAGGGGTAACTTTATGGCCTTGAAAAAGAAGATCCTTGGATGAGAGTTTATATAACATGTTTTTGAGGGTGGAATGAGCTCTTTCAATAATACCCTGGCCCTGGGGATTGAAGGGGATGCCGAATTTATGAAGAATGCCAAACTTGGCTAGAAAGGATTTAAGTGCTGAAGAAACATATGCAGGGCCATTGTCTGATTTGATGGTTTTGGGGGTACCAATAACAGAAAAACAGTGAGAGAAATGGGAAATAACGTCTTTGGCAGCCTCACCAGTATGGAGGGAGGCAAGCAGAAATCCACTAAAAGTGTCTATGGTGACATGTATAAATTTAAGGGATCCAAATGAAGGGAAGTGAGTGACATCGGTTTGCCATAGGGCACCGGGAGTGAGTCCGCGGGGGTTAACTCCCGTGTGAGGTTCAGGGAGGAGTGAAACACATTGCGAGCACTGTTTAACAATAGTTCTGGCCTGCTCTCGGGTGATGGAAAATTTTAGGCGCAGAGTTTGAGCATTAAGATGGTGAAGAGAGTGAGCCTGCTGGGCTCTTTCATAAGGAGAGAGGGCAAAGGAGGCCATAATAGTGACGGTGGAGGGTCTAGTGCTTGCGTCGACGCAAGCGTTACCTAGTGCCAGGGGGCCTGGCAGGGAGGAATGGGCTCGAATATGCCCAATGAAAAAGGGGGAAGATCGGGCAAGAATAAGTTGCTGAATTTGGGCGAAAAGTTGAAAAGCGGTAGTAGTAGGTTTGATAAAAGGAACAGTTTCTAAAAGGGGAACAGAGTGAGCGATGTAGGCACTATCTGTGTAAAGATTAAAAGGGGAAGAAACTAGAGTAAAGGCTTGTAAAACAGCATAAAGTTCAACATGTTGAGCTGAGGAAAAAGTAGAGGGAAAGGTGGAGAGAGAGCCATTGACAGAGATGGCTGCGGTACCTGAGGAACTGCCGTCTGTGAAGACAAGGGTTGCATCTGGGATGGGGGAGTGCTTAGAGAGAGATGGGAAGACAACAGGGTGGCGATTGAGGAACTGAATGAGCATGTCAGAAGGGTAGTGAGAGAGAATGTTCCGGTATAATTAGAGAGAAAAAGGGCCAATCCACAGAGTTTTTGCTGTAAATAGGAGAGATTGTGCGATGTGAGTAAGGTAAAGTAATGGGAGTGTGGATGAAGACCAAAGAGTTTAACAGAAAGTTGTAGAGGCCATGTTGTAGGAGAGAAATGGCCAGATCAGGATAGGTGGCTAGGACCTTAGAGGGGGTAGAGGGAAGATGAATCCAGAAAGAGTGGTGCAGTTTGATAGAAAACGCCGGTAGGTGCAAAGGTAGTGGCAAGGATAATGAGTTGAAGGGGTTGATCAGGGTTGTAGTAGGAGAGAGACTGTGTCTGGATGGCCCTTTCAACAAGTGTGAAGAGCCTGTTTTGCTGCTGGTGGTGAGGCTACGAGGGGAAGTAGGGTCAGAGTCTCCTTGGAGGAGATCAGTGAGTGGTTTGAGGGTCCCCGGTGGAAAGCTTAAGATAGGGACGGAGCCAGGTAATATCTCCTAACAACTGTTGAAAGTCATGGTAGGTTTTTAGATGTGAGGTACGAAGCTGAAGCTTTTGAGTACGGACAGAGGAAGGGAGGAGCTCAAAACCTAAAGAAAAGATGGAGGAGGATGAAGTTGATTTTATTTTTGGAGATGGAGAAGCCATGGCCTGAAGGGAGGCGGCAACAAGATGTTGAGCCGCTTTTAAGAAGTGCAGCTTCATCGGGGCCTAGAAGGAGGATGTCCATCCATGTAATGATAGAAGGTGATAGAGGGATATAAAGGAACGAAAAGGATTAATATAGGAGCAACATAAACCTGGCAGAGTGTTGGACCTTTTAGCCATTCCCTTGAGGAAGCACCCGCCAATGGTAACGGGCAGCGGGACCAGTAGCATTACTCGGAGGGGAGAGAAAAGGCGAATCTAGGGACAGTCGTGAGGATCAAGGGGGATAGGAGAAAAAGCAATCCTTAAGATCGAGAATGATTTTATGTGAATTAGCAGGAAAGGCCTGTGGGAACAGGTAATCCAGGCTGAGTAGCCCCCATGGGATGCATGGAAGCGGTTGATGCGTCTGAGGTCGTGAAAGGAGCCTCCAAGACCCAGACTTCTTTTTGATAAACAAAGGATGGGGGTATTCCAGGGGGAAGTGGTAGGTTCAATGTGACCGGCAGCAAGTTGTTCTTGAACAAGGGAGATGGCGGGCAAGCAGCAAGTTTTTCAGGATGTAAGGGGCCATTGAGAGACCCCAAATAGGGTCATCAGATTTCCAAGAGGATTGCGGAGGTGAGGTCGAGGGTCAGGTGAAATTGAAGGAAGGAGGAGGGAGGCAGGAGGTTGATTGAAAAGGGCATAGATAGAAGGCCGTTTAGCGGGCAGAGGGGAACCCTAAAACCTTGACGGCCAGAGCGGGGAGTAACTGAAATTGGCTTGGTGACACCCTGAAGAAATTTGCCAAGACCCTTAGAAGGAACATAGCCTTGAGCAAGCATTTGGTCAAGGACATGCTTGTTTCTGCATTTAAGCAGCACGAGGCCCATCTTGATCCATAAGATCTCGACCCCCATAGGTTGATGGGCAGATCAGGAATGACATAAGGGCGGACAAAGCCAGTATCACACCATCCTCATCCTGCCAGATTACCGGGGGGGGGGGCGCTGAAGCTGAACCTTTTTAGCGGTACCGGCGACCCCAGAGATAGGTCAGGAGAGGGACAAAGAGGCCAATCAGGAGGCCAATCCAAAGGAGAAAAGCAGGTGGTATCAGCCCCGGTATCCAATGAGGCCATGGAAGAGGCGGCCCTGGATGGTGAGGAAAGGATAGAAGAGGGGCGTTCGCGACAGATGTTTTTATCCAATAAACATCAGAAGAACCGGGATGAGTGGACTGCCCCGCGGTTGGGGCAGGGCAGGCAGCTTCCACCGCTAGGGGCAAGGGAAGAGCTTGGGCAATGCGAGTAGCCGGGGACGACCTGAACTGATTTAAAAGGAGCTGGTAGCATTAAGAAAAATCTCACCAGAGTAATCACCATCAACGATAGAAAGGAGAGATGATAAGACCATCAATGGTAGAGGAAGCGCGGACCAATGATCATGAAAAAATAACCAGGAGGAGGTGGTCCATTAAACACCGGTAGGAATAGAGTAGACACCACCCTGAGGAGTTAATAAGAGGGGGGGTGGCGGACCACAAGTCAAGTCCTGCTGAAACCGGGGTGGCCCGGAGAAGGAGGAGGAGGTTGAGGGTCGCAGTTCTGGGTTTGGGAGGGGAGGCCGCTGATAGTGAACTTGGATTTGGCGAGAGGAGGTCCAGTCGTTCCCCAGTGGCTGGGGACAAAAGGAATGTGACGAGGCTGTTGGTGCGGGGTCTGGGGGCGACCCCTGCCGGAGTTTTTTGACTGGCCTGGGCGCTGTTTCAGGAGTGAGGTTTTCACCCAGAAAATTTCCCTCAATGTCAGTGATAGCGCGACAGGAGGATCTCCAGTGGCGGCGCGCCTGACAGCGGGGGCAAAGGGAAGGGCGTTCAAGAAGTGGAGCCTGCTGTATGTCAGGCAGCCTGCGCTGGGGACACTGACCCGCGAAGTGACCAGGCTGGCCCACAAGAATAACAGATTTTACCTTTAGACTGGTTTTGAAAAAGCGACAAAGGGCACCAGCCACTTGGGAAGCAAAAGAAATGAGCATTTTTACAAAGAGAGATCATGTCCTCTAGGGAGCGGGAGAGCTTGGGACCTTTAAGAATTTGGCGGCAGGCAGGATTAGCATTTTCAAAGGCAAGCTGCTTGATGAAAGGATTAGAGGTATCAGTGATTCCGGTGGTACGATCAATAGCCTCAAGGAGACGGGGAGATGAAGGCGTGATAAGGCTCATCATCTGCCTGCAAGATTTTTGCAAGAGGAGAGCAGGGCCCGAGGAAGAGCCGACAGCTTTCCATGCCTTAAGAGCAGCTTGAGAGGTTAAACTGAGAATGTGATAGGGAAGGCGGCGCTGAGCCTGCATAGTGTCATAGGGCGCAGAGCCAGAAAGTTGGAGATACTCCCTTTTTACTGGGTTCCCGCAAGGTCCTTGCAATTATTTTGAAATTCAGCCTCCCAGAGGACAATATCCTGGGGCTTAAGGCAGCGGCGGACAGTTATGCGCCATTCTATAGGAAAAAGAGCGCCGCCATAGGAGAGAGATTCAAGGCAAGAAAGGGTATAGGGAGCCTGGGGACCGTACTCAAGGACGGCCTTGCGGACTTCCTTAAGGGAGCCCTGATCGAGTTCCTTAATTTCAATGTCCTCTTGAAAAATACGGCCGGTAGCTCGTTGGGTGGGAGCGTCGGCATCAGGAGGAGAGGCATCGCCGGAGACGGCAGCCTCCTCCTCGCCCGCAGATTGATTTTCATCTGCGTCAGCTTCGTCATCGGCCTCAATAACGTTTCCATCAGGGTCGTCAGCAGCCTCGCCATCCGCCTGCGCAGCAGGGCGCGCAGGGGTAGTTCTACGGGAACGGGGCCGAGCACGGGAACGTGTGATCATAGGGTGCTGAGAAGGAGGCTGCTCCTTAGGCTTAAGGAGGGCAGGGTAAACCTGAGGAGGACTAGGGGACTGTAGCTTAGAGAGAACTTGATTGAGAGAAGAGCAGAGTTTATCAAATGGTGTGCTGGAGCTGTGAGGCAGTGGAGGGAGGAGAATAAGCTGTGGGAGGGAGCAGGGGGGTCAGACGGGCGGAGCGGGCAGTGTAAGCAGCAGCCGCTGCGTCAAGCGTGGCTGCGTCTTCAGGAGAGAGGTGGTCGGGAGAAGGAGCCTGAGTAATGGCAACGAAAGAGGGACGAGGCAGAGGAATCTGCAGGAAACAGGGGCGTATGGCGGGGGCCGAAAGGTCTCAGGCGAGGGGGGACATGGGAGAGGAGGGAGTATGAGAACGTGAAGCATTAGTAAGGATAGCCTGTCCCTCCTTTGATGACTAGCGGTCGCAGGAGGAAGAGATAGAGCTGCAGTAATAAGGCCATCGAGGAGTTTCCAATATTGAAGAATGCAGTCCTTAAAAGCAGAATCATTTTGGTGTGTTACAAAAATCCTTCAAATCCTGCCCAATTTTCAACCAAGTGGAACGGGGCGATCTTAGGGGCGGTTAAACACAAACCAAGGGGAAGCTTTATGAAGGATGTTAAAAAATTGATAAAGAGTCTGCCTTAGAAACATGAACCTTCCTGGATATAGTTCATCTGAAGGGATTGAACGAATTTTTCCTCGGTACTGAGTGTAGAGCCCATAGCGAAAAGAAAGAGGAGGGAGAGGAAAGACATATGGGGTCCCAACGGACGAGAGGCCAGAAGGCGGGGTCGCCTGGGAGGGAGACGAAGAGTCACCCTGAGGGATGCATGCATGAAATTCTTAACGCGTCTGCGCAAGGGAAACTCACCCTTCACGGAAAGAAAAGGGTGACGCGGAGAATTCCCGGGAACGGACCGCGCGACGAGGGAGAAGAGCAGGAAAACCACGTTGGGCGCCAGATGTGGCTCCCCAGAGGGGACCCCTATATCGGGGGGGGGCCCTATCCTACACTGGCCCAGCAGTGATTGGAAACCTGTGGAGAGCCACACAACGTGATAGGGTTCGTGCTCTTCTGAGTACCTGTGGAGGCAAAAGTTAGTAATGACTCATGAGATCAAAAGAGAAATCTAAGAGTAGTTTTATTATCAGGCAGGATGTGATTATATACTTTTCAGCGATGGGGAAGCGGGGGTAGGGAAAGGCATGGCTATCACCAATCATATTTCGGCCAGATTGTCTTTTGCTCACAGCCACTCAGTAGAGCCGGGTGTGAGAGTTAGTGGGGCCTAGAGTGAAAAAACCACAAATCACCGGATGTCACGTACACATTTTCAGATGACAGTTACAGATTACCAGAGACCAACAGTTAAATTCTTAAGTAACATGTTGTTCTTTATGCTACTGATGTAAAAGGTTTTGTTACTGGTACTCATAAACCTGTATGACACTATTTCCTTTTTCATGGCCCATGATTTCTTGATCACAGTGAGAACTGGCAAGAACTGTTTGTCCCTGACATATTTTTTTAGAGCTGCGTATATCCTGTTGGCCTGTCCTTTGCAGACTTTCTGGTTTCGTTCCATTCTTCACAATCAGGCAGGCATGAAGGCAAAGCAGGCAATGCATAGCAACACTGGGGGAGTTCTACTCTCCCGGCTCCTCACATTGAATTTGTTACCTGTACCTATTCTAGCAACCTAAGTCTTTAGAACTAAGTTGTAAAAATTACTCAATCCTCTCCTCACCTTACTTTAAGGCCATACCTTCATTTGCTTTACATAAATAGTAAATACAATGAATATTCATTGAATTTATAATTCAGTCAATTACATGTAGACCAATGGTTCTCAAATAGTGGGATGAACCCCCAGGGGGGCACGAGGCTCCGTAGAAGGGGAGCACCATTTGTCCTCGGCAAACACTGTCATAACAAGCTAAGCCCCATGTTTATGTCTCTGTATGTCTCTGGAGCTGAGAGTTCTGTGTCCTGCTTCTAAACCCCCGCCTCAGAAAAGCTAATGCATTGCAGAACGTGCTCATTGTAGCCATGAATCCAGGCATCACTTCTTTTTTTTGTTTGTTTGTTTGTTTGTTTGTTTTGGGGGGGGCGACCATCCGGTGACGCTTACTGGCTATGCGCTCAGAAGTCACTCCCTGGCATTGGGGGACCATATGGAACGCTGGGGGATTGAACCGCAATCCGCCCTAGGCCTAGCGCTCGCAAGGCAGACCACCTTACCTCTAGCGCCACCACTCCGGCCCCCCAGACATCACTTCTGATAAAAAAAAAATCAGCCTCAAATTATTTGATATATTTTTGTTTTGTAGGTTAAAGTTTTTTTTAGTAAAGATACTATTTGCAGTCGTACCAGGGGGGCACGAAAAAATGTTTTCTTCTTCCTAGGGGGGGCATGGCAGAAAATAATTGAGAAGCACTGCATTAAATGAACATTCTATAAATTGATGAAATCAATGGCTTGCAAGCAAAAGCATTTTGGGGTGGGGCAGAACCACTACCACAGCAGGGAGAGCCTTCTACTTTACGCACAGCTGCCATGGGTTTGATCCTCATCATTTCATTTGGACCCTCAAGTCTGCCAGGAGAAATTTCTGAGTGCCGTGCCAGGAGTAACCCCTGCACCACTTCCATGTGTGGCTCCAAAAAAAATTAATTAATTTTTCATTAATCAAAATGTTTTCTACCACTCTGTTTCCTGATGATTTTACTTTCAGTTTAGGTTGAAATGATTATTTTTCCCAAATCAATTATCATAAAATTCACTTTCAATGGATTCAGTTTTTTGATGTTACTCAGGACCTCTTATCTGTAACTATTTAGGTGACTATTTTAGTTTTAAAAGAATATGTTTAGGGGCTGGAGCATTAGTACAACTCGCAATGCATGAAATACATCCTGGGCATCACCAGGAATGGGCCAAAACTCAAAAGGAAATAAAAAGAAAAAAGAAAAGTTTCTGTTTAAAAAATATGGGTGGTGCTGATTTGCATTGCAAATTGAGTAATTTTTCTTATGATATATCACTATGGGAAAATTTAATCAACATACTAATAAAACCTCCAGGGATATGAATCATTCCTGATTCCCCCACAAGGATGCACTAGCTCTTAACAATGACAAGTGGGTCCACAATTGCCCATCTTTCTTTTTTCTTCCTGATTCTGACATGCCCAAACTATTGAAAAATCATTTCTGTTTATAACTTATTTGTTGCATTCACATAATGCATTTATGAATGTGCTTCTTTAGGATCATGTTGAATATCTGTTTAAACTTTGGAGCTGAAAGTAATGTTAAATTGTAGGGGTTTTGTCGATCTTCTCCTTTGTAGTTCTGAGGTGAAGGCTAGAGGATGAGCAGCTTTTAACTTATCTTACAATGTAGAAATGTTGCTGCAGTAGCCTGCTAACAATTGCTGAAGCAGCAGATATGATGAGCATACAGATAAATAAGCTACTTTGCAAATGACAAATAGTTGCTACCAGTGTTAGTAAAGGGAGACAAGAGCCCATTCTGGTCTACAGTTACCTCTTCCTCTATTGCTCTGATTGTTTGATAAAAATAAATTTTTTGGACATCTTCTCTTGGTCAAACGCTTTTTCGTAAGATAGGAATGACTATGCACTACCCAAAAAAATGCTCCTTAAACAGATTATTTTGTAAGTGGAAAATGGTGCACTGCCTGTGGCTCGACTTCAGTATCAACAAACAACAATGTCAAATACTCAAATTCAAGTGTTTAGCACTTTTACTTATTATTTACATTTTATTTTGATAGTACACACAAGCTGAAGTGCTCTGGGTGCTGTTCAAGTTCTGGCACTCAAAATCGGAACCTCACATATGCTAGAAATGTCCTCTACTACTTGATCTATATTCAGAGCCTTTTATTCAAGCTTCTTCAAAAAAAATTTTTTCTGTTGTGTGGAAGTATGTTTTTATGTTGGAGTTTTGCAGCTTCACAGCAAGATCATAAGTGAAAGGAGATAAAATAGGAACTCTGGGACAGCTTGTATGAAGAAATTCAAATGTATATGCTAACAAAGAACATAAGAAATATGGTGTAATAGCAGATCAAGTTCTACACTCCAAGATAAAGTTGTTTTTACATCGAGCTACATACATGTGGAAAGTAAAATTGATAAATTCATGTTAAAATCATGAAAAAATATATTGGCTAGAGCCTAATCAAGCTATAATTACTGAACACAGAAAAAATCCTGAGAAAATGTTGGCATTAGTTCAGAATATAAGTAGTCTTCAATGTAAGAAATACTGGAGGTGTTCAACTTCTCCTAGAGGACAAAGATCAGTGAAAGGTGCTGAGAAGATTCGGGAAAAACATCATAATAAGCACTGAGAAAATATTAAGAAATAAAAAAACTTGTGTAAAGTCCTTTAAATTAATAATGGTCATAATTTTCCTAGAATAAAAATATAATTATTTACTTCAGTGCCAACACATGTTGTACATAGTGAGGGTTTTGTTGATTGCTTACTCTGCCTTAGATCTAGCTTATTTATTTATAATATACTGACTAGAAAAAAAAGACAAAAATATTGCTACTCGTGGTTTTAAAATCTTGCAGGAGAAAGACAATGAAGGCAGTGAAAACCTAGTATGATTCTGCTTTACAATATGGTCCTGCTTCCTAAATGGAGGCTCATGATCCCATATAGGAAAAACTGAACTGTGGAAAGTTTCTATTTTAAGGTATATGAACATTTTTTAAATCTACTTTACGATAATTTATTTATTTATTTGGTTCTTGGTTTTTGGGCCACACTCTGGTGACACTCCCTGGCTCTGACTAAGAAATCGCTCCTGGCTTGGGGGGACCCATATGGGGCTCTGGGTAATCATGGTAATCATGGTAATCATGGTCCGTTCCTAGGTTAGTGCCTGCAAGGAAAATGCCCCAAGATAATTTTCTTTATGATGTATTATCTGTAGATATTTGCTTATGTAATATACCTATTTTATATATGTATATACCCACAACTATGCAATGAACAAAATGGAGGTTTGTTGAGAATGCTCAGGCCCAAGAGAATAGTGAAGATAAGGAAATAGAGTGGAGAAACACTTATGAAATGACAGGTGACAGGAATCAAAGGGTCTCAGTTACATTGGTGATGTTAAGAAAGGATAGTTGAGTGACTAAAGAAACTCTGGTACATCTACACCAATAGAATAGAATGCAGCCTGTTAGGGAAAAAATGTTAGAAAAAATTACTTAATACATTTGGTGAAAAGAGTCCCTGAGAAGAAAAATTTGAATAATCCTTAGTATATATGACAGAAGTTCTAAGAAAGAATAAAGACCTTGTTCAGTGTTTGCAGAAATTGACCACACAATGCCTATGAAAAAGGTGAAATTGATGGATTCACTAATGAACTTTTTTTAAACCTTCCAAGAAGAACTACAACAAATCCTGGACAGACTATTTCATGAAATTAAAAAAACAGAAACACTTCCAAATTGCTTTTATGAAGCCAACATTACCTTGATACCAAAACCAGACAGAGATGCTGCCAAAAAAAGAAAATTACAGACCAATATCTCTGATGAACACAGATGCAAAGATCCTCAACAAAATCCTGGCAAATAGGATTCAATGCCTCATCAAGAAGATCATTCACTAGAATCAAGTAAGTTTCATCCCAGAAATCCAAGGATGGTTTAACAGATAAATCTATCAACATAATACACAACATCAACAACAAGAAAAATAAAAATCACATGATCAATCAATAGATGCAAAGAAAGCGTTTGATCAAGGTACTAATACCAATCTTGATACAAACTCTCAGCAAGATTGGAAATGAAAGTAACCTTTCACAATATAGTTAAAGCTATCTACCACAAGCCAGTGGCAAATATTATCCTCAATCAAGAAAAACTAAAAGCCTTTCCTCTAAATTCTGGTACAAGACAAGGCTGTCTCGCTCTCACCACTCCTCTTCAACATAGTACTGGAAGTACTTGCTATAGCGATGAGCAAGAAAAAGATTTCAAGGGAATCCAGATAGAAAGGAAGAAGTCAAGCTCTCACTTTTTGCAGATGACATGATACTCTACTTAGACTTTACCAAAAAGCTTCTAGAAACAATAGATTCAATATTAATATGACAGGCTACAAAATTAACACAAAATCAATGGCCTTTTTATACACCAATAATGATAGGGAAGAAATGGACATTAAGAAAACAACCCTATTCACATTAATGTCACACAAACTCAAATATCTTTGAGTCAACTTGACCAAAGACCTGAAGAAACTATACGAAGACAACTATAAAATCCTGCTCCAAGAAGTAAGAGAGGACACGAAGAAATGGAAACATATCCTGCTCATAGATTGGCAGGATTAACATCATTAAAATGGCAATACTTCCCAAAGCATTATACAGATTTAATGTGAATCCTCTAAAGATACCCATGACATTCTTCAAAAAAGTGGATCAAACATTTCTGAAATTCTTTTGGAACAATAAATACCCTTGAATACCTAAAGCAATCCTTAGGAAAAGGAATATGGGAGGCATTACATTTCCCAACTTTAAACTTTACTACAAAGCAATAGTTATCAAAACAGCATGGTATTGGAATAAAGACAGACCCTCAGATCAGTGGAATAGGCTTGAATACTCAGAGAATGTTCCCCAGACACACAAGCACACAATTTTTTATAAAAAAGCTAAAAAATCCCTAAATGGAGCAAGGAAACGCCCCTTCAACAAGTGGTGTGTTGGCACAACAAGAGGTTAGACACTTGCAAAAAAGCGAACTCAGACCCCCAGCTAACACCAATGTATAGGTAAAACCTAAGGGTTAAAACCTGAAGGATTAAAGACCTTGATATCAGACCTGAAACCATAAGGTCTCTCTAGAACAACAAGTAGGTAAAAACACTTCCATGATATAGAGATTAAACGGCATCTTCAAGGAGAAAACTGCACTATCCAAATAAGTGAAGGAAGCAGAGATAAACAGATGGGGAGTATATTAAGCTGAGAAAGAAGTTTCTGCACCTCAAAGGAATAGTACCCAGGATTCAAGAGACCACCCACTGAGTGGGCTGAAAATTATTCACCCAATACCCATCAGATAAGGGGCTAATATCCAAAATATGCAAGGCACTGACAGAACTTTATAAGAAAAAAAAATCTAATCTCATCAAAAAATGGGGAGAAGAAATGAACAGACACTTTGATAAAAAAGAAATACAAATGGCCAAAAGGCACATGAAAAATTCTCCACATAAACTAATCATCAAGGAAATGCAAATTAAACACAACTCTGAGGTACCATTTCACAATTGATGATTGCAATGTTGCACTGGTGAACCGGGGTTATTATCTTTACATGAACTGAAACCCAACTACAATCGTATTTGTAATCAAGATGTTTAAAATAAACATAAAAAAAGAAGAGGAAAAATATTTTAGATGAGACACTGCACCTCAAAAACATCTTTTTTAGGAGGATAAAATAACGTTTGTTCATAAAAGAATGAAAGATGAATGATATGAATACACGAAAAAACTTGACTAAGGAATATCAAGACAACACCCAGACAGGGCAAAATGAGTCAACTAATCATTCATGTTCTTAGGAGTAGGGAGAGAGATATTAAATTCAGTAGAGAGGAAAATAGAGCTCTACTAATAGGGATTTTAAAAAACTGGCATAGAATAAAACTGACCTGCATAGGTGTTTTCATGAATTAAATCAATATGTGTTCCTTATATCTTCCAATACAAGCAGAATACAAAACTATTTTCATTTGAAATCTCCCCTGTGCTTGGGAGCGCTGACCATAACAGCAACTGAATTTTTACTCTCACTCTAATATAATCTTTGAGAAAGAATGTTATTTAGATAAAGCCATATGGCTTGTAGCCTTTAGAAATGGTCACTCAGTTTAATGTTTTTGAAATATATTCAAGCTGTTATGTGTAGTAAATATTGATTCCATTATGTTCACTTGTTAAATTAGTACATTTGAATTGCCTTTTTTAATACAAGTGTAAATGCTGTGAAAAAGTTTTAGTGTATATATACCTCTTTGTTTCTTTAAGTAAAATAATCATGTAGTTCTAGGTCATACACTATGCATGTGTTTAACTTTAATATAAAAAAATTTATACTTGCATTCCTCGGGTGACAGTGAAACTTGCACTCATCTCTGCATGTTGTGTGGGTGATTGCTAATTAGAGTTTGCATACTTGTTAATTTGTTATGTTTATTTATTAATTTGATTTTTTCGTTTTTATTACAATGTATTTTACCAATTATATTTAGAGAAAATTTACTCACATAGTTGACATAACTGATCAAAATTCATTTGTTTCAGGATATCAAAAAACAAGTTATTAAGAAATAGAAATAGAATAAAGAATTAAAAAAATGGAAAAAGAAAAGGAGGGGGGGAAGGGAGTGGATAGAGTTTTTTAGCAGTTATATTTGTGAAAATCATTGTATCACCAATAAAGTCCCAATAAAATAGCCAAAGGTTTAATACATTCCCTTTTTCTTTTCTTTAGAGATGGGAGATATGCTTTAAAAAAAAGTTATGTGTGTGTGTGTGTGTGTGTGTGTGTGTGTGTGTGGCAGTTGTCGTTTACATAGGCACAGAAAAATATGAAAGAAATTGGAAAGAAAGACCTCTGGCCTAAAAAACAGGGAGATCTCACCCCCAAAGTATTTTGGGATAAGACTACCAAGGCTCCAGGCATCCTAGGTTGTCCAACCCCCTAGAAGTCATTCTCAGTGGTCAGTTCTTCAGCATCACAGGTTTTTGTAGTTATAGTTCCTGGTTTCTGTACAAATCCTGTGTCTTAAACCGAGTTGTCTGTAGTGTCTACACTCCATAAAAATGCAATGACTATAGTGGAGGTTGTTGAGAACACTCTAGGCTCCAGAGTATAGTGAGGATAAGGAAACAAAATGAGTGAAGGAGGAGAAACACATGAAATGAGAGGGGACAGGAGTCAAAGGGTTTCAGTTGCGTTGGTGATGCTAAGAAAGGGCATTTGAGTGGCTAAAGAAACTTTGGTACGTCTACACAATGAATACTATGCAACTATTAGGAAAAATGAAGTCATGAAATTTGCATATCTATGTGGATGGACATGGAAACTATTATGCTAATTTAAATGAGTTTATACATAGAATAATCTCAGTTATCTGTGGGATATAAAAAAATGAAAGACAATGTGGAAATAGTATCGATATATAATAGAGATGAAGGCTGTAAGGACCAGCCCATGATATAAAGCTTACCACAAAGAGTGATGAGTACAGGTAGAGCACTAACTGCACTAACAACTACCATAACAATGATAGAGAGAGAAGTAGAATTTCTGTTCTGAAGACAGACAGGGGGTGGAGGGAGAAGGAAAATAAGGAACACTGTGGCGGGAAAGTGACAGTGGTGAAGGGTGGTGTACCATTTTTTTGGGGGGGGGGGTTTGGGTCACACCCGGCGTGCTCAGGAGTTACTCCTGGCTGTCTGCTCAGAAATAGCTCCTGGCAGGCACGGGGGACCATATGGGACACCGGGATTCGGACCAACCACCTTTGGTCCTGGATCGGCTGCTTGCAAGGCAAACGTCGCTGTGCTATCTCTCCGGGCCCGGGTGGTGTACATTTGATGACTGAAATCCAACTATGAACATTTCTAGAACCACAGTGCTTAAATAAAGAAATTAATAAATATTTTAAAAAGTACAGAACTAAAGACCCAAGCAACAATTAGCAACAATGAAATAATGAGAACCAAACTTTACAACCAAAATTAAAAATGGGCTGGGGCAGAGGGTGGTGGCATGGTTCATTATTTTCTCTGATGACCTTCTTGGTTCTCTGACTGGGGCCCTGTAAATGAGCTAACAAGAACTAACAAGAAAAAAGCATTAGAAAATAACTTTATGGGCCTGAAGAGATAGCACAGCGGCGTTTGCCTTGCAAGCAGCCGATCCAGGACCAAAGGTGGTTGGTTCGAATCCGGTGTCCCATATGGTCCCCCGTGCCTGCCAGGAGCTATTTCAGAGCAGACAGCCAGGAGTAACCCCTGAGCATCGCCGGGTGTGGCCCAAAAACCAAAAAAAAATTTTTTAAAAAAAGAAAATAACTTTATTAGTTTTGGTGGAAAAAATAATGAGGATGCTTTGCTTGGTTTGTTTGAGTTGAGATGTTTTTAAAGAGAGAATTACATTTATGTATGTATGTATGTATGTATATGTATATATATATATATATAAATTAATAGTGTGCATGGAAAGCAAGGTACCTTTATGACATAGAGGAAGTACAAAGTAAGACTTGGAAGCATCAGGGACACACACAATGTCTCACAAAGTTGCCACATCTAACAGATGAAATGATCAACCCAGGAAGGAGGGACAATCATGGATTGGTATGAAAGAAAAATAAAGTGTAGAGACCATGAAAAAAAACCTGAAAAAAGCTACTGTGTGCTTTCTGATCATCCCTTCCCCAAACATATACTCCCTCACCACAGAAAGCTTCTCTGTCCATCTATTTCTTACTCTCTGCTCACTTGTGTGGATCATACAACTGAGCAAAACCCTCCTTGACTGTGGGTGACAAACAAAAAGGGAGGCCCCCAATGCTAAGATGCTAGGGTCATGGGTGCTCTCTTGATCACAAGTATATTTATAATAGGTTTGCTGAAGAGTGCTCTGGAAAATGTTATGGCGTATGAATAAAGTAAACTAGAGAATTTTTGGGGTACCTCTTAAGGTACCTTTTAGAAATAAAATTTTATTTAGGCAATATAATTTACAGAGCTATTAATAACAAGTCTCTGAAATTCTGTATTCCAACTCTAAACCCATCTCCAATGCCAGTATACCTCAACCAATGATCCAAGATTTTCTTCTCTTCTGGACACAGGGAGGATACTTCTCACTTGAGGGTCTTACAGTCAGCTTTGATGAGAAAAGGAAATTGGGGAGTTTTATCTGCACCTGTCTGTTATCAAATTTCCTTGACTTAAAGTATTTAATGTGCCTTATTTTGGAGTATCACATAATGACCACTTTCAAATTCATTGCCTATAGTAATGAAGGTTTCTATCTACATTTTGCTCATTAACTCTATGAGCTAATATTTAGGCAAAATGTCAAGATTAGTCGAGATATTTTTATTTATATATGTCCAATTATTTAAATGCATTTGATGAAATAACTATTATTACATTTTTATATTTGTTAAAAATTAATTGGCCTTATTTATGTGTTTAGGGGAACTAAGTCTATATTCTTTAGTCTGCTCCATATATCTACATAGTAGACTCTGAAAATTGATAATATGTTCTGAGTATAATACCTTTCAATAAGTCTGAAATTTGGTAGCCTTGCTACCAATTATTCCAGTTCTCCTGTTCTTTTTTTCCACCTTTCAAAGAGTTTTAACAATAGTTTATTTTTAACTTTCAAAATATCCTACTTAAGGATCCAGAACTCTAAAACAGTGGATAAGGTGCCTACTTGCACACAGTACCTGGGTTTAATTCCAGGTACCCTAGATTTTCTTTCAAGGGAAACTGTAAAGTATAATCCCTGAGTCCAGAGCCAGCAGTAAGTCCTGAACATGACCAAGTGTGTCTCTCTCTTTTCTCTCACAAAAAAAATTGGCCTGGACAAGCTAGACACAGAGGGGACCACTTGTACTAGCAGCCCAGGGGGTAAAGGAAGGGGATGGGATGCTGGGACAGGGGTGGAGGGAGGAGAACTTTGATGGTGGGAATTCCCCTGATTCCATGTCACTATGTACCTAAAATATTACTGTGAAAAATAGGTAATCCACTTTGTTCAAAATAAAAATTATTATTATAATAAAAATAAATAAGTTGGCCTGGAATTAATTGGAATTTTTTTTTCATTTTTTGTTTGTTAGTTAGTTTGTTTGTTTTGGGGGTCACACCAGGCAGCGCTCAGGAGTCACTCCTGACTGCACTCAGAAGTCGCTCCTGGCAAGCTCGGGGGACCATATGGGATGCCGGGATTCGAATAGGGACCATATTGTGTTGGCCGCATGTAAAGCAAACGCCTTACTGGTGTGCTATTGCTCCACCCCCTGGAATTTCTTTAAATATGTAGTTTGGGGACATTTGATAACTTTCCTATGACTATCTTCAAATGAGAGTATATATTGAGCCTTCAAATGGTTCCTCTTGAATGTTTTAAAATTTTGCTTCTAAGCAGCATAAATGAGATTGCTTTTCATTTTCTTATTTTATTTGCAACATAAAATAATTTCTGAGCTTATAGCTTCACCATGATCTCTGATCCTCTCTGAAAGAATGACTTGGGTCATTTTAAGATGCACACTGTGACATCAAATTGTATCATAATTATGGTGTAAGTTATGGTGATAATTATTGTGGTCAATTTTTTTTTCCTTTGGTTTTTGGGCCACACCCAGTAACACTCAGGGGTTACTCCTGGCTATGTGCTCAGAAGTCGCTCCTGGCTTGGGGGACCATATGGGACACCGGGGGATCGAACCACGGTCCGTCCAAGGCTAGCGCAGCAAGGCAGGCATCTTACCTTTAGCGCCACCGCCCGGCCCTATTGTGGTCAATTTTTACAATAACATTAAAGGAAGTTAGTGCCTTTGTATCCATTGTAGCTATTATTAGATTTTTTTTCAAGTAGGTCACATCTCTCACCTCAGTGTTCCTTTTCATTAGTAATTTTTCAAACTTCTGCACACTCTATAGGTGATGATGATTGTCTTATTCTTGTCCTCCTTCCTCTAGGTAATGCTACAGTTTGTAAAATGAAACCTCTATGGTACCTTGTCATTCTGAAGAGAGGATGGGATGCAAGATGGTTGTATACAAGACAAGCACCTTACTAGCTATACTATCTCTCTGGCCTCAGCATCTTACAATATGTATAAGGAATAGTAACGGCTGGGTTATTGTCTTTGGAAGAAAGTAAATAATCAAGTTATAATCTTGTTTAATCCTCATTGAACCTGTGCTAATAGGAGTAAACTAAAGTGTTAGGTCTTGTTTCATTATAATGTTTAAATGACCAAATTGAAAGGTTGATAAATCTACCCCAATTTTGTCCTTATGTGGCCCAACAATATATAGCCACAAGAACAATCTTCTGGGTTTCCTGTAGATAACTAAACCATGTTAAGAATTTGTATTCACTGTTTCAATGGCAAAAACTACCTGTAATTATTTTCTCAGTGGGGCTGAATAAAACTTGAATTCCATTTAATCTTATACTAAACAAATTCTATATTTCATGTCATGGATTAGAATGAAAATGGGGATAGTTCATCAACACTGATCTGTGATATAAAAAAAGAACAGCGGAACCGAGGGTATGAGAGTGCATAAAAATGTTTTGTGTTCTGACCAGTACATTGCTTTAAAAAAATTTTACAGTCAGACCCAATTGTTCATTCTCACCATGCAGAAGATACTCACATATTCATTTTTAAAAGGGCAAATCAACCATAATTCAGTTTATAAACTGTGAAGCTGGTTGCGAATGTCTGGATGAATATTCATTAGAATCTCTTAATCTGCCATCGGCTGTGATTCATTAGGCATATGTAAATATCACTCACTTTAATTGCCCCTAAACTGACTTAACATAATATTGTCATTAGCAAATTATTAGTTATTTGTGTAACTAATGGTACATTATAGTATGCATGTTAAATCTTCAAATATATGATTACAATTATGATGATGTTTTATGCTGAGGGCTTTCTAAATTATTTGATGAAATACAATGGAGTCAAATAAAATCTGCTATGTTAATAGGACAGTTACAGAACTTTTTCTGCACCTTGGTGCTATCTTCATATCCCTGCTTCTCATTCTTTCTGGATCTTAACATACCACCATGAAGTCTTTCTGTTGCTTTGCTTGCACATCTCTCAGAAAGTTCAACTTCCTTCTCTCACATCTTATAATTTGGGCTCAACCCTGGAATGTCTGTAAAAAGTGACTTTATTTTTAAAGTAATTGTTGATTGAAAATGGATAAAATGATACAAAATGGGGGGTAAGTAAAAGTATAGAAAACTTCCTGAGCATAGATAAATATAAGCAAAGCATGTAATTTCACCAATTTATAGGAATTTTACTCTATGTTTGCTGTAGGAGGGGAGGGGCTGTACTTTCACCTGTATATATTTATCAAATGATGAGTTGTCTTTAAAACCTTTTCTCCACTTTTTTTATCATCATCTTTTAAATAAATTGGTACCCAAGAATTCTTTTACAGGATTCACGTTATTTTTACTGAAAATTCTGTTTACCTGTCCCTCTATATTCTCAAGCACTTGTTTTACAACATTTTCATATAGAAAAAGATTTCTCTAGTCTCCAAAGCAATGTAAAATCTTTTTTTTTATTAAAGATAATCACCTACTTTTATCACATGAAGTTATTACAAATTTACTGACAGTTCTCCAAGGAATAAAGTTGACCCAGTACACTGGTAGACTAACCCTCAATTAGTATTACTTTAGTCTCTGTTAATTGCGTAACTGGTGACAGGAATATGTTCATGCAAAATGAGTTAACAGAGGCAGCTCTGT
The DNA here is from genome assembly GCF_024139225.1 of Suncus etruscus. Taxonomy (NCBI): domain Eukaryota; kingdom Metazoa; phylum Chordata; class Mammalia; order Eulipotyphla; family Soricidae; genus Suncus; species Suncus etruscus. The sequence continues at coordinate 5,715,441 of NC_064862.1, read as the reverse complement.
TATATTGCCTTCCAAAATATTTATAACTTAATATACCATTGATGTTTATAAGTTCCCCTTTTTCAAAGTCCTCTAGATTAATTGCCATTTTATCTTAATTTCATAGTGATCTTTTTGTGTAATAAATGTTTACACATGAAAAGAAGTTATTGAGACAATAATAGCATAATGAGTATAGATTGTGGTACAAATCTCCTGAATTAACATTTGAGAAAAATGGTCAAGCATTATTATATTATAAGATAATATTTTCAGTCTAATATACTTTAAATTTAACATAACTAACATATAAAATAAATGTGGAATTTAGTTTAGTTTTGTTTTTAAAAATGGATAGTGAGTTATTGAATTCCTCCTCTCCCCCAGAAGAAGCTTAATTGTAAGTCCCAGAGATCTCCTTTAGCTAATATCATTCTTTACATTTTAAAATAGAATTAGTTGCGTCAGGGCATTCTCTGTGCTAATCAAACTCTAGAAGTAGCATATCTTACCTCTGTTTCATCCCATACCTAATCCCTCTCTATACTATAATTTCTATATGTCAAGGGATCTATAGCAGTACAGAAGATTGAGAAAAGAGCTAAATTGGTCTGCCATATGTTTTCATACACATATATAATTTGGGGGACATAGCCTTCATTGGAGCATGTTCAGTGTTCATTCATTTATTCTTGTCAATGTCGGTTCTTGCTCTTCCATGGTCAGTGGAATGGTAAAATATACTACATTGCTCCACAGAGTCTAAAATGTTTATTAGCTGATTCTTTGTAAAAGATATTTCCAATTCATTGAATTTAGAATAATACATAGAATTTCAGATGCTCTTTTATATGGAATTTTACTGAAAATTTTTACAATATAATATATAGAATTTTGCCCCAAAATAAATTCAAGAGTCAAGTTAACCAAATAAAATTATCTTTTTTTGTGAAAAAAAAATCCAAGTCTCAACTCTTTAAAGAGCGAAAGATTTATTGTGCAGTTAAAGTTTGGTCACTTCTAACTCTGACATCACAGAGATGTCAAAAATATCAAATTTATTTGAACTCTGGTAACTTTGTTATATAGCATGCCTGTGGTGTTTGGATGGGTTTATATAGCAAATTCATTGTTCTAGTTATGAGTTATGGTTGAATGCAAACTGTGGCTCAGAAAGTTGCTTTAAATTTTATTCAGATCTGGAGGTTCACTTTAAATTCAAATACAAGTCAGTTTTATGAAGTATGAATACAGAGAGGAATAATAAGGTAGAACTTCAGCCATGTTAATATTGCAATTATTAATGAATGTGAAAATTTATGGAGCTGCTATTTTTTTTCTATTTTTGTTGTTGGGTCACATCTGCCAGTGTTCAGAGCCTATTCCTGGCTCTGTACTCAAGAATCACTCCTGGCAAGTTTAGAGGACCTTATGGGGTATTGGAGATATAAAGTGCTGGGGATTGAACCTAAATCAGCCACATGCAAGGCAAGCATCAACTTACTCTCTGGTCCCAGGAGATGCTAATTATGCGTCAGGCCATGTAGAATACTTTTTGTACATTGCCTTATTTAATTTTTGCTATCTATTATATAGCATTATATTTTTTTCATTAAAGACTATTAACACTAAGCAAAAATATTTGCTTACTCCTAACTCATTTGGCTATAAATGGAAGCCAAGAATCAGTGCCCAACTTTTCTAGGCCTGTGACCCATATATGTTCCTTTTATAATCTCATTCTGTCTCAGTACTACATGTTGAACATCACTACTTCCATTATTATATTGACTATTAAACACATGACCACTAAAAGTGTTGATTTGTAAAATGTTGTCATCCAGGGGCCAGAATGGTAGCACAGTGGTAGGGCACTTGCCTTGCACGTGGCAGATCCAGAATGAACCTGGTTTGATCCTGGAGTCTCATATGGTTCCCCAAAGCCAGGAATGATTTCTGAGTGCATAGCTAGGAGTAACTCCTGAGTGTCACCAGGTGTGGCCCAAAAACAAAATAAATAAATAATTTTTTAAAAAGTTGTCATCCATCCATTATTGAATAATGACAAACACTTTGCCTTGTGTTAAAAAGTTTCCCAACAGGGGTGTGTGAAGTATAGAGGGAATGAAGACAGTATTAGAGACATAAAGATGTGGTGGGAAATTCTGGGCACTTTGGTGGTGATGGTGGTGTGCAGTAACCTTGTATACCAATATTATAAACATATATTACTGTAAGCATATTATCTATACCATGATTTAAGTTTTTTAAGTTGTCTGTAGGCAAACTAATTCAATAATGCTGATTAAAATAGCAGTATTTTAAATAACTTGTGGCACTCACTCTATAAAATACAATTGCATTCTGATTTCAGTTTCAACCTAGATTACTGATGCTATGGTAGCACAGGCATATGTGGATGTGATCAATGAAGTGGTGGGATGACTTCCATGATCTTCAGGCTTGAATCTATTAACTTTTCTGGGAATGGTATCTTGCTAATAAAATAAAAATGGGACCCTGCATTCCATCTAACAACCAAGTTCTTGCTGGATAAGAAAACAAAATGGGGTGGGTTTTTTCTCTTTTCTCTTTTTTCTTTTTCTTTCTCTCTTTCTTTCTCTTTCTCTCATTTGTCTTTCTTTCTTTTCCTTTTATTGGTACACTGAATATTTGAGATTACCTCAACCAAAATTCAGTATCTAAAATTAAAAAAGGAAGAGAGAGAGAAATGAGAGAGAGGGAAAGAATGAGAGAGAGTGTGCAGGGGGAAGCAGGAGGGAAAATGGGGCAATGGTTCTGGGAAATGTGCACAGGTGAAGGGTGTTGTACATTGAATGACCAAAACTTAATCATGAACAACTTTGTATTCATGATAATTCAATTAAATCATTTATTTTTTAAAATAAAGCTACTTTAGCATTGTTGTGGGAAAGGCAATCAGCCATGAATTCTGAGCATCCCTGTAGTTTTTGTCTGCAGTGCCTAGAATACAAGGCTTGACACTTTCGGCCATTTTTCAGGATTATAATTACAGCAAACAGCTGCCTCATAATACTGTGCCATATAGAAGGTGACCATTCCTGCTCCTCATTATAGAAATGCAAAGAATGGAAATTTTTCTTTCTCTCCAACCATGTCTCAAACAAATCGAGAAAGCAAATTCAATCAGCAAATTGAACTACTGTCATTTAAATTCAACTATCAGGGACTCCAACTCTGGAGGGGGTCTGCAAAAGTAAAAGGAATAGGGATCATAGCTGTGGCACAGCGGTAGGGCATTTGCCTTGCAAGCGGCTGACCTAGGACTGACCAGCGTCCCATATGGTCCCCCAAAGCCAGGAGCAATTTCTGAGTGCATAGCCAGTAGTAACCCCTGAGCATCACCAGGTGTGGCCAAAAAACAAACAAACAAAAAACAAAAAGGAATAGTTGAGCTCTCTATGGGGAAACTGAATTGTTTCAGATATTGTAAAATAGAAATCCACAAGTTGTGAGATCATCCTAAGCACCATATTTCTAAACTCCACATAGCCACTTCTGAAGAAGGGTGGCAAAAGGTGGCAAAAGGGTGGCAAAGAAATAATCAACCAAGCCAGCCAGTCAGTAAAGAATGATCATAGTATCAGTGGCCTTTTGCCTAATGTTCTCTGCCTGATCCCACAAGCCAGAATCCCTCTTTCTTTATTTGTCATCTTGCAATGTAAGATGCAGTGTGCAGCAACAGATAAACTGGGTCCTGAGAAAACTGATCTTATTTACTTATTGGTAGGCAGTATGCTTTTTGTTCATTCCCCAAATGTCTCAATTCTTATACATCTTCCAAATCTTACATCTTGTCTCCAGCCTTCCCATGACTAGGTAAGTCATATATATCTTGTCAATTATATAGTTATCTTCTTAATATGGCCATGCTATTTTTGTTAATTGAAATCTGTAAACCTGTTTGATAAGAATAGTTATCATTCAAACTATGAATTACATAATTCTAAACATAACATGAGACAGATAGAAAGGGGCTTTGAACACCTAGCTGTATCTTTTTTTTTCTTTGACTATTTCAAAGAAAAGTTTTAAAATATGTATAAAATCAGCAACAGAAAAGTAAAACATTGTCTATGCCACACATGTTAAAAAGTGTCAAAAGTTTCATTAAGATAGGAAAAATTAACAAGGAAATTCATGAGAACCATCTTTTTTTGGGGGGGGATCACACCTGGCAGAGCTCAGGGTTTACTCCTGACTCTGCATTCAGAAATGGCCCCTGAATTGGGCAACCATATGGGTTGCTGGGGATTGAACCTGCATGCATCCTGGGTCAGCCACATGCAAGGCAAATGCCAGACCACTGTACTACCACTCCGACCCATGGGCACCATCTTATATATCTATGATGTTCAAGTAAATTATTAGATTTTTTACAATTTCCAGCCTACCATATCTAATAACAATAATAACTACTGATTAACTATAATAACTGTTATATGTAATGTTAGTTATAATAAGCCAATAGAAACAGAACACCATCAATGAAGATATTAAAAAATTGACGTTAGTTTGGGGCCGGAGCAATAGCAGAGTGGTAGGACATTTGCCTTGCACACGGCCGATCCAGGATGGACCTGGACCCCTGATTCAATCCCTGGCATTCCATATGGTCCCCCAAGCCAGGAGCAATTTCTGGGAGCATAGCCAGAAGTAACCCCTGAGAGTCACCAGGTATGACCCCAAAACAAACAAACCAAAAAAAACCCACAAAAAATAATTAACTTTAGTGACCTTTCCCATGTCCTCTTTGATAATTATCCTGTACAGGAACACAGCACTGTTTCCTTACATTACAATTCTAAGTGGGATTATTAGCTGTTTCTAGCAATTTGTCTAATTTCCAACATTTTAAACAAATTTTATTTAATTAAAGAATACTGGCTTACAAAGTTATCTATAATTGAGTTGTAGACATATAATATTTCGACACATTAGGGTCAGAGCAATAAAACAGCAGGTAGGACATTTGCCTTGCACGTGGCTAACCTGGGTTTGATCTCTGACATCCCATATGGTCCCCAAAGTCTGCCAGGAATAATTTCTGAGCACAGAGGTAGGAGTAACCCCTGAGCACTGTCAGATGTGGCCTAAAAAACAAACAAAAATATTTCAAAACCAATCCTACTACAAGTGTCAATTGCCATCACCATCCCATTCTCTACCAACTCCAGCCCCAACCTCCCTCACTCCCCCTGCCTGCCACCCTGACAGACACTTTAGAAAGTTTGATGATTTCCATCACCATACCATTCTCTACCAACTCCAGCCCCAACCTCCCTCACTCCCCCTGCCTGCCACCCTGAGGGACACTTTAGAAAGTTTGATGATTTCAGCTAAGAATTTATTTTCAGTGTTGGTGAGTCTGTGGTTTGGAAATAAGTATAACTGTACCTCTCTCACATCCCCACTGTAACTAAAACACAGACCCTGTTTCCCCACTCCATTACTTTCCTTTTTCTTCTTCTTTCTTTCTGCCTTGATTTTTTTCTACTCTATTTAGTTCTCAATTTTTAATATACTACATTTCTCCCCATCTTTTTCTTCTAGCTCCCCTTGCTCTTCCAGTGGGATTTATTCTTATATAGTGAATCAAAACACTCATATATGTATATCATAGGAACTATTTTCTTGTAGAAGTTTAGACAGAAATCATGTTTAATTACTTTGTACAAATTTCCATCACTTAAACCACATTAAAGGTGTTTTTAAGACTTTAAGCTGCTTTCTTTTAGAAAATAGTGGTTTACAAAGTTATTTATAATTGGACACAGGACACAGAGCTGTGATCTGCTACTTCTTGCTTTGGTTATATTCTATCTTCTTGTAGCTTTCTACAACCTTTCCTTGCAGCCTTTCCCACCTATCTTGATTCAATCAGCTAGGAAATTTTAGACTTTAGGGGGATTCTAGGCTGGACAATGTTGACAGTTATTTCTGCAGATCTTATAAGCGTTCCCATTAGTGTTTCCTTCTTTTTTTTTATCACTTTTATCATATTTATTTCTGTTCCACATTCCAGCCACAGTTCTCTTAATTGTGTTCATTGCTCATTCTTTTATTTTAATTTATTTTTTTTATTTTTTTTATTTAAACACCTTGATTACATACATGATTGTGTTTGGGTTTCAGTCATAAAAGGAACATCACCCATCACCAGTGCAACATTCCCATCACCCATGTCCCAAATCTCCCTCCTCCCCACCCGATCCCTGCCTGTACTCTAAACAGGCTCTGCATTTCCCTCATACATTCTCAATATTAGGACAGTTCAAAATGTAGTTATTTCTCTAACTAAACTCATCACTCTTTGTGGTGAGCTTCCTGAGGTGAGCTGGAACTTCCAGCTCTTTTCTCTTTTGTGTCTGAAATTTATTATTGCAAGAATGTCTTTCATTTTTCTTAAAACCCATAGATGAGTGAGACCATTCTGCGTTTTTCTCTCTCTCTCTGACTTATTTCACTCAGCATAATAGATTCTGTGTACATCCATGTATAGGAAAATTTCATGACTTCATCTCTCCTGACAGCTGCATAATATTCCATTGTGTATATGTACCACAGTTTCTTTAGCCATTCGTCTGTTGAAGGGCATCTTGGTTGTTTCCAGAGTCTTGCTATGGTAAATAGTGCTGCAATGAATATAGGTGTAAGGAAGGGATTTTTGTATTGTATTTTTGTGTTCTTAGGGTATATTCCTAGGAGTGGTATAGCTGGATCATATGGGAGCTCGATTTCCAGTTTTTGGAGGAATCTCCATATTGCTTTCCATAAAGGTTGAACTAGACGGCATTCCCACCAGCAGTGGATAAAGGTTCCTTTCTCTCCACATCCCCGCCAGCACTGTTTGTTCTCATTCTTTGTGATGTGTGCCATTCTCTGTGGTGTGAGGTGGTATCTCATCGTTGTTTTGATTTGCATCTCCCTGATGATTAGTGATGTGGAGCATTTCTCATGTATCTTTTGGCCATAGTGTTTCCTTCTATTGATACTGGGATCCCTTAGTCACAAGTTAGTACCTTGATACTTTTGCTATTGGTTTATTTCTATGGATAAGTGTTTGAATGTAACAAATATTTATAGCATATTTGAACAAGCAATCGAAAGTAGAGAATAGCAGATACAATATAGATATACAAGTGATACTAGGGACCAAAAAGGATATTAATTTTTTTCTTTTTTTTTTCTTCTTTAAATTCACTAAATACTTTCAAGTTTAATTTTATTGAAAACATTGTGATTTACAAAGTTCATCATAGTTGGGTTTCAGACATACAATGAATCAGAGCCAGTGTCTACCTTTCTCCACCAATATTCCCAAGTGCATGCCATACCTGCCACCCCTCACCCCCTCTCCTAAGCCTGCCCGTATAACAAGCAGGGTTTTCAGATTGTTAGTTTGTGTCTCTTAAGTCCATTGTGTTGCCTTTGGCTTGGATGTTTATGTACTTTTTTTTTATTTTTTTATCTTTATTTAAACACCGTGATTACAAACATGATTATAGTTGTATGATTACAGTCATGTAAAGAGCACCCCCCTTCACCGGTGCAACATTCCCACCACCAATTTCCCAGATCTCCCTCCTCCCCACCCCCCTACACCTGTACTCGAGACAGGCTTTCTACTTCCCTCATTCATTCACATTTTATGATAGTTTTCAGTGTAGTCATCTCTGCAACTGCACTCATCACTCTGTGATGAGCTGCATGTCCTGAGCTGCACCTACCAGCCCTCATCTCTCTTGTCTCTGAGATACTGTTAAAAATGTCCTTCTTTTTTCTTAAAGCCCATAGATGAGTGAAACCATTCTGCGTCTTTCTCTCTCCCTCTGACTTACTTCACTCAGCATAATAGATTCTATGTACATCCATGTATAGGAAAATTTCATGACTTCATCTCTCCTGATGGCTGCATAGTATTCCATTGTGTATATGTACCACAGTTTCTTCAGCCACTCATCTGTTGAAGGGCATCTTGGTTGTTTCCAGAGTCTGGCTATTGTAAATAGCGCTGCAATGAATATAGGAGTAAGGAATGGATTTTTGTATTGTATTTTTGTGTTTCTTGGGTATATTCCTAGGAGTGGTATAGCTGGATCGTATGGAAGCTCAATTTCCAGTTTGTGAAGGAATCTCCATATCGCTTTCCATAAAGGTTGTACTAGACGGCATTCCCACCAGCAGTGAAAAAGAGTTCCTTTCTCTCCACATCCCCGCCAGCACTGCTTGTTTTCCTTTTTTGTGATGTGTGCCAATCTCAGTGGCATGAGGTGGTACCTCATAGTAGTTTTGATTTGCATCTCCCTGACGATTAGTGATGTTGAACATCTTTTCATGTGCCTTTTGGCCATTTGCCTTTCTTCTTTTTCAAAGTGTCTGTTCATTTCTTCTCCCCATTTTTTGATGGGGTTAGTTGTTTTTTTCTTGTATAGTTCTGTCAGTACCTTGTAAATTTTGGATATTATCCCTTTATCTGATGTGTATTGGGTGAATAATTTCTCCCACTCAGTGGGTGGCCTTTGTATTCTGGGCACTATTTCCTTTGAGATGCAGAAGCTTTTCAGCTTAATATAGTCCCATCTGTTTATATCTGCTTCCACTTGCTTGGAAAGTGCTGTCTCCTCCTTAAAGATGCCTTTAGTCTCAATGTCCTGGAGTGTTTCACCTACATGTTGTTCTATATACTTTATAGTTTCAGTTATGATATCAAGGTCTTTAATCCATTTGGATTTTACCTTTGTACATGGTGTTAGCTGTGAGTCTGAGTTCACTTTTTTGCAAGTGGCTAACCAGTTGTGCCAACACCACTTGTTGAATAGGCTTTCCCTGCTCCATTTAGGATTTCTTGCTCCTTTATCAAAAACAAGGTGGTTATATGTCTGAGGAACCTTCTCTGAGTACTCAAGCCTATTCCACTGATCTGAGGGTCTGTTTTTATTCCAATACCATGCTGTTTTTATAACTGTTGCTTTGTAATACAACTTAAAATTGGGGAAAGTAATGCCTCCCATATTCCTTTTCCCAAGGAGTGCTTTAGCTATTCGAGGTTGTTTGTTGTTCCAGATGAATTTCAGAAGTATTTGATCCACTTCTTTGAAGAATGTCATGGGTATCTTTAGAGGAATCGCGTTAAATCTGTACAATGCTTTTGGAAGTATTGCCATTTTAATGATGTTGATCCTGCCAATCCATGAGCATGGTATGTGTTTCCATTTCTGCGTGTCCTCTCTTATTTCTTGGAGCAGTGTTTTGTAGCTTTCTTTGTATACATCCTTCACATCTTTAGTCAGGTTGACTCCAAGATATTTGAGTTTGTGTGGAACTAATGTGAATGGGATTGTTCTCTTAATGTCCATTTCTTCCCTATCATTATTAGTGTATAAAAAGGCCATTGATTTTTGTGTGTTAATTTTGTAGCCTGCCACTTTGCTATACAAATCTATTATTTCTAGAAGCTTTTTGGTAGAGTCTTTAGGGTTTTCTAAGTAGAGTATCATGTCATCTGCAAACAGTGAGAGCTTGACTTCTTCCTTTCCTATCTGGATTCCCTTGATATCTTTTTCTTGCCTAATCGCTATAGCAAGTACTTCCAGTGCTATGTTGAATAGGAGTGGTGAGAGAGGACAGCCTTGTCTTGTACCAGAATTTAGAGGAAAGGATTTTAGTTTTTCCCCATTGAGGATAATATTTGCCACTGGCTTCTGGTAGATGGCTTTGACTATATTGAGAAAGGTTCCTTTTATTCCTATTTTGCTGAGAGTTTTCATCAAGAATGGGTGTTGAACCTTATCAAATGCTTTTTCTGCATCTATTGATATGACCATGTGATTTTTATTTTTGTTGTTGTTTATGTTGTGTATTATATTGATAGATTTATGGATGTTAAACCAGCCTTGCATTCCTGGGATGAAACCTACTTGATCAAAGTGAATGATCTTCTTGATGAGGCACTGGATCCTGTTCGCCAGGATTTTGTTGAGGATCTTTGCATCTGTGTTCATCACGGATATTGGTCTGTAATTTTCTTTTTTGGCAGCATCTCTATCAGGTTTTGGTATTAAGGTGATGTTGGCTTCATAAAAGCTATTTGGAAGTATTCCTGATTTTTCGATTTCATAAAAGAGCCTGGCCAGAATTGGTAGTAGTTCCTCTTGAAAGGTTTGAAAGAATTCATTCGTGAATCCATCAGGGCCTGGGCTTTTGTTTTTGGGTAAATTTTTGATTACAGTGTTAATTTCCTCAATAGTGATGGGGGTGTTTAGATATGCTACCTCTTCTTTATTCAAACGTGGAAGGTTATATGAGTTCAGAAATTTATCCATTTCTTCCAGGTTCTCATTTTTAGTGGCATAGAGTTTCTCAAAGTATTCTCTGAATACCCTTTGAATCTCTGCAGTATCTGTAGTGATCTCCCCCTTTTCATTTCTAATACGCGTTATCAAGTTTCTCTCTTTCTTTTGCTTTGTGAGTTTTGCCAATGGTCTATCAATCTTGTTTATTTTTTCAAAGAACCAACTCTGCTTTCGTTGATCTTTCGGATTGTTTTTTGGGTTTCCACTTCGTTGATTTCTGCTCTCAGCTTTGTTATTTCCTTCTGTCTCCCTATTTTTGGGTCCTTTGGTTGAGCACTTTCTAGTTCTATTAGCTGTGTCATTAAGCTACTCAGGTAAGCTCCTTCTTCCTTCCTGATGTGTGCTTGCAAAGCTATAAATTTTCCTCTCAGTACTGCTTTTGCTGTGTCCCATAAGTTCTGATAGTTTGTGTCTTTATTGTCATTTGTTTCCAGGAACCTTTTGATTTCCTCCTTGATTTCATCTCGGACCCACTGGTTATTGAGTATGAGGCTGTTTAACTTCCAGGTGTTAAATTTTTGCTTCTGTGTCCCTTTGCAGTTCACATCTAACTTCAGAGCCTTGTGGTCATCAAAGGCAGCCTGTAAAAATGTCTATCTTTTTTATTTTATGGAGGTATGTTTTATGTGCCAGCACGTGATCTATCCTGGAGAATGATCCATGTACATTGGAAAAGAATGTGTATCCAGGTTTCTGAGGATAGAGTGCCCTATATATATCTACTAGACCTCTTTCATCCATTTCTCTTTTCAGTTCTAGTATATTTTTGTTGGGTTTCCATTTGGTTGACCTATCAAGTGTTGACAAGCCTGTGTTGAGGTCTCCCACAATTATTGTGTTATTATTGATATCCTTCTTCAGATTTGTCAACAATTGTATTAAATACTTTGCTGGACCCTCATTCGGTGCGTATATGTTTAGGAGAGTGATTTCTTCTTGCTGTACAAATCCCTTGATTAGTACATAATATCCATCTTTGTCCCTTACAACTTTTCTGAGTAAAAAGTTTGTGTCATCTGATATTAGTATGGCCACCCCCGCTTTTTTAAGGGTGTTGTTTGCTTGAATGATTTTCCTCCAGCCTTTAATTTTGAGTCTATGTTTATTCTGACTATTCAGGTGTGTTTCTTGTAGACAGCAGAAGGTTGGCTTCAGTTTTTTGATCCATTTAGCCACTCTGTGCCTCTTAACTGGTGCATTTAGTCCATTGACATTGAGAGAAATAATTGTCATGGGATTTATTGCCATCTTTGTGTAGAAGTTTGGTGTGTTTTTTGTTCTGCCTTGTTTTTAGAGTAGATCTTTCAGTTTTTCTTTTAAGGCTGGTTTTGAGTCTGCAAAGATTTTGAGCTGTTGTTTATCTGTGAAGCCGTGTATACATCCTTCAAACCTGAAACTTAGTTTTGCTGGGTGCAGTATTCTTGGCGAAGCATTTATTTCATTGAGTTTTGCCACTACGTCCCACCACTGCCTTCTGGCCTTGAGTGTTTCTGGTGACAGGTCTGCTGTAAATTTCAAGGATGCTCCCTGGAATGTAATTTCCCTTTTCGATCTTGCTGCTTGCAGTATTCTATCTCTATTGGTGGGTTTCATCATGGTGACTAGGATGTGTCTTGGGGTGTTTCTACTGGGGTCTTTTTTAGCTGGTACTCTTCGGGCATGCAGGATTTGGTCACATGTTTTCTTTAGCTCTGGTAGTTTCTCTGTGATGATGTTCTTAACCATTGATTCTTCCTGAAGATTTTCTTCTTGGGTCTCTGGAACTCCAATGATTCTAAAAGTGTTTCTGTTGAGCTTATCAAAGACTTCTATTTTCATCTGCTCATATTCTTTGAGTAAATTTTCCATTGTCTGATCATTTGATTTGAGGCTTTTTTCCAATCTCTTCTGCTGTGTAAAGTTGTTATGCATCTCGTCTTCTAAAGCACTAATTCTATCCTCAGCTGCTGTTAACCTGTTGGAAAGCTCATCCATTATGTTCTTCAATTCGTCTACTGAGTTTTTCAGACCTGTTATCTGATCTGATATTTCAGTTTGGAGTTTTCTGATTTCTATCTTCATATTCTCTTGATTTTTATTAGTGTTCTGATTTATACTTTCTTTGATTTCTGTTAGCAACCTCCATATTTCATCTCTAAACTCCATTTCTGAAAGACTGCTTAGGTAGTTGGCCATTGTTGGGTCATCAGAGTTTCCATCTTCATTCTCTATGGTTGAAGTTGGTCTGCGTAGTCTCCCCATTGCCACCCTTACGCTGTGGGTTTTTCTACGTGTTGTGGTGGTACTCATTCACCTCAGCCAAGGCAAGCCGTCAGGGGATGCCTGGGGAAGCCCCCAAATGTCTGCCAAGCTAAGGAAACCAGCAAAATTCTCTTGTCCACAACTCCAACAGAAAACACACGCCTCAGCCGAGACACACCCTGAAGAGATTAATGCTGGAGGAGATCAAAGTTCCCAGGTTGATGCAGGCTGGGGGAGGTCCCAAAATGTCTGCCAGGCCTAGGGGTCCAGCAGTCAGCCTGATCCGCAACTCCGGCCCCCAAACACTCACCTCAGCCGAGGCAAGCCATCAGGGGATGCCTGGGGAAGCCCCCAAATGTCTGCCAAGCTAAGGAAACCAGCAAAATTCTCTTGTCCACAACTCCAACAGAAAACACACGCCTCAGCTGAGACACACCCTGAAGAGATTAATGCTGGAGGAGATCAAAGTTCCCAGGTTGATGCAGGCTGGGGGAGGTCCCAAAATGTCTGCCGGGCCTAGGGGTCCAGCAGTCAGCCTGATCCGCAACTCCGGCCCCCAAACACTCACCTCAGCCGAGGCAAGCCGTCAGGGGATGCCTGGGGAAGCCCCCAAATGTCTGCCAAGCTAAGGAAACCAGCAAAATTCTCTTGTCCACAACTCCAACAGAAAACACACGCCTCAGCCGAGACACACCCTCAGCCGAGGCAAGCCATCAGGGGATGCCTGGGGAAGCCCCCAAATGTCTGCCAAGCTAAGAAAACCAGCAAAATTCTCTTGTCCACAACTCCAACAGAAAACACACGCCTCAGCCGAGACACACCCTGAAGAGATTAATGCTCAGCCGAGGCAAGCCGTCAGGGGATGCCTGGGGAAGCCCCCAAATGTCTGCCAAGCTAAGGAAACCAGCAAAATTCTCTTGTCCACAACTCCAACAGAAAACACACGCCTCAGCCGAGACACACCCTGAAGAGATTAATCTAATTTTTTTTCTCTAAGTCAGGTAGACAGTGTCAGAAAAAAATATCATGGTGGAATTGCATCTAGAAAGAAGTCTTCTAGTAAACAATGGCACATTCTAGGCAGGAAAAATAGTGTAAGAAATATGTAAAATATTCTGGAGGCATGAGGAATAGAACTAAAAACTATAAGAACCTTTATGTCATTATTAGCAATTGTTAAATCATTCAAAATTTAGGCAGTTGTAATATTTGATGAGATTGATAATCTTGAAAACTAAGGTGATAGGGTTCAAATGGACTAGAAAGTGTCAAGACTAATGATAGGGAACTCAATTTAAGAGACATTTATAAGAACCCTAGTCATGATGAGATAGAGCCCTATTCTATCAGAGAAAGTATGTCCAGAAGAAAGTAACCCAATTGAGAGGTTAAGTGGACACTAGCCCCTACATCCCTGGGTGCAAGAGAAGGAAATGCCAAAAACAACCCTTGTGCCCTGACAACTGTAATAGTGATGGCATCACTAAAAGAGGGACCAAAATGCATTTTGTGTTCAGTTTGAACATTTTGGACATGATCATTCTTGGAATATTTGTATAGTTCTGTCCCGGAAGTAGAATGATTAGAAAAGATCTGGTTTAGAGATAATTGAATTTTTCATATTAGAAAATAGCTGTGAGACTTTGTGAAAGTTTATTAACCTGTCTGTACACAAGATGGTTCATCCTAAATGAGAATATGAAAATAACAATTCTGTCTACTTCATATCAGTGTGACCAGAGGTCAAAGAACAATGTGCTGATTAGTAATCTGTTTATTAAGTAAGGATACACCATATCAAAAACTTAATTTCTTTCAGTGTTGTTAAGTGTGTGTGTGTGAAAACACTTAGAATCTATTCTTTTAGCAAATTTCAGTCATACAGTATAGTATTCATGACAGTCACTCTACTATAGCTTAGGTCCTCAAATCCAATTTCTCTTCTATTTTTATTTGTTTATGTTTTATTTACTATGCAGTTGCTCACATCTGTCTGTGCTCAAAATATATTCCTTAGTGTGCACATTCTTGGCCCAGTCTTTGCAGTTCTATGGGTATCATATGTGGTGCCAGATATCAAACCAAGTTTGGCCACATGCAAGGCACCCATGCTGTTAACTCTTCTACATCTCTCTATTTCCCTTACTCCTCTCTGAAAACATTTTTAAACTCTTTTTATAAGTAAATTCTTATTTATCCCTCTCGCCTTTCTCAAGCCCACCATTCCCCAAGCCTGGAAGCTAATTCACTCCCTTTGTTTCTATGAGTATCCCTTGGTTTTAGACTTCACCTTTCGGTTATCAAGGATTTCTCTTGGTGAAAGTTGTGAATCCTTCCAAGCGGTGGTCAGGAAACCATGTGGTGCTGGAGATCAAAACAATGTTTCCTGCAGGCAAACAGTGTGTCTAGCCAGTGAGCATCCCATCCTCCTCCCCTTCTATATGTATCATTTTTTAAATTAAGGCTCACACCTGGCAAGTACTCCTGGCTTACTCCTGGCTTCATGCTCTATGCTCAAGCATTGTTCCTGACAGGGCTCAGGGGACCATATGGAGTACAGGAGATTGGGCATGAGTATCACTTTAAAAATAAAAACAGAGAGGGGCGCAGAAGCCATCTTGGGCCATGTAGTTTCCAGCTGCCTGAGACTGGGTTTCATCAGCGTTCCTATCGGTGATACTGCCTACTTCAGAGAACTCACTGCAGGCATGGCTGCAAATGCCCATAAATTAAATTGTTAAATTCCACGCCCAGAAAGGGGAAGCCTCTGAACTCTGCTGGAACTCAGATGCCAGCACCCCTACTGCCTTCTTCTGAGCTGTGCTCCATTTTCGGCCTGATTTCATCCTGTGTGTGGCTCCTCTGTGGATGGCTTGCCTTCCCTGGAGCCTTCCCTGGAGATGAGCTTACATGCCCAGAAAGGGAAAGCCACTGAACACTGCTGGAACTCAGATGCCAGCACTCCTATCTTCCTGTCTTCTGTGCTGTGCTCCATTTTCAGCCTGATTTCATCCTGTGTGTGGCTCATCTGCAGATGGCTCATCTTCCCTGGGGCCTACCCTGGAGGTGAGCTTACATGCCCAGAAAGGGGAAGCCGCTGAACTCTGCTGGAACTCAGATGCCAGCAACCCTATCTTCCTGTCTTCTGTGCTGTGCTCCATTTTCAGCCTGATTACATCCTGTGTGTGGCTCATCTGTGGATGGCTCGCCTTCCTTGGAGCCTTCCCTGGAGGTGAGCTTACACGCCCAGAAAGGAAAAGCCTGTGAACTCTGTTGGAACTCAGATACCAGCACCCCTATCTGCCTGTCTTCTGTGCTGTGCTCCATTTTCACCCTGATTTCATCTGTGTGTGGCTCATCTGCGGACGGCTCACCTTCCCTGGAGCCTACCCTGTAGTTGAGTTTACAAGCCCAGAAAAGGGAAGCCGCTGAACTCTGCTGGAACTCAGATGCCAGCACCCCTACTCCCTGTCTTCTGTGCTGTGCTCCATTTTTGGCCTGATTTCATCCTGTGTGTGGCTCATCTGTGAATGGCTCGCCTTCCCTGGAGCCTTCCCTGGAGGTGAGTTTACACGCCCAGAAAGGGTAGAGCCAGAGGAGCATGGCCGCTCCAATTAGTTTCCTGACCGTGCACATCACTTAGCAAATGAATATAACCACAACATGTAGAAAAACCCACAATACAAGTGTGACAATGGGGAAACAATGCAGGGCAGCACCAGACATAGAGAATGATGATGGCAACTCTGATGACTTGAACATGGCCGACCAACTAGTAAGTCTCTCAGATAAGGAGTTTAGAGTCGCAATATGGAAGATGTTCAAAGAACTCAAAGAAAGTATAGAAGAGAACACTAATAAGAATCAAGACAATATGAAGATAGAAATCAGAAAACTCCAAACTGAAATTTCAGGTCAAATAATAGGTCTGAAAAACTCAGTAGATGAATTGAAGAAAAACATGGTTGAGCTTTCCCATGGGTTAACAGCAGCTGAGGATAGAATGAGTACACTGGAAGATGAGATGAATAACAATTCCATACAGCAGAAGAAATTGGAAAAAAGCCTTAAAGCAAATGATCAAACAATGGAAAAAATACTAAAAGAATGGGGACAGATGAAAATAGAAGTCTATGATAAGCTCAACAGAAACAACTTAAAAATCATTGGAGTCCCAGAGACCCAGGAAGAAAATCTCCAGGAAGAATCAACAGTCAAGAACATCATTAAAAAGAAACAACCAGAGCTAATGAATACATGCAATCAAATCCTGCATGCCCTAAGAGTACCGACTAAAAGAGACCCCAGAAAAAACACCCAAAGACACATCCTAGTCACAATGACGAATTCCACAGATAGAGACAGAATTCTGAAAGCAGCAAAATCGAAAAGAGAAATTACATTCAAGGGACCATACTTGAGATTTACTGCAGACCTGTCACCTGAAACACTCAAGGCCAGAAGGCAGTGGTGGGACATAGTGACAAAACTCAATGACATAAATGCTTTGCCTAGAATACTGCACCCAGCAAAACTCACTTTCAGGTTTGAAGGAACAATACATGGTTTCACAGAGAAACAACAGCTCAGGAACTTTACAGACTCAAAACCATTCTTAAAAGAAAAACTGAACGGTCTACTTTAAGAAAAGACTGACCAACAGACACAACAAACTTCGATATAAAGATGGCACTAACTCTCAGGATAATTTTTTGTGTCAATGTCAATGGACTAAATGCACCAGTTAAGAGACACAGAGTGGCTAAATGGATCAAAAAACTCAATACAACCTTCTGCTGCCTACAAGAAATGCACCTGAATAGTCAGAAAAAACACAGACTCAAAATAAAAGGCTGGAGGCAAATCATCCAAGCAAACAACACACATAAAAAAACTGGAGTGGCCATACTAATATCAGATGATGCAAACTTTATACTTAGGAAAGTAGTAAAGGACAAAGATGGACATTTTGTGTTAATCAAGGTATATGTAGGAAGAAATCACTCTCCTAAACATAGATGCACCGAATGAGGGGCCAGCAAAATATTTAATACAATTGTTGACAAATCTGAAAAATAGTATCAATAACAACACAATAATTGTGGGAGACCTCAACATGGCATTGTCAACACTTCACAGGTCAACCAAACTGAAACCCAACAAGAATATACTAGACCTGAAAAGAGAAATGGAAGAAAGAGGCCTAGTGGATACATACAGGACACTCCACCCCCAGAAGCCTGGATACACATTCTTCTCTAATGTACATGGGACATTCTCCAGGATAGATTACATGCTAGCACATAAAACATACCTCATAATATCAAGAGGATAGAAATTGTGCAGGCTACCTTCGCTGACCACAAGGCCCTGAAATTATATGTGAACTACAAAGGGACACAGAAGAAAAACTTTAATATCTGGCAGTTAAACAGCCTCATACTGAATAACCAGTGGGTCCGAGATGAAATCAAAGAGAAAATCAAAACCTTCCTGAAAACAAATGACAATGGAGACACAAACTATCAGAACCTATGCGACACAGCAAAAGTGGTACTGAGAGGAAAATTTATAGCTTTGCAAGCACACATCAGGAAAGAAAAAGAGGCATTCCTGAATAGCTTAATGACACAGCACATAGAATTAGAAAGTACTCAACAAAAGGACCCAAAAATAGGGAGAAAGAAGGAAATATCAAAGCTGAGAGCAGAAATCAATGAAGTGGAAGCCCGAAAACAATCCAAAAAATCAACGAAAGCAAAATTTGGTTCTTTGAAAAAATAAACAAGATTGATAGACCACTGGCAAAACTAACAAAGAAAGAAAGAGAGAAAAACTTGATAACTCGTATTGGGAATGAAAAAGGAGAGATCACTACTGATATGCTAGAGATTCAAAGGGTAATCAGAAACTACCTTGAGAAACTCTATTCCACTAAAAATGAGAACCTGGAAAAAATCGATAAAATTTTGGAGTCTTATAATCTTCCACAGTTGAAAGAAGAAGATGTAGCATATCAAAACACACCCATCACTATCAAGGAAATTAAGAGAGTAATCAAATGTCTGCCCAAAAACAGAAGCCCAGGCCCAGATGGATTTACTAATAAATTCTTTCAAACCTTTCAAGAGGAACTTCTACCAATCCTGGCAAGACTCTTTCATGAAATTGAAAAAACAGGAACACTTTCAAATAGCTTTTATGAAGCCAACATCACCTTGATACCGAAACCAGACAGAGATGCTAAAAAAAAAAAAAGAAAATTATAGACCAATATCACTGATGAATACAGATGCAAAGATCCTCAACAAAATCCTGGCAAATAAGATTCAATGCCTCATTAAGAAGATTATCCACTACAATCAAGTAGGTTTCATCCCAGGAATGCAAGGATGGTTTAACATTCGTGAATCTATCAACATAATACACAACATCAAAAAAATATAAATCACATGACACAATCAATAGACACAGAGAAAGCATTTGATAAGGTTCAACACCCATTCTTGATCAAAACTCTCAGCAAGATGGGAATGGAAGTAACCTTTCTCAATATAGTTAAGGCCATCTACCACAAGCCAGAGGCAAATATTGTCCTCAATGGAGAAAAACTGAAAGCATTTCCTCTAAATTCTGGTACAAGACAAGGCTGTCCTCTCTCACCACTCCTATTCAATATAGCACTGGAAGTACTCGCTCTAGCGATTAGGCAAGAAAAAGATATCAAGGGAATCCAGATAGGAAAGGAAGAAGTCAAGCTCTTGCTGTTTGCAGATGACATGATACTCTACCTAGAAAACCCTAAAGTCTCTACAAAAAAGCTTCTAGAAACAATAGACTCATATAGCAAGGTGGCAGGCTACAAAATTAACACACAAAAATCAATGCCTTCCTATACACCAATAGTAATAAGGAAAAAATGGACATTAAGAAAACAACCCCATTCACAATAGTGCCACACAAACTCAAATATCTTGGAATCAACCTGACTAAAAATGTGAAGGACCTATACAAAGAAAACTATAAAACTCTGCTCCAAGAAGTAAAAGAGGACATGCAGAAATGGAAGCACATACCCTGCTCAAGATTGGCGGGTTTAACATCATTAAAATGGCAATACTCCCCCAAAGCATTGTACAGATTTAATGAGATCCCTCTATAGATAACCTTGACATTCTTCAAAGTAGTGCAACAGGCACTTTTGAAATTCATTTGGAACAATAAACACCCTAAAATAGCTAAAGCTATCATTGGAAAACAGAATATGGGAGAAATTACTTTCCCCAACTTTAAACTTTACTACAAAGCAATAGTTATCAAAACAGCATGGTATTGGAATAAAGACGGGCCCTCAGATCAGTGGAATAGGCTTGAATACTCAGAGAATGTCTCCCAGACATACAATCACCTAATGTTTGATAAAGGACCAAGAAATCCTAAATGGAGCAAAAAGCCTATTCAACAAGTGGTGTTGGCACAACTGGCTAGCCACTTGCAAAAAATTGAACTTAGACCCCTAACATCATTTACAAAGGTTAAATCCAAATGGATGAAAGACCTCGATATCAGACCCGAAACCATAAGATATACAACAACACGTAGGTAAAACACTCCAGGACATTGAGACTAAAGGCATCTTCAAAGAGGAACCTGCTCTCTCCAAGCAAGTGAAAGCAGAGATTAACAGATGGGAATATATTAAACTGAGAAGCTTCTGCACCTGAAAGGAAATAGTGCCCAGGATACAAGAGCCCCCAACTGAGTGGGAGAAACTATTCACCCAATACCCATCAGATAAGGGGCTAATCTCCAAAATATACAAGGCACTGACAGAACTTTACAAAAAAAAACACCTAATACCATCAAAAAATGGGAGAAGAAATGAACAGACACTTTGACAAAGAAGAAATACAAATGGCCAAAAGACACATGAAAAAATGCTCCACATCACTAATCATCAGGGAGATGCAAATCAAAACAACGATGAGATACCACCTCACACCCCAGAGATTGGCACACATCACAAAGAATGAGAAGAAGCAGTGTTAGTGGGGATGTGGAGAGAAAGGAACTCTTATCCACTGCTGGTGAGAATGCCATCTAGTTCAACCTTTATGGAAAGCAATATGGAGATTCCTCCAAAAACTGGAAATCGAGCTCCCACACGACCCAGCTATACCACTCCTAGGAATATACCCTAGGAACACAAAAATATAATACAAAAATCCCTTCCTTACACCTATATTCATTGCAGCACTAATTTATCATAGCAAGACTTCTGGAAACAGCCAAGATATCCTTCAACAGATGAATGGCTAAAGAAACTGTGGTACATATACACAATGGATTATTATGTAGCTGTCAGGATAGATGACGTCATGAAATTTTCCTATACATGGATGTACATGGAATCTATTATGCTGAGTGAAATAAGTTAGAGAGAGAGAGAGAGAACATGCAGAATGGTCTCACTCATCTATAGGTTTTAAGAAAAATGAAAGACATTCTTGTAAATAATAACTTTCAGACCAAAAGAGAAAAGAGCTGGAAATTATAGCTCACCGTCATGAAGCTCACCACAAACAGGGATGAGTTTATTAGAAATATAACTACGTTTTGAACTATCCTAATAATGAAATGTACAAGGGAAATAGAAAGCCTGTGTAGAGTACAGGCAGGGTTGGGTGGGGAGGAGGGAGATTTGGGACATTGGTGATGGGAATTTGCACTGGTGATGGGTGGTGTGTCTTTACATGACTGAAACCCAAACACAATCATGTATGTATTGAAGTTTTTAAATAAAAAAATTAAAAATAAATAAATATATATATTGTTAAATTAAAAAAAAGAAAGAGAGATAATGTTTAATAATGTTTAAGGTGCAATATTTGCATGAGTTTTGACCCAGTCAGATTCCCAGCTTTTACAAAAAAAAAAAACAAACAACCAGATTCCACTTCTCCTCTTTTATAGGAATTAGCACAAGTACCAGTTGTGTAAATATTGGGAGAAATCTAAAAGAAAAAAAAATAATCGAGAAATCACTACTGGAATTAATATTTACTGTCTTATCTTTGGAGGTTTTCTCCTCTAGAGGTTGTGCAAAATTGTAGCAGTGTCTTCATTCGAACCCATCTCCTATGCCTGCCTTAATACCCTGGGTCCACTGTCCCGATACAGTGTGGTCATTCTGCTTCAGAAAGTTGTCAAGTTGGGAGTAAATGCTACATTTGTTCTAGTGTCTTAGCTGACGCCCAGTTGAGGGTCTAATGATTTCAGGGTCCCAGTTGTAATTTCAATTGGATTAGTTACCCATTAGTGCTTATTGTGACCCTGGTGGAAGGATGCAGGCACGGGCAAATCAGTAGTGGCTGCTTTTAAGTGAAAGGATCCCTGCTGCTTTTGCTCTGTAAATCACTCCCATTGGAAAGAAGACTCTAAGGATCAAAAGCTCTGGGAAGGAAGGGTGTCATTGAGCCCCCTGCTGCCTCCATCTCCCTGCCAAGGTCCTCACTTTGCCCAATGGGAGTCTGAGTTCTCTCTTGCAGAATATCTACCATACAGTGACAGGTCCTTACTGAGCATCCTGGCATATCTCTTGCTCAAGTTTTACAAACATTTTAACTCTATTTTGCTTAAATGATGAACACATGCCCAGGTTGGCACTATAATCAACATGACTGACTGCAAATTTGGGAATCTGATCATAGACAAAAGCTGGAGTCCAAAATCAGTTTATTACTTCTTCTCTATTTCAGACAATAAAGATAAAAACTTAAAAGGACCAGGGAACCCAGGCCCAGAGACAAAGCTAGAAGAGGATGTTGCTTAATGATTTGGCTCCTATAGAAATATAGAGATATCTAGAAAAATATATATAGCAAGCTCTGAGACTAACATGGGACAAAATTAAAAATGCATGGAGCCCAATGATAACCAAGTCCCTAATTGCTGTCCATTTGAATCCAGCAACAAATTTTGCATAATACCAATACATGACCTTTTACGGAGGGGTACACTGGCATGAGTGTTGAGATCCTGTAACAAACAGTGCCTTTTCATGATGGAATGACATATCTCTGATATGCAGATTTTTACAGCCCAGCAATTAAGTAGTTTAGATGTTTATAACAGTGCTTGGGCTTTCTACATCAACAAAAAAGGGGGGATCAATAAATGCCTGTGATGGATGGGCTAATCCCCACTGGAAATATACCATGCAATGCTGTGGGACAATACATTATGGATCGCATTGTGAAGACTGGTTGTTAATCTCCCCCTTCCCCTTAGCGCCCCCATGTCCCTTGCAAGCCCTGGCACCAGCACCCCCAGCAAATGCCTCCCTCCCCATGGCACATGGTTGAACACTGCATGGCAGCCACGTTGTTGGGACACGAGTCTGGGGTACAGATGGGAAAGTTGGGGCAAAGCAATCTGCTGTGTTCATGAACTACAGAGCCAAGGGGGCTTGCAGCGAGGCACTGTCAGCAGGGGACAGTACTGGAGGCCATATGCCGCTCTTCTCCTCCCTTCTGTCACCAAGTCTGCCACCTCATCCTTCTGTCAGGGGACACTAATGATGAACATGTTTTAAACAGTTTTGTTTACCTAGCAACAGCTTTTCTAAGAGAGGTCTTAATTAGTCACCTTAAAACAATTTTGGATTGGGTGTTTTTTTTCACTTCAAGTATTCATTCATTTGTTCATTCATCTGGAAGATTCTCTCTTGCTCGTTCCACACTCCCTCCCCCCCGCCCCCCGCGCCACCGCCACCGCCATGCCCTGGAGACTGTTGTCACTGTTTCCATGAAAAGTGTGTCAACGTTGCAAAACTATTTTCAATAGTTTTTATAGCTAGTTAGTAATAGCTAGCCTTAATAGCTATATGCCCATTTTTTTTCTTTCTTACTTTCATACCACGATTAGCTTTGAAGGGTAGGATTCCCCCCCCCCCCCTAGTCAGAGGCAGGATTCCTTTGTGAGACTCTTCAAAGAGGAGCTGCATTTTAAAATGAAAT
This sequence comes from Suncus etruscus, assembly GCF_024139225.1. Classification (NCBI taxonomy): domain Eukaryota; kingdom Metazoa; phylum Chordata; class Mammalia; order Eulipotyphla; family Soricidae; genus Suncus; species Suncus etruscus. Next base: position 5,691,806 of record NC_064862.1, on the reverse strand, counting down.
CCCATTTGGCGCATTCTCCCCGTTCATAATTTTGTGGTACTGGTTTGCAAACAAACACTTTTGCATTAAAGAATCTGGCTTGCGGCTGATTGAGCAGTTCACTCTGTCTGCACTGAAAATAAAAATGTAGAGCATTCTCTTTGAATTTTATCTATTGTGTTTTTTTTTTATTTTACTTTCAAATTTGGTTCACAAAGCACAGTGAAAGCAAAGTAGCTTTCTAGTCTTTTCTAGTTATTCTGGCTCACGAGTATCTTTTTTTTTTTTTTTTTTTTGGTCTTAATGTGGTGAAAAATTTAGTAACAAATTTCTTTTTTTATATTAATATCTTTATTAAAATTTCTTGATTACAAAGATGATTGTAGTTGACTTTTCAGTCATGTAAAGAACACCCCCTTTCACCGGTGCAACATTGCTGCCACCAATGTCCCAAATATCCCTCCTCCCCAACCCACCCCCACCTGTACTCTAGACACTTCCCCCATTCATTCACATTGTTATGATAGTTGTCAGTGTAGTTATTTCTCTAACTGCACTCACCACTCTTTGTCATGAGCTGAACCTACCAGCCCTCCTTTCTTTGTCTCTGAGGATTATTGCAAAATTATCTTTTATTTTTCTTAAAACCCATAAATGAGTGAGACTATTCTGTGTCTATCTCTCTCCCTCTGACTTATGAGTATCTTTATAGAAGAAAGCACTGTGAAGGCTTTCTAGTTCCATGCTGCAAAATTTTAGAAAACTTGTTGAAATATAATATGTGTGTGATAAAAAAAATGAATTAAAAACAAAAAACATCGGGCCCGGAGAGATAGCACAGCGGTGTTTGCCTTGCAAGCAGCCGATCCAGGACCAAAGGTGGTTGGTTCGAATCCCGGTGTCCTATATGGTCCCCCGTGCCTGCCAGGAGCTATTTCTGAGCAGACAGCCAGGAGTAGCCCCTGAGCACCGCCGGGTGTGGCCCAAAAAACAAAAAAAAAAAAAAAAAAATCATCTTTAAGGGTTAAAAGAAAATGCTTTTCTGTTTTTGTAATAATATTTGTGATGAATGAGCTAACAATCAAAAGACAATGCCACCAAATGTGTTCCATCATTGAATCTCATTAGACAATAGCTTTCATAAAACTCAAATGACACAAGCTAATTCCTGCAGATCTGCCTCTACTTTTACATTATTGAGTCAGTTCTGCCCCATTGTAAAAGAACAACTCCTCTTTCAAGCCACTAGTTTGTTTCTTAGAACTAAGAGCTACTAAAGCCAATATTCACCAGTAAATATCAAGCTTTCTGTTTATTCAGAAGGAGGTGGAATGTAGGTGTGTGGAAAGAAGAAAGGATCGATCTTATGAGATAGTCCTGAGAATAAATATTTTATTTTGTAGTTAATTTTGCATATTAGTAAATCAAATTATCTTTTTGTTTTTTTATGCAGCACCCAGCTGTGTTCAGGGCTTACTCCTGGCTCTGTGCTCAGGGATTATACCTGGTCGTATTGAGGACTGAACTGTGGTCAATTACACGCAAGGTAAGAACCCTATTTCTCTACAGAGTTTTTTTAGTTTTTATTGTGATCAATGTAAATTATAAGTCTTTCACATTATAGTTAAGGTACATAGTGACAGTTAAGGTACATAGTGACAGTATGGACTGTCCCCTTTGTGTATAGCTTGGTGTAGGTTGGGTATCTTGATTCTGTTGTCGTTGACTTTGGGTTTGGTGTTTAGGTCTGATCATTTTTTATTTCCACTCAAATTTCAAGTGACTGTTTGCTCCTGGTATCACCCACTGTTTTTTTTTTTTCCTCAACTTATGAGGCAGTACAAGATGATTCAAGTTCTGTGGTTCTGTGGGAAAACAAAACAAAACAAAAACAAACAGCAATGGCAAAAAAAAATAACCCACAACAGCAACAAGGGAAAAACAACAAAACATTAACAAGAATGAACATTGTCATAAAGACCTGGCTCATGTCTTGAAAGAATAGACATTGTCCATTTACCCCTGACCCAGGGATGCCATATACAAAACAACCATGGTTGTGTACTATATCACCTGAAAGCAATCCTCTACCAGGAAAGACCCTACCACTGTTCTGGCATAGACCTATTCAACAGAGACTTCCCTTTAACACCCAGAGGACTTAACAATAAGGACCTGCTTTAAAGACTGAGCTCTCGGTATCACCCTCTAATTGTGAGTGAAACGAAAGGGTGCTTGGCATCATCCTGACACCTATATAAGATATGGACATATTCTAAGATCCTTGGCTACAAAAACCTGACACCAACAACAGTGACTGTGTGTAAAATAAATGTGTATTGGCACTACAGACAATGACTTGGGTTGGACAACCAAATATGCCTGAAGCCTAGAGTTGGTCTTACACCAGAAAACTTCAGGGGTAAGGTCTCCTTGTATTTAGGCCAAGGCTTTTTCTTTTCATGTCCCCTATATTTTGCTGGGCCTATGCAAATCACTTCCACACTAACACAGTCTTAGCTGTGCTCCTTTGACTCATTCTTAATGAATTATTGTATTATGATCAATTGTGTCAACAATACTACAGCTTTTAATGTTAAAGAAGTTGCATAAATTATGTGGCTTTGTGTAAGAAATATTATAATGTACTACAATCTGGGGGCTTGAGGGACAAAGTAAATGTGCATGTTCAAAGAAAAGAAAGAAAGAAAGAAAGAAAGAAAGAAAGAAAGAAAGAAAGAAAGAAGAAAGAAAGAAAGAAAGAAAGAAAGAAAGAAAGAAAGAAAGAAAGAAAGAAAGAAAGAAAGAAAGAAAGAAAAGAAAAGAAAGAAAGAAAGAAAGAAGAAAGTAAAGAAGAAAGAAAGAAAGAAAGAAAGAAAGAAAGAAAGAAAGAAAGAAAGAAAGAAGAAAGAAAGAAAGAAAGAAAGAAGAAAGAAAGAAAGAAGAAAGAAAGAAAGAAAGAAAAGAAAGAAAGAAAGAAGAAAGAGAAAGAAAGAAAGAAAGAAAGAAGAAAGAAAGAAAGAAAGAAAGAAAGAAAGAAAGAAAGAAAGAAAGGAAAGAAAGAAAGAAAGAAAAGAAAGAAAGAAAGAAAGAAAGAAAGAAGAAAGAAAGAAAGAAAGAAAGAAAGAAAGAAAAGAAAGAAAGAAAGAAAGAAGAAAGAAAGAAAGAAAGAAAGAAAGAAAGAAAGAAAGAAAGAAAGAAAGAAAGAAAGAAAGAAAGAAAGAAAGAAAGAAAGAAAGAAAGAAAGAAAGAAAGAAAGAAAGAAAGAAAGAAAGAAAGAAAGAAACCAGGGAGAGGGCTAGTGTGGCAAGGTTTTGTTTGTTTTGTTTTGTTTTGTTTACATAGGCACAGTAAGTATTGGGGGTATTAGAAAGGAAATTCTCTTGGCCTGAGAGACTCCTGGTTTCTCCACTCTTGAAACATACTGTCATGGAAACAACTACAGGCTCAGGACATGCTCATTATTGAACCCCAAAGTTTTTGTATGGCATCAGGAAACGTTTTGCTCAGTTGTGGCTGACTAAATCAGTCTGCTCTCTACAGATTATTTTAAAATAATATTTTCTTTATACAAATTGTAGTATTTCTGAAATAGGCAGTTTTTGGGGATTCTAAAGATAAAATTTTGTAGTAAACTGACTTAAAATTTTGCTCTTTTTTTGTTTTGTTTTTGTTTTGGGGCCACAGCCAATGGCGCTCAAGAGTTACTCTTTGTTCTGTGCTCAGAAATCGCTCCTGGCAGGCTCGGGGGACCATATGGGATGCCAGGATTCAAATCAACTTCAATCCTGGGTCTGCCACTTGCAAGGCAAATGCTCTATGGCTGTGCAATCTCTCCAGCCCCATTCTTTTTATTTATTTTTTTAAGCACAATATGTGGGGCTTCCTCCTGGTTTTGAGCTACTGGCATTGTTCAGGGGACCCGACAGAGTGGCCAGGATTGATCCTATGTCTGCTATACACAAGGCAAGTGCTCTACCTGCTGTACTATATCTAAGGTTCCCTAACTTTTTTGATCTTAATTAGTATGTGCTGCTAATGATGGTTCACTGGCTGGCTTACGTGATATGGGAAGGAGAGAAATGACAGTTTGGAAAAGAAAAATCTACCACTTCCCTTTACCCATTTTTATCATTCTGGAAAGAGCCTGGAAATTTTAAGACTGGTCCTAGTTGGCTGTGAATCCCTGCATAGCCTGGCTACTTAAGTCCTGCCAGCCCCAGGAAGCAACCACCAATCTGTGCCTAAGTCCTCTTGTTCATGGGAGATGATCCCTGCCCCCTAATTTTGGGGGAGTCAAGACTAAGAATGGAGCATGAAGTTGCACTTTGCAGAAAAGAAAAGTCAATTCTAATCTGGCCAAGGCCATTTGGTTTTCTCATTTTACCTTTTGAGAAAAACATGTCAAGAGGAGATGATCAATAAAGTAAAAACAAGTTTATTAGGAAATAAAGGAAAAGGAGAAAAGTATGTCTTCTCAGGAGAGAACACTGGTCTTTCCAGAGCAGAGAAAGCCCAAAGTAACATGTGGGGAATGGTGAAATATGAATATTTTCTATACCTACTTTTTCCCAAGTTCTTTACACAGTAGAGTTATTAGGGCTTTTTTTTTCTTTCTGGGGAAAAGCACTGGTCTTGTGCTCCTTTCCTGTCTCAATCTTTGCCCCTGCATTCTTGCCTCACTTACTCTGACATTTTATCTGTGCTTAGACCTGAAATTCTGCAAGTCAGTGACTTACCAATTCCTGAGATGAGTCCTTTGTGTCAAAGAACTATATGCCTTTAGACTAAATCAGTTTTCATATCCTCTTTTCCCAATATAATAGGAGTCATAATTGATTGACTAATATTGATACATTATTGTTAACTGTATATATAGGTCACTTTTTGTGACAGCCCATAGACTAGGTAGTTTTACTTCTCTAAATAAGTTCTATGCTTTACCTACTCATTCTTTCTTCAACCCCGAATCCTGGAAATGACGAATTATTTTTTTTATCATTTTTTGCCTTTTCTAAACATTATGCATTTTTAATTATAGCATGTTATTTTTATATTAATATATCATTTAACAATAAAATTCTTTTATTACTTGCTACCTGATTTAATTTCCAAATAATGTTCATTGTATGGGAGCACCAACTTAATTTGCCAGCTTAGGGTTATATTTTGGCTGTGCTTAGGCTTACTACTGGCTTTGTGCTCAGGGATTCCTTCTGGCAGGGCTTGAGTGGCTACATGTGGTTCCAGAAATCAAACCTAAAATGCTGAATGCAAAGCCAGTGATCTACTAACTGTACTATCTCTCAGCAACTCTTTCCCAATTTTACAATACTGTATTTTCCGGCATATAAGACAACCCCCTAATTTTACAGTTAAAACATATGGTGAGGCCTATATTCGCTGTATCACACAGAACGCTCCTGTGCTGCAACTGTATGTACCACAGTGAGCCAATCACAACAAGCAAAGGTTCAAAGGTTAGACTGTAATAGACTTCGTCTCTCACTCTGGCCAATCTGAGCAGGCTTTGGACAGTGTAGATTTGGGTACAGAACATCGTCTAATTTGCATGTATCAAAAGCCTGCTTGGATTGGCTGAGTCAGAGAGGCGGTCTGAGCAGCCTGGCAGTGATTGGTGCAGGATCGAGTTGGAAAATTCGTTTCTTGGCAATATTCAGACGATTTTCATTTAGCGGCATATCGAAATGTTTTTTGGGATATACTCAGCATATAAAACGGCCCCCAATTTTCGGTTGACTTTTTTTCATTTCAAAAATCATCTTATATACCAGAAAATATAGTAATGGTCTGTTTTATTCAAAGTGAGGAAAATATGCTTTCAAAACTACTTGTCTGTATATGTTGGATGATTTTTTTGAATTTTATATTTGAAAAATTGTTTAATAAGTTTGGTCTTGGGACCTAGGAGACAGCAGTGGTTTGCAATGCAATTATAAGATCATCAACTCAATCTCTGGTATATATGTATATAAAGAGCATTATTCTGACAAATATGTTATTTGTGACTCCCCATATATGATCCCTGTCTGTACCACACAAATAAATGGGTGGTGTGCAGCCTGTAGCAAATATCAAAACTGAATGTAATGCTAGCAACATGGCCAGAAAGTACAACCTCTGGCAAGCATATAAGAACTGCAATGACCCTGTTTAAGTGTTGCAGTCAGAATATTTGTATAAGCCACATAACAAAAGAGTATGACCCCTAGGCATACATGTATAAGAACTATAAGAAGAGACCTTTAAAGAAACATAACCTAAGCAAGTACCACAGTCAAGTATGCAAGCACCATCACTTAAAGTAGGACCCAAGCCAAGCAGCACAAGTGAATGTGTAAGCAACACAGTCGTCAGTCACAGCAGCCTTAGTCGTGGCAATGCCAATAAGGGTAAAAAAAGAGAAGAGTTTTTTAAGGTACTTTTTAATATAACACTTTGATTTACCAAGTTACTCATAATACATTTGTCTTAGGAATTTAATATTCAAACACCAATCCCACCACCAGTATGATGTTCTTTCCACTAGTGTCCCAGTTAACCTTCCACCAGCCAGCTTACCCCCTTGTAAGCATAAAAATCTTCTTCATATTGTTTGTTACAACATAAATACAACAAAACATAGACTAATTAAGGTCAATTTGTTATAATTCTTGAATCTCTCAATAGTGTTAGTAAAATCATTGTCTAAATATTTAGTGGGCTGTGGTTGGTACTAGTTGAACCTTCTGTGTTATTGCTTAAATCACTGAGTTTGGTGGTCTTCTATGTAACTTTCCCTTTATGATTTGCTCTTCCCATATTTTCTCTTAATTATGGAAGTGATGGTGGCATAGCTTCAATAATTAACATAAAGAAAAATAAACACAAGTCATGTAAACTAGTAAGCAGTCTTAGTTATATTCTAATCAATGACAATTAGGCTAGATGCTACGTTAAACAAAATAAACACAAAATTTTCTAATAATTTTATGATAAAAATCTATCTAATATACAGTATCAACTAAGTGTAGTATTGACTAATGCTTACTATACTAAAAATTTAAGTATTTGTTGGTCTTATTGTTAGATATAGGGAGTAAGATTAAACAATTTGATGATTACTGCCTGAATTCTCAAATGATTGCATAATACTATAGTAATTCCATAATATCTACCACTTAGAATTCAGAGTCAATCTTGATTATTTGTTATCCTGTTTCTTCTATTTGATCTAGGCTGAAACTTGTGGAAGCAAAAACATAAAAGATCATCTTGATCTCTTTATGTCTTTAGATACTAATTACCATACTATCTATTTTATATTCCACAAATGAATATGATCATTCTACTACTTCTCTCCCTCTCACTTTTGCTAAGCATCATGCTCTCTCTATCCATATAAGCAAATTTAATAACTTCATTTTTTTAAACAACTGCATAGTATTTCATTGTGTAAGGTATATCATAGTTTCTTTATCCGCTCATCTGTTTTTGGACACATGGGTTGTTTCTAGATTCTAGTTATTGTGAGTAGTGTACTGAGATGAGCAGTAGGAACTTTGCCAGTAATAGAAGTTGGGGAGGAAGTGCAGTAAGGGTAGAGAAGGGATCACTATGACAATGATAGTTGGAAATGATCACTTGGGACAAGAACTGGGTGCTGAGGAGATAAAGTGATCTGCATAGTACCCATTCTGTATTGTATCTATTACAAACCACAGTGTCTAAAAGGAAACAAGTAAGAGAGTGAAAGAGAAGAAAATCAATATCTGTCACAGAGGAGAAAAGCAGGGAGGATAAGAAGAAAGAAACTGTGGACATTTGTGGCAGAAAATGTGCAATAGTGAAGGGTGTTTTATATTGTATGACTCAAATTCAATTATAAACAACTTTTAACTGTATATTTCACAGTGATTCAATAAAATAATTGATTTATAAAAAGTAATTTAAAAATAAAGAAAAAATAGAACACCAGAAGTGCACAAACACTTTCTCTTTCTGATCTTCATCTACAACAAAGATGATTTGAAATAAAGTAAGTACCTGGCACATGAAAAATGCTTGTAGTCACCTATCAGTAAAATAAATCAAAGCTTTAATAAAATCACTTCTCACATTTGAGAACAATTTGTATTTAAGAAGGCCTTTTTTAGCCTATAACCTTTTCTAAGAAGCAACAAGGGTTGTGGAGAAGAAGAAATTCTCTGACACTGGTGGTGAGAATGGAATAGAGTCAACTTATATTCAGAAAGTAGTATGGATATTTCTAAAATATTAAACAATAAATCTATCATATGGTTCAGAAAATCTGCTTATTGATATCTATCTAAATAACATAAAATAATGATTCAAAAAGATATTTATGCATGCTAATGTCCATTTAAACACCATTTACTTACACATATACTCATGCAATAAAATATTACCTAATTATAATAAGAAATGAGATCCACCCTGATCTGTTATTTCTTCCTATGTAACCCTTTTTACCCTCATTTCTTAACTCCTGAAAAAGCAGAATGCCTCCTTCCCCCCCCCACCGCCGCCGCCAACCAACTGATAGCTAGCTCTCAAAGCAAAAGGACAGCTTCCCAGTCTGCCTTGCCTGGGCCCAGGAAGAAGCTGTTGTTTCCGCTGCTGCTGATTTGCTCTTTGCAGACCTTTTTCTCCCACCTCTTTTCGCTGTGGACTGTTGCTAGATGCCGGATTTGGCTTTTGAAAGACCCTCAGTTCGAAGACATTTCCTGATCCCTACCTGCTGTGGGCCATTTTTTCAGACTCCACAAGACCATGTCACAGGCTGAAACTGTAATCTGAATTTTACCCTTACCAGACTATTTCAAAAGACTATTAAATAGGATATGTAATTTTCCTGTGTATATTTCTTCAGATGTATTTGCTTAATAACTGTATTTCCTTACCTAGATATAGTTTTCCCCATTTGTGTGTGTGTGTGTGTGTGTGTGTGTGTGTGTGTGTGTGTATGTGTGTTTGCTTAGTAGGAAATTCTAGTAGATCAGTTTCTCTTGGGGTCTGAGTTCAGGTTAGAACCAGATTATAGGGATTGTTTAGCTTGTTGTTTTTACTCCCCATATGTACCAGTAGTATTTGCGGCATTGTTCCTTTTCTTGCATAGGCACATTAAAGTGGGGAAATTTTAGATACAGAAAGAAGTTCTTATCTAAAAGGGACAGGAACTCATAAATTTTACATTACAGGGAAAACTTTCACCCAGAACATTTGTCATAAGAACTTGACTTAGGCTTCAGTTGATCAGATTTTGACAGGGTGTCATATAAACCCACCTTGTAGTAAGTTGGTACAGGGGTAGCATTAGGGCCTCTCCCAGTAGAAGTTTGATTCCTGGTCTGGTGCAGAAAACTGTGCTAATTCCCAAGACCAAAGTCACGGTTTGAGGAATGAATATCAAAAATCTGGAAATTGAGTTTCCATTTGATCTAGTTATATCACTCCTATACCTCAAAAATACAATTTAAAAATTCCTTCCTCACACCTATATTTATTGCAGCACTATTTACAATAGACTGGAAACAACCAAGATGCCCTTCAACAGATAAATGGCTAAAGAAACTGTGGTACATATACACAATAGAATATTATGCAGCCATCAGCAGAAATTAAGTCATGAAATTTTCCTATACATAAATGTACATGGAATCTATTATCTGAGTGAATAAATTAGAGAAAGAAAGAGACACAGGATAGTCTCACTCATTTACAGGATTTAAGAATGAGAGAGGCTATTCACCCAATGCCCATCAGACAAGGGGCTAATATCTAAGAGATATAAGGTACTGAAAGAACTTAACAAGAAAAAAAAATCTAACCCCATCAAATAATGGGGAGAATTAATGAACAGACAATTTCTCAAAGAAGAAATACAAATATCTAAAGGGCACAAGAAAAAGTGCTCCACATCACTAATCATCAGGGAGATGCAAATCAAAACTACAATGAGGCACCATCTCACACCACAGAGACTGGCACACATCACAAAGAACAAGAACTATCAGTGCTGGCGTGGATGTGGTGAGAAAGTAACTCTCGTTCACTGCTGTGGGAATGCCATCTAGCCCAACCCTTATGGAAAACAATGGGGGATTCTTCCAAAATCGGGAAATTGAGCTCCCATTTGATCCAGCTATTCCACTCCTAGGGATATGCCCTAGGAACTAAAAAATGCAATTCAAAAATCCCTTCCTCACACCTATATTTATTGCAGCGCTATCTACAATAGACAGACTCTGGGAACAACCAAGATGCCCTTCAACAGATGAATGGCTAAAGAAACTGTGGCACTTATGCACCTTGGAATATTATGCAGCCATCAGGAGAGAAGTCATAAAAATTTTCTATACATGATTATACATAAAATATATTATCTGAGTGAAATAAGTCAGAGGGAGAGAGAGACACTGAATAGTCTTACTTATCTATAGGCTTTAAGAAAAATAAAAGATATTGAAATAATTCCCAGAGATGAGGGTCGGAAGAACCAGATCAAGATATGAAGCTCACCACAAAGAGTACTGAGTGCAGTTAGAGAAATAACTACAGAGAACTATCATAACAAAATCAGTGAGTGAGGGGTGTAGAAAGCCTCTTCGAATACAGGCGGAATGTAGGGGAGGGAGGAGATTGGGCATTGCTGATGGGAAGGTTGCACTGGTGAATGGGGGTGTTTCTTTTTATGAATAAAGCCCAAGTAAATTCTTTTTTATAATCATGGTGTTTAAATATATCATTTTTTAAAAAAAGAAGCAAAAACTGATAAAGAGAAAAGCACCTCTTGTAGAAGCTTTCAGGTTAACCAGCCTTCTCCCTTAAATATGATGGGTTTGTTTTTTGTTTTGTTAGTTTTTACATATCAAAGACCACCTAGGCAGGAAGTTCTAGGTAGTTTCTTTATCTTAGTGTCCTCCACACCCCTCCACACCCACTGCATATGGGGGTGATCCTAACTTCCCACTAAAGTCCCTTTCTGCCTGATAGAGAGATCTAAGATTCTCATGAGCATCAGGAAATAATTTAGCAAAAAGAAATTATTCTCTACATTGTCTCCAGAGAGATTTCTAGATTTAATGAATATATAAATCATTTAACTTTGTTCAAAGTGCCTATTGGATTCACACAAGACAATGTCTTTTGATACTTTAGAAATTAGCTGTGCCCCAAATTTGGTAATGTAATTGGGCCTTTTACCCTGAACATTGGCATAATGATTTGGCTCAGGCCTCAGAAGAATGGGCATCGCCCACACACACCTGAACTATGGAAACAACCACAATTGTCTTCAACATTACCAGGATCCAAGCCTCTACCAGGGAAGACCTACCACTGCTTTGGCAGTGACTTACTCCAAAGAGTGCTCCCAACACCCAGACGACTCAGCAACAGTCTGCATGCAGGGCAGATCACTCTGCATTGAATGGTATGCTGAAACTAGAGGATGCTCCACATCAGCCTGACATCAATGAAAGAAATGCACAGAATCCAGAGTCTTTAAATATAAGTCTGATACCAACTATAGCTAAAGTGTGAAAAAGTTTCACCGGGACCTTGAGAATGACTGGAGTTGGACGGACTGGTTTGCCTGGAACCCAGAGTCTATCTTATGCCAATAAACTGAGGTGAGGCCTTTTTTAGTAATGAGGTCAAGAATTTTTTTCCATTTTCCCCATTTTTCTGGACCTATGCAAACAACGGCTCTTGCTACTATCACACCTTTACTTTTTTTTTTACTTTTATTCTTTAAGGAAAAAAAATACAACTTACTGAACTTAAAAACAATTGTAGTAGAATGCCTGTCTTGAATACAGGCGAGGGATGGGAAGGGGGTAATGTTACACTGCTGAAGGGGGGTGTTCTGGTTATGACTGTAACCCAAATATGATCATGTTACTTAAAAAATATATTTAAAAAAAAGAATGAATGAGGGAACTGGAAAACCTGTCTAGAGTACAGGTGGGGGGGGGTGGGATGGAAGGAGATTTGGGACATTGGTGGTGAGAATGTTGCAATGGAGATGGGGGGTGTTCTTTACATGACTGAAACCTAATCACAATCATATTTGTAATCAAGATGTTTAAATAAATAAAAATATTTTAAAAAAATAAAATAAAAACTGTGAAAAAAAAGAAAAGAAATTAGCTATGCCCTGAGATTGTGTAGCCTGATGGTCTTACCCCCAAATGCACCATCAATATGGCACTATTCCTTATTGCAAATGCATATTTAAAAATGGGAAAATTTTATGTATAGAAACAAACTCTTATCTACTAGGAATAAGAACCAATACATTTTTATAATATAGGGGTGCCTCCCACCCTGAACATGTGTCATGTGGACCAATTTAGACTCCATGTGATCAGACAGTGACTGTCCAATCTCAAGCCCTAGAGCCCAGACAGAATTGACAGAGTTCCCTGCAACAGCACCAAAAACCAAACTCCCCCTGGGAAATTCTTAATACTGCTCTAGCACCAACTTGTGCTAGTTTTGATATGGAAATGGCAACAATTTGATCAAAGAGCAGGCTGTCCTATCTAATCACCTAACAGTAAGGTAAGATAAAATCAGAAGATGAAATCAGAAGATCTGTGCAAAAAATAAGATTGCTAGTTGGACTTGGACATGACCCTTGGATCCCCCCTTATTTGGCAGTTGGATTTAAACATACCTTGGATATCCCCACTGTAAAGACTGTTCAACATGGATACTCCCCTGGACACACTCATTGAACACGCCCCCTTGTCATGCCAGTATAAAAGGAAATCTTGGACTGTTGAGGGGAGAAGGGTGGCCCAGAATAGTGACCAGAGCAGTGCCTGCTGGCTCGCGGGGGTGGTGGGAGAGGGGAACAGAAATAAAGCATCAGAGAAATGTTGCCTGCTTCTTTAAACCTACTCACTTTTCTTTCTTCCTTAAACTCGGGCCTCCCCTGACCACCTCTGGCCAGTGAATTTCCATCTAACTCTCTCTTACTGAAACAGCAGCAGAGGCAGGCCTCAGACACTAGGAGGCAGGAGAAATAAAATATATACTATTCTTTTCTCTGTCTCTGTCTCTCTGTCTCTCTGTCTCTGTCTCTGTCTCTCTGTCTCTCTTTCTCTCTCCCACTCTCCTTCCCTCTCTCAGTTGCTACAGCTGACCTGGGTTTGATTTGATTCTAGCATCCTGTTTAGTCTCCTGAGTCTGCCAAGAGTGATTCCTGAGTGCAGAGCCAGGAGAAACCCCTGAGCATCATCAAGGGTGGCTCATAATCAAATATATCTACATACATATTAATTGATAGGAGAAATGTCTAGTCATTTTTTATGTATATTTAAGAAACCTATGTCTTAGTGTAAACTGTAGAAATAAACATTTGATTTATTAAAAGAAATTAAGATTGCTAACTACAGAAGACTGACCTTGACACCATAATTGGGCAGAACTTATCCTGGGACCAAAAAGAAAGAACCTAGCGTAGGCTTCGGCCTAGGATTTGTACAATAACCAAGATATCTAATTCCAGAGGTCTGACTTTGACAATTGTAACAGGGCAGATCTTCTGGAAACATAATGAAGGACTCTATCCTAGGCTTGTCCTAGGAACTGTGCAAAAACCAAGACCATCAATTACAGAAGCCTGATTACAACAACAGTGATGGAACAGAACTGGTAGAACCATAAAGAAAGATGTTATCTCAGGCTTCATCATATGACTTGAGCAAATACCAAGATCTCTAGGTAGAGGCCTGATTTTATCAGCCACAACTGATCGAAAAATTTTCTGGCACCATAAAAATCCCTTGGGGTGTGAAAAGGAGCATGTACAGAGCTTGTAGTTATGCCCATGACAGTATGCTTCAGATGGAGAAACCCTGTATCTTTTAGGCCAAGGGACTTCCCTTTCTAATTTCCCCAATATTTACTGTGCCTATGCAAAAACAAAAACAAACACATGAAAAGCAAAACAAAATTAAAATAAACTTTGCCACTACCAGCCCTCCTTCCTTTTCTTTTTTTCTTCCTTTTTTTTCTTTCAGTCTGTGGTTATTATTTGGCTGTTGTATTTGTTGCTGTGGTGCTTTTTGGTGGCTGCTGATTTTGGCTACTTGTTTAATTTTTGTTTTAATTTTTGTTTTACCTATTGTTGATTTTTTATTTTGGGGGAGTTACTTTTTTTGTTTTGTTTTGTTTTTGTTATTATTTTCTTCTTTTTTTCCTTTCTTATTTTAAATTGATATTAATAACCTCTAGACGGACTCCTCCCGGTTTTCTGTTTGTTTGTTTGGTTTTTTGGGCCACACCCGAATGATGCTCAGGGGTTACTCCTGGCTAAGCACTCAGAAATTGCCCCTGGCTTGGGGGGACTATATGGGACACAAGAGGATTGAACCACGGTCGTTCCTTGGTTAGCACTTGCAAGGCAGACACCTTACCTCTAGCGCCACCTCACCGGCCCCGTTTGTTTTATTTTCTTTAATTTTGTTTTTTGGTTTTTGTTTTTGGTTTTTTTCTTTTTTTATTTTCTTTTTTTCTTTTTTTAAACAGAACCACATAAATTGAATCATCTTGTTCTACTTCATAAATTGAGGGAGGGAAATGGATGGTACCAGAATCAAACAGTTGTATGAACACTGAGTAGAAATAAAAAATGATCAGAATAAAAGCCAAACCCAAAGCTAATGACAACAGAATTGATACCCAACTTTCAACAAGCTATACAGAGAGGGGACCAGTTATACTAGCAGTCTGGGTGGCAAAAGAGAGGGATGGTGGGAGCAGAGTTGGAGGGAGGACAACACTGGTGGTGGGAATCCCCTCGATTCAATGTCGCTATGTACCTTAAATATTACTGTGAAATACATGCAATTCACATTGGTCACAATAAAGATTATTAAAAAAAAAAAGAAATTAGCTGTGCCTTTCTTTTATGGAAAAAGATACCTAGAAATTCTCTAAGAATCTTCCAGTGCCAACCCAGTTTTGACCATATGAAGACATTTAAGCTTAGAACAGTATATATGTTTAGAAATATAGCCTTAGCTAGAAGTCTGGGTTATTTTTTATTATTTCCTTTTGACATTTTTAATTATATAAATGTTCTAATGAGTTAAAAGAAAATGGGAAGCATTTTCTTAAAAAAAAAAAAAAAAAAGGTGAAAAAATCAGGAAGCAGGTGAACCCCTCCTCTGTTTTCTTAATCTGCTGGAGA
Source organism: Suncus etruscus (assembly GCF_024139225.1). Taxonomy (NCBI): domain Eukaryota; kingdom Metazoa; phylum Chordata; class Mammalia; order Eulipotyphla; family Soricidae; genus Suncus; species Suncus etruscus. The sequence goes on along the minus strand of NC_064862.1, from coordinate 5,676,601 downwards.
TTTCATTTACAAGTTTACATCGTTTTGTTTTTGTTTGTTTGTTTGTTTTTGTTTTTGGATCACACCCTACTGCGCCAGGGATTATTCCCAGCTATGAGCTCAGATATCACTCCTGACAGGCTCAGGGGACCCTATGGGATACTGGGATTCGAACCACCATCCTTCCACATGCAAGGCAAATGCCCTACCTCTATGCCATCTCTCTGCCCCCCATCTTTTTTTATTATTTTTTTATTGAGACCACAGTTAAAAGTTTACATCTTTTAAAGGAAAAATTAATTTCTCTTTCACAAGTTCCACTCACATTTTGTTGCTAATAAAACCAAGGATGTAAATACTATTAAGTACAAAACAGCCTGCTGCATAATTGTTTCAAAGCAATTACAGATTATATCGAGCCATCCATAGAGTAGAAACAGTTTTTTCCAAGACACCAACTCCCTGTACCTTGAAATTTTATTAGTCTAAGAATTTCATGCACCATATGTTAGAATATGAGACTAGCTGCAATTGAACAAACAACTTTCTGATATATAAGTGAATGATAACCTGATTTTAAATGTGTTTATCTACTGAGATAGTAACTATAATTTACAACATATATAAAACACCCCACTGTTACTCTTGTTGCACCTTTTGGCTAAAAGGGTGATGCAGGGAGATATGCTAATGACAATCGTCTTGGTTTTTACCAAGTCAGTAATAAAATTTGCATTTGATATTGTGCACAGTAAACTGGGTTATTAGCCTTGAAAATGAGTCTCATAAAATTTAAATATAGGCTTAAATCATGTTAACTGTCCTGTACGTTTTCTGAGAGACTTTAAAGCATTGTGTGTTGCCTCTGTAGTATAGGAAATGCAGATGGTTGTGTGCCTTCTAGGGGCTCCCCAAAAGGATGCAAATGAGAGCTTGAGAAAAGTAACCACTCTTGTGCTTCCCGCTTTGAGAATCCAGCTCAGGTCAAGTACTTGAAGAGCTAAGGCTCTTGGAAAAGAGACTTTCCAAAATCTATCTAAAGACTCTTACCAAAGTTTTCTAAGGGGTTTAAACTAAAGATCTAGTCAGATTTTTTTATCAGTCTCTGAGCAAAGATTGACTTTAGCAACAGACTTTGAAACTCTTGTGGCTTCACAATGTAGGAAAATTAACAGCTCTGAAATGCTACTAGTCATCTTTGAAGTGGAGATTGGGGTTGTATATTTTATGTGAAGAACCAACTGGTAGTTCTTTGTTCAGTAACTTTAAATTATTTTTTAAGTTTTGGTTTATTTTGGGTCCCATTTAATGATGCTCAGACATTACTCGTGGCTGGGGAACCCTGTGAGTTGGGATGCTAGGATAAAATCTGGGTCTTCCTCAAAAAAGGCATGCTTCCTACCAACTGTTCTTTTGCTTTGGTTCCTCGCCAGTAACTTTTAACTTCAATTAAAAGATTTAGTTACCTGCATTAAATCATAACCACTTACTATCATGAGATATTCACTGGAGAATGTAGAGACTTCAATTGTTGACTCATTGGTTGAATTTGACATGATGCTCTGGCACCTTGGGCAAATAGTACTTAAATAGACTTCTAGGGTATTGTGGCACAATGTCAAGATTACATCTCTAAACCCAAATTTAGACCCAAAATTATGGACTCCTTTTACCCAGTCAAAATATGACAAACTTCTTGAATGTAACTAACTGGACCAAGACTAACTCCCAAAAGTCATGGTGACTCTTTACTTTGAATTCCAAGATATTTTTAGAACTGACAGACTAATTAGTTTTGAAATTTTTTCATATTAAAATTCTTTTGCTTTTCAGATATCTCTGTGCTTCTATTCCTACCCAAGATCTTAAAAATCCCTTTTCTTTCTCCTAAATTAACTTTTCCACTTTTTTCAATAGTTCTCATTTTGCCCTGTAGAACTCCTGCCCCATAGATAATATGTTCACTTTAGCATTCACCTTCTTGATGAATTCTCACTCTGCTTTTCTTGTCAGACCCTGCCTTATCCAAGAGGATAGTGCTCTTCTTGTTATCAGTTCAATAAAAAGTTGATATTTCTCCCTCAGTTAATACACTACACAGACAATGGGAAGTTTTCATCCTTTAAACTTAGCAACACTCAACTATATGATAAATTTTTTTCTTAATGTGAAAATCCTGATGAAGTCACTGTCTATAGCACTCTTTCTTACCTGTCACTATCCATAAAAAGGAAGCACGCATCAGATGTGGCTTTTGGCTTTCCTGGTGCAGTGCCCAATTTTCCTCCCAAGAATTGTCTGCCAAAAGGCCCGTTTAGAGAAGTCAATCATTGACCCTTTGCGTGGATTACTGGCTACAATTCTGACATGGCTTTGACATTACATTTTCTCTTTTTTTTTAATTTGATTTTTGTCTCCTTTTCTACTATAGAAATTCGGCCCTAGCTTTTCTATACTCACAAAAGCTCCCCACTGGCTAGTTTATTTGTGACTCTTACTTCAAGTATAACCTGGCGCCAACAGCTTGCTTTTCTGAGTCTAGCTCTATGGTAGTAAACAATTATTTCCGTCCCTCCAAAAATCTATTTTCCAGCAACTACATTAATATCATAAACATCTCTCACAAAACCTGTCTCTCTCCTCCTGGTTTCTTGAAAAACCTGTTTTCTGCTTACCCAAAAAATCCTCCACCTCACTTTTTTGCCCAGCCCTCTAGCAGATTCTAGGGTTCGGTACCATTATGTTGCCCCGCCTGGCTATCCTCTGCCCTTTGTTTTCCCTGAAGACACCTTGCATACCAGAGTTTGTGCTTAAAATGTCATCAGCTGAACAGTAAAATGGGTCTCTCGTCTCATGGACGGGATCCCCATACAATGCATTTTGTGTGGTCTCAATTATTTTATATTTCATATTTGTCTGCTTTGTGATCCCGCTTTCTCCCTGTAAAGGTTCTCGGACCCTATGCTTAGGGACACAGCACGTCCATAGCACTTATCCATATAATTTACTGAATATTCTTCCTCCTCCTTTACACTTAAAACTTTTTTTTTTTTTTTGTGGTTTTTTTTGGGTCACACCCGGCAGTGCTCAGGGGTTATTCCTGGCTCCAGGCTCAGAAATTGCTCCTGGCAGGCACGGGGGACCATATGGGATGCCGGGATTCAAACCGATGACCTCCTGCATGAAAGGCAAACGCTTTACCCCCATGCTATCTCTCCGGCCCCTACACTTAAAACTTTTATGTTTAGTTTAATTTTTTTCTCCAAAGCCCATCAGAGACCTAACATTGCAGTATTGTGTTTGATGCAGCTTTAGGAAATTTAGAGATGCAATCATACACTAAAAGTTCACAAGCCTAGGGCTGAAGTGATACTGAACAGGGAAGTCAACCCGGCCTCCACCAACCTTGGTGGATGTTCTGCCCCTTAAGAAAGTCGTCACTACCTCGGCCCCACCAATAACTTGTATTACCTTGGCAGATGTCCCGCCCTTAAGGAAGTCGTCACTGCCCCTTCTCCCTCCCCCCTTCTTAGGGTATATAAGAATGAACTTAGAACGCCATGTGTCTTTGCCTCTGTCTTATTCTGGGCACGCATTGAACCTGACCGCTCTGGTCAGAAATAAAGGACTTACTGGAGCATTTGCTGGGGCCTCAGCCTCTTCATTTCTCTGCATGGGGCAGCTAGATTAGGACGTCCAGACCTTTAATTGGTGAGCCAGCCAGGAGTCCTCATCCTACCCGGAACAGAGCTGTGAATAGGCAGCCTGGTGAGTTCTGATGTGTGTGTGTGAATGCGCTTTGCTTCGTGTCTGTCTTAGTCTAAGATTATGTTGTATTCTGTGACCAGTGAGAAACAGACTGTGATGGCTTAGTGACTGAGGGTATGAGTTCCCTACTTGACATGGAAACCGAGTAGTAGCAGACTTTGTGACTGAGGGTTTGAGTCCCCTACTCAACGAGGAATCTGAGTAGTAGCGAGCTGACGAGCTCTGGTGCTATAGGTCACGACCCTGGAGGCGCCCCAGGGGATCACTAAGAACAGTGGGAAGACATTCCCAGGCTGCTGGGAGAGGTTGCCTGCCTGTGATTTGTGGAGCTCAAAAAAACTTGGTTGTTATTGGCATTGCCAATTGCAAATTAGCATGAAGCTAATTTGGGTTTAATCTGTATCATTCAATGTGTTTCCTAAGCCTAGCAGGAGTGATTCCTTGATTTCTGAGTGCAGAGCCAGGAGTGTGTAATAAAAAAAAAAAAATACACTCACTCCCATAGACTCACTATAATCTTTTTACCTCTTTAATTGTACATAATTTTTTGGTCCCTAAATAAAAATTATAGTTCAGAAAGTCTGTGGTTCAGTGGAGCAGTTGCAAGAAGTTAGACTCTCAGCAATCATTCAGTTCAAAGAGTTGTTGGCTTTTAGTATTGCACATATTAATATTCATAATAAATGAACAACATCAGCATCAATTCTAAATATTATAAATGCTATATAGTTTACTGATGTGTCCATAATGTAGATGGTAATTTATCTTTCAAGAATATAAATTGTATTAACATCGATTTAAAATACTATGTAGGTTTAAGATGTTTACTCTGACTATACATCTTTAGAACACTATGTAGGCTTCAGATGTTTACTCTGACTATACATCTTGACATATACCTGATCTCTCTTCTCATTAAGACATTTATTCCCTTGTTCTAATTTCCCTTTCTATCTTAACTTCTTGCTTAATATCTGTAGCTCAAAATAAATTACCTCATGAAAGAATTCCTTGTGGAGGTACGGTCTCAAGTGCTGATAAGGAAGTCTTGAGATCCCACTAGCAAGTCTCAGCCAACTGGGCCCTGGGTTAGTGCAAAGTCCTGAGGATGTGACGCTGCACAGATCCTTCAGAGCTGAAGATACCTGGGTGTCACCGTTTGTGCTTTGGAGCCTCTAGGGTTAACATGTGGTAAGATAATTTTTTAAATTTTTACTTTAAATTTCTTGAGTCACAATAATGATAATGACAGGGTTTAATGCATTAAAAACTTCATAAAACCCTTCTCCAGAATGTCAGCTTCCCTCCAACATTTCCCTTGCAGTGTCTCCCCCACACCACGACCACAGTACAATTTTCACCCTTTTCTCTCCTTTATGATGATATACTTCCTATTAAAGACCAGTTGTTAGGCCTCCCAGGAAAGGATAATCTGTGATGTGACCAAGACAGACCCCTGTGTGACAGACCACTGTGACTTCAGCCCCACCCAAAACTGGGACAAACAAGCCAGTACAGCAAAAAGACCGTGATCTCCACTCATTTCCATAGCCACACATTTTTCTTTTAATAGCCCCAGCACAACACTTAAAAAAATACCACACAGGGGCCGGGCGGTGGCGCTGGAGGTAAGGTAAGCCTTACCTGCGCTAGCCTAGGAGACGGACCGCGGTTCGATCCCCCGGCGTCCCATATGGTCCCCCAAGCCAGGAGCGACTTCTGAGCGCATAGCCAGGAGTAACCCCTGAGCGTCACCGGGTGTGGCCCAAAAACCAAAAACAAAAACAAAACAAAAAAAAAAATACCACACTGCAAAGGCCACAATGGAGAAACAATGCATAAACCCACCATAATTAAAGAATGAAGAGGGTACTCTAAGGATCCAATAAGTACTGGCCACCAATATAGACTCTCTGACAAGGACTTGAGAGAGAAAATGTAGAGGATGTTCAAAGAACTCAAATAACCATGGAACAAATTGAATAAACTACAAATAATACTTAAAAAATATGAGTGTAGAAATGAGAAAATTCAGAAAAAAATGTCAGAACTTAAAAAAAATTTAGGCAAAATGAAAAACTCACTTGGAAGGCCTCACCAGCAGAGCAATAGCTGCTGAGGACAGAATCAGTGAACTGGAAGATGAGCTGCATAACAACTCTATACAACATAAAGAGGATGGAAAGAGCCTTAAAATACATGATCAGATGATGGAAAAATATTCAAAGAATGTGAAAAGATTAAAATAGAAGTCTAGGATAAACTAAATAGAAACAACATAAAAATTATTGGAGTCCCAGAGGCCCAGAAAAAAAAATCCCCATGAAAAATCAACAATCAAGGGCATCATTGCAGAGAAACTCCAAGAACTAAAGAATACATGTACCCAACACCTCTATCACATTGCCTCCCTCTCTACCTCCCCAAAATAAAATAAAATAAAATAGCTATTATCTAATAATTTCTGTGTAGATTTACCACTGGTCATAGTAGTTCTCACAAATTTGAATCACTGGGAGCTTTTAATAATCTGCAAACTCAGGTCATACCCAGTAGCATAACAAAATATCTCAAAGTGGCATGAAAAATGTGCAAGTGAGGGGTCAGAGAGTCATACATGGGTCAATAGACTGTGAGTTTGCTTTTTATGCAGGAGACCCAGACTTGATCTCAGACAGTGTCTGGCGAAAAAAGAACCTCAATGTGATTAGGAACATAATAGAAGGGGTAGACACATGACTTAAAAGCTCTGAACTCAGTTAAATACCAGGATCCAGCCTTCAGTTATATACTTGGAGCTCCCCAGCACTGCCTGTGGATCCTCAATGCTGGGTCCAATACAGTCATATTCTCTAACCCATCCACTGAACCACAAACCCCACTGACTGTGAATCACTAGGAATGGTAGCTGACCCCTAAACAACTCTTGGGAGCACCCCCCCAATAAAAGATCTTATAAGTCAATAAAGAAACTAGCTATCCAACAAGAATAACGACAAAATTGTTGGGAAATTCTCAGTAAAGGAAAACAGGATTCCTAATATGTATATGAAAAAAATACTCAACCACACTAAAAAGTGAGAAACAATGTGTTAAAACCATTGGGTGCATCACTTCATGCCAGTCAAATGGGCAGAATGCTATCAAAGATATGAAATTATGAAAATCTTATTTTTAAGTGGGAAGGAAATTACCTAAAATCACTTTAAAGAAAAATAGACAATATAAGTTAAAGAGAGTATCTCTAATACCCTATTACTAAAGTTTATCCTAGAAAAATAATCAATCATGGCAGGAGCTGTGTTCAAGAAAATTCAAAGAATTACTGTTTATAATAGTAAAAGAAACTGGGAACAGGGACCAGAAAAATAGTACAATGGGTTGTAGCACATGCTTGCACAAAGGAGCACAGAGAATTCAACCCCTGACACCTCATGGTCCCCAAAGCATCTGAGAATGACCCCTGAGAAGCCCGTAAACACTGCTGGGTGTGAAACAAACCAACCAAGAGAAATCTGCAGAAAGCTGAACTGTCAACTTGAAAAAATAATTATATGAATTGTATTATATTCAAATTGTAAGCATTGCATACAGTCAACCTCATTATTTAATGGTCCCCAATATTGCAAATAGTCCCCCTCACAGGCACCACCAAGTTGAAATCCAAAATCCAAAATATTTAATAAACAAACATGTCATTTCTTAAACTGTATTGTGGGTATATAGTCATTAAATTAACTTTTTAACTTTAAAAATAAGAGCACATGTAACCACATGCTGTACTCCCAGAATACCACGTAAAAGAAACCCAATTAAAAGCACTTTAACGCACCTCCTAATCAAAATAATGAAAACCATAGGAAATCAACAAGATCAAAATGTAAATTACATTCAAAAAAGCATCCTTAAGATTTAAAGATCACAAGCAATTCTTCAGAAGTAAAGGCAATGGTGAGATATAGTGAGGGAAAAAACTCCTCCAAAATATACAAGGCACTGACAGAACTTTACAAAAAAAAATCCAATTCCATCAAAAAATGGGGAGAAGAAATAAACAGACACTTTGACAAAGAAGAAATACAAATGGCCAAAAGACACATGAAAAAATGCTCCACATCACTAATCGTCAGGGAGATGCAAATCAAAACAACGATGAGATAACACCTCACACCACAGAGAATGGCACACATCACAAAGAAAGAATAAACAGTGTTGGCGGGGATGTGGAGAGAAAGGAACTCTTATCCATTGCTGGTGGGAATGCCGCTTTATGGAAAGCGATTTGGAGATTCCTCCAAAAGCTGGAAATCGAGCTCCCATATGACCCAGCTATACCACTCCTAGGAATATACCCTAGGAACACAAAAATACAATACAAAAACCCCTTCCTTACACCTATATTCATTGCAGCACTATTTACCATAGCAAGACTCTGGAAACAACCAAGATGCCCTTCAACAGACGAATGGCTAAAGAAACTGTGGTACATATACACAATGGATATTATGCAGCTGTCAGGAGAGATGAAGTCATGAAATTATCCTATACATGGATGTACACAGAATCTATTATGCTGAGTGAAATATGTCAGAGAGAGAGAGAGAAAGATGCAGAATGGTTTCACTCATCTATGGGTTTTAAGAAAAATGAAAGACATTCTTGCAATAATAATTTTCAGACACAAAAGAGAAAAGAGCTGGAAGTTCCAGCTCACCTCAGGAAGCTCACCACAAAGAGTGATGACTTTAGTTAGAGAAATAACTACATTTTGAACTGTCCTAATAATGAGAATGTATGAGGGAAATGGAAAGCCTGTTTAGAGTACAGGCAGGGGTCGGGTGGGGAGGAGGGAGACTTGGGACATTGGTGATGGGAATGTTGCACTGGTGATGGGTGGTGTTCTTTACATGACTGAAACCCAAACACAATCATGTATGTAATCAAGGTGTTTAAATAAAATTAAAAAAAGAGATTAAATGGTGGCTGAGATGATGATGATGATTTTTTTTTTTTTTTTTTTTGGTTTTTGGGCCAAACCCAGTGACACCAGGGATTATTCCTGCTATGCACTCAGAATCGTTCCTGGTTTGGGAGACCATATAGGACGCCAGGGGATTGAAACGCAGTTCGACCTAGGTTAGCACATGCAAGGCAAATGCCCTACCGCTTGCACCAACGCTCCAGCAATAATTGAGATTTTTAATCTGAAAGATCCATTTATGGCTTGAATTTCCAAGGGCTGCATTTTAATTTTAAAAAAAATGTTCACAATGATTTTTCCATCAATCTTTTTAAATGATTGAAATAATAAATTCTATTCCATTGGCTATCTAACCAAAACACCCATTATTTTCTTCCTACTGTTTAAGAAAAACCCAACTGTTATCTTTGAAAGCATTCAGCAAGAGAAGAAAATATTCTTTCCTGTGTAAGACATGTTAACCCACTCAAAGCCAAGAACAAAATCTTTACAGTGTAATAAGGAAGACTATTTCTCTTCATTTCTACTCTTCATTTGTCTATTAAAAAGAACCTAGTCTTACTGAAAAAGTGATCTACAGCTTCAGTGGAAATAAACAAAGTGAATAAAGATTATCATGTGAAATGTCTTTACAGAAAATAAATTAAAAAAAAAGAAATTAATGTTTCACAGATACTTCACCCACCAGACTTTATTTAGGTTTAAAGGAAGGAGTCTGGCTATTGTAAATAGTGCTGCGATGAATATAGGAGTGAGGAAGAGATTTTTGTATTTCATTTTTGTGTTCCTAGGGTATATCCCTACAAGTAGTATACTGAATCGTATGGAAGCTCAATTTCCAGGTTTTTGAGGCATATCTATATTGTTTTCCATAAAGGCTTGACTAGATGGCATTCCCACCAACAGTGAATAAGTTCCTTTCTCCCCACATTCCCACCAGCACTGATTGTTCTTTCTTTGTAATGTGTGCCAATCTCTGTGGCATGAGATGGTACCTTATTGTTGCTTTGATTTGCATCTCCCTGATAATTAGTGATGTGTAGCAATTTTTATGTGTTTTTTGGTCATTCATATTTCTTCTTTGAGAAATTGTCTGTTCATTTCTTCTCCTTATTTTTTGGATGGGGTTAGATTTTTTTCCTTGTTAAGTCCTGTCAGTAATTTGTATATCCAGATATTAGCCTCTTGTCTGATGGGTATTGATTAAATAGTTTCTTCCAATCTGTGGGTGGCTTTTGTATCCTAGGCACTATTTCCTTTGAGATGCAGAAGTTTCTCAGCTTAATATAGTCCCATCTGTTTATCTCTGTTTCCACTTGTATGGAGAGTGCTGTTTCTGCCTTGAAGATGCCTTTCATCTCAATGTCATGGAGTGTTTTAACTACATGTTGTTAAATATACCTTATGGTTTCGAGTGTGATATCCAGGTCTTTAATCCATTTGGATTTGACCTTTGTGCATGGTGTTAGATGGAGATCTGTGTTTGCTTTTTTGCAAGCCCCTGACCAGTTGCTCCAACACCACTTGAGGAAGTTTTTCTTGCTCCATTTTGCACAGCCAGGAGTAATCCCTGAGCATCACCGGGTGTGGCCCAAAAGATATATACATATATATAAACACATATATATAATATATATATTCAGTTTTTTAACTCCGAAAATAAAATACCTTGGAATCAACTTAGCTAAAGAGGTGAAAGACCTATCCAGGGGCTGGCAACCTTTAAGACATAAAGAGCCACTCGGACTTGTTTCTGAAGGAAAAAAAATCCTGGGAGCTGCAAAACCATCGCGATATTTAAAACAAACATAGCACTGCATACTTTGTTTCTTATCTTAATGCTATATGCAGTTAGCTGTTGATCTGAAGAACTTTTTCACTTAACAATGTAAAACATATATTTGTGCAAATTAATAGCCAATTAAAATATTTAAGTGATACTGCTTCCCGTCCCCAGCCCCCTGCTATAGGCTCTGCTGTCAGAGACACAGCAAAGCTTCAAAAGAGTCACATGAGACTCTGGAGCTGCAGGTTGCAACCCCTGAAAGAAAACTACAAAACACTGTTTCAAAAATAAAGGAGAACTTGAGAAAATGGGAAGATACCCTGCTCATGAATTGGATTAACATTAAAATGGAAATACTTCCCAAAGCATTATACAGATTTAATGTAATTCCTGTAAGAATATTCGTGACATATTTTCTGTTTTGTTTTGCTTTTGCTTGTTTTGGGGTCACACCCAGTGGTGCTCAAGAGTTACTCTGGCTCTTCACTCATAAATCACTCCTGGAAGGCTCAGGGGACAATATGTGATGCTGGGGATTGAACCCAGTCTGCCTCATAAAAAGCAAACATCCTATCGCTCCGGCCAACTCATGACATATGTTAAAGAAATAGACCAAATATTTCTAAAATTCATATGGAACAATAAGTTTCCATAAATTGATAAAGCACTTCTTGAGAGAAAGAATGTGGATTACATCACTTTGTCCAACTTCAAACTGTACTATAAAGTGGTAGTAAATAAAGCACCATGATATTAGAATAAATATAGGCCCTCTTACCAATAGAACAGATTTGAATATCCTGAGACATATTCTTGAGTTTATGACCAATTAATTTTTGATAAGGGAGCAAAAAACATAAAGTGTAGCAAGGAAAGCCTCTACAACAAGTGTTGTTGGAATAAATGTTACCTAAAAGCCAATCAAATGAATTTGGACCTCTTAACACCATGCGCAAAAGTCATGTCAAAATGAATGAGAGATGTTGATATTATACTGTAAACCAATAGATGAAACCATAAAAGGAAATATATTCAGAACTCTTCATGACATAAAAGCTGAAGGCATATTCAAAGATGAAACACCACTGACCAAGTGGAAACAAAGCTAGACAAATGGGACTACATTAAACAGCATTCAAGCAGGACCCAAAGCCAAAATTCCAGGTAGGTGAGCAAGTGCTATATGTTTCTATGGGTCTTTTTTTTATGAAGCAAAGTGAGTAAATTTTTCCATGAAGGACAAACAAGTGAGATATTTCATATGTTACAGTACTTTAAATAAAAATTGGGATGAGGTCTGTGGAGAAGTCCACCCTGCTGTGTGATTGCTGACTGGGAGGAGCTGAGGGGACCTGTTGGCTTTGTGTGTTTCTCTTCTCTGATCTCCAGAAGCTCTCCTTAGAGAGCTCCCCCCCAAAAAAACCTGTCTCCTGGAGGCCCCAGAAGAGTACAGCCGCTCAGCTTTGCTTTGCGGCCACATGCTCGTTCTAACTAATGAACCCCACCACAACATGCAGAAAAAAATCACAATACAAGCATGACAATGGTGAAGCTTAGCAGGCAAACGCACCATTCACAGAGAATGAAAATGATAGCTCTGATGACCGAAAAAATACCAACCATCTGATTAACCTCTCAGATAAGGAGTTTAGAATAGAAATATGAAAGATCCTCATGGAAATCAAAGAAAACATAGCTCTAGCTGAATAGAACACAAAGACAGAAATCAGAAAACTCCAAACTAAAATAACAGATCTGAAAAACACGGTAGCTCAACTGAAAAACTCAGTGGACAGCCTCTCCAGCAGGGTAACAGCAGCTGAGGACAGAATCAGTAAACTGGAAGATCAACTGCAGAACAACTCCATACAGCAGAAGAGATTGGGGAAAAAAAACCTTAAGACAAACGATCAGACAAAGGAAAAAGTACTCAAGGAATGTGAACAGATGAAAATTGAAGTCTTTGATAAACTCAACAGAAACAATGTAAGAATCATTGGAGTCCCAGAGGTCCAGGAAGAAGATCCCCAGGAAGAATCAATAGTCAAAAACATCACAGAGAAACTCCCAGAGCTAAAGACTGCATTCAATCAAATCCTGCATGCCGAAGAGTACCAGCTAGAAGAGACCAGAAGAAAAACACCATAAAGCACATCCTAGTCACAATGATGAATCTAACAGATAGAGATAGAATATTGAAAGCAGCAAGATCAAAAAGAGAAATTACATTCAAAGAAGCATCCTTAAGACTTACAGCAGACATGTGACAAGAAACTCTCAAGGCCAGAAGACAGTGGTGGGATATTGTGATAAGACTGAATGAGGGGCTGGAGAGATAGCATGGAGGTAAAAGCATTTGCCTTGCATGCAGAAGGTTGGTGGTTCGAATCCCAGCATCCCATATGGTCCCCCGAGCCTGCCAGTAGTGATTTCTGAGCATAGAGCCAGGAATAACCCCTGAGCGTGGCCGGGTGTGACCCAAAAGCCAAAATAAATAAACAAACAAACAAACAAAAAAAGACTGAATGAAATGGAGGCTTAACCTAGAATACTGCACCCAGCCCATCTCACGTTCAGGTTTGAAGGAAGGATACATAGCTTCACTGAAAAGCGACAGCTCAAAAACTTCACAGACACAAAATCAGCCTTAAAGATAAACTGAAAGGTCTACTTTAAAACAAGACAGACTAACAAATACATCAAACTTATACACTAAGATGACATTAAATCCTATGACAATGATCTCCCTCAATGTCCATGGACTAAATGCACCAATTAAGAGACAAAGTGTGGCTAAATGAATAAAAGGTGAACCCAACTGCCTTCAAGAAAGACACCTGAATAGACAGAACAAACACAGACTCAAAATCAAAGGCTGGAGGAAAATCACCCAAGCAAGCAAAACACTTACAAAAGCTGGAGTGGCCATATTATTTGATGACATTAACTTTAGACTCAGAAAAGTTGTAAGGGACAAAGATGGACAAAAATGGACAAAGATGGGCAAAGGGATATGAGCAACAGGAAGAAATCAGACTACTAAACATAAATGCACCCAATGAGAGACCAGAAAATTATCTATTGACCAATTTGGAAGAGGATATCAATAATAACTTAATAATTGTGGAAGACCTCAATACAGCCCTGTCAACACTTTATAGGTCAACCAGACTGAAACCCAACAAAATTATACAAGCCCTGAAAAGTGAAATGGAAGAAAGAGGCCTAGTCAATATATGTATGACACTCCATCCCCATAACCTGATTATACATTCTTCTCCAATGTACATGAGACATTCTCCAGTATAGACCATATGCTGGCACATAAAACATAACTCCATAAAAACAAGAGAATAGAAATTTTGCAAGCTACCTTTGCTGACCACAAGGCTCTGAAATTAGATGTGAACTACAGAGAGGCACAGAAGAAAAACGTTAACAACTGGAAATTAAACAGCCTGCTACTGAACAACCAATGGGTCCAAGATCAAATCAAAGAGGAGATCAAAATGTTCCTTGGAAACAAATGACAATGAAGACACAAACTATCAGAATTTATGGGACACAACAAAAGTGGTACTGAAAGGAAATTTTATAGCTTTGCAAACACACATTAGGAAGGAAGAAGGGGCATATCTGAACAGCTTAATGACACAGCTTATAAAATTAGAAAATTATCAACAAAAGAAACCAAAAATAGGGAGACAGAAGGAAATAACAAAGCTTAGAGCAAAAAACAATGATGCGGAAACAAACAAACAAACACACAAAAAAAAACAATCCAAAAGATCAACAAAAGTAGAAGTTGATTTTTTGAGAAAAAAAAAAAAAGATTGATAGAGCATTGGCAAAACTCACAAAAAAAGAAAGAAAAACTTGATAACCCTTATTAGAAATGAAAGGAGGGGATCACTACAGATATTGAAGAGTTTCAAAGGATAATCAGAGACTACTTTGAGAAACTCTATACCACTAAACAGAGAACCTAGAAGAAATGGATAAATTCTTGGACTCTTATAACCTTCCATGGTTGAGTAAGGAGGATGTAGCATAACTAAACACCCCCATCAGTATTGAGAAAATTACAACGGTAATCAAATATCTGCCCAAAAAGAAAAACCTAGGCTCAGATAGATTTACTAATGAATTCTTTCAAACCTCTCAAGAGGAACTACTACCAATCCTGGCCAGGCTCTTTCATGAAACTGAAAAAAACAGAAACACTTTTAAACAGCTTTTATGAAGCCAAAATTAACGTGATACCTAAAGTAGACAGAGAAGCTGTCAAAAAAAAAGAAAATTAGGGCCCGGAGAGATAGCACAGCGGTGTTTGCCTTGCAAGCAGCTGATCTAGGACCAAAGGTGGTTGGTTTGAATCCCGGTGTCCCATATGGTCCCCCGTGCCTGCCAGGAGCTATTTCTGAGCAGATAGCCAGGAGTAACCCCTGAGCAATGCCGGGTGTGGCCCAAAAACCAAAAACAAAACAAAACAAAAAAAGAAAATTACAGACCAATATCTTTGATGAACACAGATGTAAAGATCCTCAAAAAATACTGGTAATTAGGATCCAAGGCCTCATCAAGAAGATCATTCACTACAATCAAGTAGGTTTCATCCCAGGAATTCAAGGATGGTATAACATCCATAAATCTATCAACATAATACACAACATCAACAACAACAAAAAAATAAAAATCACATAATCATACCAATAGACGCAGAGAAAGCATTGGATAAGGTGTAACACACATTCTTGATAAAAACTCTCAGCAAGATGGGAACAAAAGAAACCTTTCTCAATATAGTTAAGGCCTTCTACCACAAGCCAATGGCAAATATTATCCTCAATGGAGAAACACTAAAAGCATCCCCTCTGAATTCTGGTACAAGACAAGGCTGTCTGCTCTCACCAATCCTCTTCAACATGGAAGTACTTGCTATAGCAATTAGGCAATAAAAAGATATCAAAGAAATCCAGATAGGAAAGGAATAAGTCAAGCTCTCACTCTTTGCAGATGACATGATAATCTACCTAGAAAACCCTAAAGACTCTACCAAAAATCTTCTAGAAACAATAGATTCATATATCAAGGTGGCAGGCTACAAAATTAATACAGAGAAATCAATGGCCTTTATATATACCAATAATGATAGGGAAGAATTAGACATTAGTAAAACAACCCATTCACATTAGTGCCACACAAACTCAAATATCTTGGAGTCAACTTGACCAAAGACCTGAAGGACCTATACAAAGAAAACTATAAAACCCTGCTCCAAGAAATAAAAGAGGACACACAAAAATGGAAGCACATACCCTGTTTATGGATTGGCAAGATTAACATAATTAAAATGGCAATACTCCCCAAGGCATTATACAGATTTAATGCGATTCTTATAAAGATACCCATGATATTCTTCAAAGAAGTGGATCAAACACTTGTGAAATTCATTTGGAACAATAAACACCCTCAAATAGCTAAAGCAATCCTTGGGAAAAGGAATATGGAAGGCATTACTTTCCCCAACTTTAAACTGTATTACAAAATAATAGTTATCAAAACAGCATGGTATTGGAATAAAGACACACCCTCAGATCAGTGAAGTAGGCTTGAGTACTCAGAGAATACAATCATCTAACTTTTGATAAAGGAGCAAGAACTCCTAAATGGAGCAAGGAAAGCCTCTTCAACAAGTGGTGTTGGCACAACTGGCTAGTCACTTGTAAAACAGAGAACGTAGACCCCCATCTAACATCATGTACAAATGGATTAAAGACTTTGATATCAGACCTGATATCATAAGGTATATAGAACAACACGTTGGTAAAACACTCCATGACATTGAGACTAAAGGCATCTTCAAGGAGGATACTGCAATCTCCAAACAAGTGGAAGCAGAGATAAACAGATGGGAATATATCAAGATCAGAAGCTTCTGCACCTCAAAGGAAACAGTGCCCAGGATACAAGAGCCACCCACCAACCGAGTGGGAGAAATTATTCACCAAATATCTATCAGATAAGGGGCTAATATCCAAAATATACAAGACACTGACAGAACTTTACAAGAAAAAAATTTAATCCCATCAAAAAATGGAGAGAAGAAATGAACAGACACTTTGACAAAGAAGAAATACAAATGGCCAAAAGGTACATAAAAAAATATTCCACATCACTAGTCATCAGGGAGGTGCAAATCAAAACAACTATGAGGTACCATCTCACGCACATCACAAAGAATGAGAATAAGCAGTGCCGGCGGTGATGTGGAGAGAAAGGAACTTTTATCCACTGCTGATGGGAGTGCCATCCACTCCAACCTTTTTGGAAAGCTATATTGAGATTCCTCCAAAAACTGGAACTTGAGCTACCATATGATTCAGCTATACCACTCCTAGGAATATACCCTAGGAACACAAAAATACAATACAAAAATCCCTTCCCTTCCCCACACCTATATTCATTGCAGAGCTATTTACAATAGCCAGATTCTGGAAACAACCAAGATGTGCTTCAACAGATGAATGGCTAAAGAAACTTGTGGTACATATACACAATGGAATATTATGCAACCCTCAGGGGAGATGAAGTCATGAAATTTTCCTATACATGGATGTACATGGAATCTATTACGCTGAGTGAAATAAGTCAGAGGGAGAGAGATAGATGCAGAATTGTCTCATTCATCTAAGAAAAATGATAGGCATTCTTTCAATAATTTTCAGACAAAAGAAAGGAGGGCTAGAAGTTCCAGCCCACTACATGAAGCTTACCACAAAGAGTGGTGAGTGCCGTTAGAGAAATAACTACATTGAGAATTATCATAACAATGTGAATGAACTAGGGACATAGAAAGCCTGTCTAGAGTACAGGCGGGTGTGGCGTGGGGAAGAGGGAGATTTGGGACATTGGTGATGGGAATGTTGCACTGGAGAAGGGGGGTATTCTTTACATGACTGAAACCCAACCACTATCATGTTTGTAATCAAGGTATTTAAATATAGATATTAAAAAATAATAGGGGCCGGGCAGTGGCACTGAAGGTAAGGTGCCTGCCTTGCCTGCGCTAGCCTTGGACGGACCGCGGTTCGATCCCCCGGTGTCCCATATGGTCCCCCAAGCCAGGAGCAACTTCTGAGCACATAGCCAGGAGTAACCCCTGAGCGTTACCGGGTGTGGCCCAAACCCCCCCCCAAAAAAAAATTTGGGATTAATTGAGCAGGGTGCTCAAATATGTGGACACCAATCTGCAAAATAAAAAAGAAAAGAAAAGAAAAGAAAAAGGCAAGAACTTATAAAAAGCTATCAGGAGCAGTACGCAGAAGGGAAGTTGAGAGGGGCTGGCCCAGGAAAGAAGACATCTGGACTCCAACAGAAAAATGTTTAAGTGAAAAACAATAAAAAGCAAACTGAAAGTTCCTAGGAATGGAGATGATGGCAGTACCAGTGAGACACTTCAGCCTTTTTATAAGAATATTGCCCAATTAGATCCTATAGATGAAAATGAGAAAACTTTTATGAACAGAGTTGAAGCTAAAGTAAAAATTTCTGAAGAACTAAAATGATGACTGGTTGATAACTGGGATCTAATTACTCAACAGAAACAGCCCTACTATCTCCCAGCCAAAAAAAAAATGTATGGATTCAGGGGCTGGAGCAATAGCATAGAGATAGGGCATTTGTGATGCATCCAGCCAGCCTGCTATGGGCCTGAATTTGATTCCTTGCATTCCATGTGGTACTTGAGACTGCCAGGAGTTATTTCCGAGAGCAGAGCCAAGAGTAACCCCTAAGTGCAGATGAGTATGGCCAAAACAAAACAAAACAAAAACAAATAAATAATTTTAATTCCCAAATTCTAGAAAATTATAGAAAATATGCAAATTACAAGAAATCTCATGAAAATGCAGATATTAAGGAGTATGCTGTCAATGAAGTGTGGCAGGGATAAAAGAGTACTTCAATGTGATACCGGGCACTCAGTTTCTGTACAAATTTGAGAGACTACAGTATGCTGAAATCCTGGCAGACCATACTGATGCCTCATGTCCCAGGTGTATGGCTTCCCACACCTGCTAAGATTGTAAGAATTGGAATAATTGGAATAATTCTGAATATAAAGAGCCTTGCTTTATTATTGAATCATCTTCATGATTTTCTACAGTACTTGATAAAGAATTCTGCAACTCTGTGTAGTGCCAGCAATTATGAATAGTGGTGCCTCCCGGGTATGACCAGTGAGCAGTATGAGATGAAGGCACTCACCCACATTGTTTGGGATTTCTGCAACACACTTCTGTTGTTAATCTTCTTTTACACTTATGCTTTGAAAGCGTTGACATATAACAAAATTAATGTTTACTTTCTGTTTGAGTTTAAACTCAGAAAATAAAAGGGGTTATGATTCGAATGTTTTTAATCCTTTTTCTTATTCTACTGCTCTGGCTAGGACTCCCATTACTATGTCAATAGAATTTACAAGAATTGTTAATTCCTTTTTTTAATAATGTATTTAAACAACATGATTACAAACATGATTATAGTTGGGTTTCAGTCATACAAAGAACACCCCCCTTCACCAGAGCAGCATCCCCACCACCAATGCATCCCATATTCCTCTTACCCCACCCCCTGCCTGTATTCGAGATATTATACTTCTCTCACTCATTAACATTGTCATGGTAGTTTTTAGTGTAGTTATTTCTCTAACTGCACTAATCACTTTGTGGTGAGCATCATATAGTGAGCTGGTCCTTCCAACCCTCAAAAGAGTGGTTAATTTCTAATCACAGAGGAACAGCTTTCAGCTTTCCACCTTTGAGTTCAATAGTAAATGTGGACTTTACATGGATGGCGTTTATTTCATTGAAGTATTTTGCTTCTGTTCCTTTTTTTTGATAAAAGTGTGTGTTTGTTTGGAGGTGATGTTCAGCAGTGCTCAATGCTTACTCCTAGTTCTACAATCAGGAATCACTCAGAGTACTCCAATTCTTTTTTTTGTGGGGGGGGGTCACAACCAGCGTTGCTCAGGGATTACTGCTGGCTGTCTGCTCAGAAATAGCTCCTGGCAGGCACGGGGACCATATGGGACACCGGGATTCAAACCAACCACCTTTGGTCCTGGATCAGTTGCTTGCAAGGCAAACACCACTGTGCTATCTCTCCGGGCCCAAGTACTCCAATTCTTGATTAAAGTTTTTTATTATATATAAAGGAGTGTTGAATTTGTTCAATTTTCCCCTACTATAGAAAAAGTAATATTGCAATTCCTCAAAAACCCTGAGCGGGGCCTGAGAGATAGCATGGAGGTAAGGCATTTGCCTTTCATGCAGGAGGTTATCGGTTCAAATCCCAGCATTCCATATGGTCCCCCATGCCTGCCAGGAGCAATTTCTGAGCCTGGAGCCAGGAATAACCCCTGAGCACTGCCGGGTGTGACTCAAAAACCACAAAAAAAAAAGAAAAGAAAAGAAAATTGTTGGGGACTGACTTGTTTGAGGCCATTTTGCTGTTCTTTCTGCCATAGCCCAGCTTTTCACCTAAAAGCCATTTTGCAGTCTTGCTGTGAATTTTTTGAGCTAAAGAGAAAGGCATGCAGCTGCAAGATATAATTAGCTCTAGCCCGGAGGAGAGCAAAAGCTGCCTGGTACCGTTATCAGAAACTAGGCCTCACTCCTTAAGACCACATTCCGGAGTGAACTAGGCTATTATCAATAAGTGTATGCTACATTGTCTGTTCAAGATCACTGAGGCAGGCACATCTCGCACCACCTCCTGATAGTTAAGCAATTAGGAATGCAGCTGGAAGGTCACTAGAAATTTCCATGGAAACAGCACGTTCATCATAACTTGAAGGTCATCCAGCCCCCCTAGTCCCACTGCCCACTTCCTTATTTAGAGAATGCCTAAATTTCTTTGTTCCTTGAAACCTGAAATATATCCTTGCCTTGTATGGGCCTTCGCGCCAAAAGTATGACTGACATCACCTTTGTACTGCCCCCTTCTCCTTCACTATATAAGAAGGAACTGTAGCCAATAAAGGTACCCTTGAACAGTGAGACGCTGCCTTGGGTCTTTATTATTAACCTCTTTCAGATTTTTTACAGGTGTGGTTGCTCTTCTACTCAGCAAAATAGGAGTGCGGTTGTCTGAGAAGCCTTTCCAGCTAATTCCTGCTGGCCGGGTCCCCCCTGGGGGGGCTTCAGGACCCCGCATTTTGGCGCCCAACGCTGGGCTCGAAGACCACCGCCACACTCCGAACGACTACGGGTCGGCGAGTCCGGAGCTGTTTCGTAAATCGCAGGATATACCCCATCCGGGTAGGCGTTGAAACGAGTTAGCCTTAATCAAATATTTAAACTGCAGTTTTTTCAGTCGTTCTGATCACCGCCCCTGATTGGCTCTTGGGGCTTCGCCCGTTGGCTTCACTTCCATGGGTGTTTTCATTGAGTACTGAACTTAAATTCATTATTGATATTCAGTCTGAGTTGAAAGCCAGACATGTAGAGGTTACCAAAAAAGAATATTTGTAATTTTCTTATGTTTATTCATAATGTATGTCATTGGTTTATTATTACCTGTCCAGAAATTGTTGCGTCCACTTGGGACAAAGTAGGACATGAAATGAGTGATTATTTTGTAAATAATGATGATTCACAGAAGGAAAAAATTATGTTCCAATATTGGAGCCTGTTAAGAGATATCATTGTAACTAAAAATGCCGGAACCGCCAAAGACATCATCCATGCCGTTGAATCTCATGTACAACAAGTCTCCCGTGAGTGTTCCAGGACTCCCTCTCGTTCTAATTCTGTCTCTCATCTCCCTTCTCCCTCTGAGAATACTTCCCCTTGTCCTCCCTCCACCACTGATTCTTCTACCTTTGTCTCCAAAGTAACTAATGCTCTTAAAGATCTCTCTAATGCTTCTCATTTATATCCCTCCCTTACTTCTGTCCATACTTCTGCTCTATGCACCCAGACCCCTACAGAAGAGGCCGCTGCACCCTCTGTGCAAAATCCTAAACAGCCCTTCACTTCCCTAGCTTCAGCTCCGTCCCTGTTTCACCACCCTCCCCTCCTTAGCCAGCAATTGCAACAATACAAAGCCTTTAATTGGAAAAGCCTCAAAGAGCCATTTCAAGCCGTAACCTCCTATGGCCCCCAAGCGCCTTACACGCTCTCCTGCTTAGAATCTAAAAGCTGAACTCTTTGTCTCTTGGGAAGTTAACTTTTTTTTCCGCTGCAAAGCCCTTGCAGACAGGCAGGAATTCTGATCTCTAAGCTCGTATAGCTGGCCTCGCCTCTTTTCATACCTTAAAGGTACAGCACACACTTTCCAGGTCCCAGCTTGCCAACATGGCTCTTGCTGCCCTCTGCGCCTGGAAGTCGCTCCCCAGAGCCGGCATTCCAGCAGCTCCCCCACACCGGCAACAAACTGTTACTGCTTTCTCCCTCCCCCCCCCTTTTTCTGACTTGAGTTCCCAACTCACCACAATTACATCCATGGTCTCTCACCTCTCTAACAAACTTGATAATGCTCTTGGCTCAAAAACCAGCGCTACCTTTCCTGTCTTTCTCCCTAATGGAGAAAGTCTTCCCCCGCCTGCTCAGCAGCCTCCACCGCGGAGAACGCTCAGTCCCTAACCATGGCAGATTCCCTCCTCTCACCGCTCCCCCTCTTAAAGCTATAGATATGAAACTACTTGGCCAAATTGAAAATCTTAAACAAATCTTAAGCCTTCAAAAACAGGCTGCTTCTCTTAATTCACAGGTTTCTGCCTTTCAAGCTTTCCCCCGCCCTCCTAAATCTATAGTTGTCTGTCCTCTGCCCACTGAATTCCACGGCCAAGCCCCCCCTCTTGAGAACTCAAAGAGACAAACTAATGAAAGTGAGGCTAAGTGCCATAAAACAGAAACTGCTGCAGTGCCTACAAAAAATTCTAAGGGCACAGTGAGCAGGATAATTACAAAGTATCATCTGCTAAGCCATAAAACCTTGCGATATCTACACTTTGCTGTTAAAACTTCTGAGCCTAATGTACCCTTTACTTTGCTCAAACCAATCCTCAGCCTCCTTCAGCCTCTTTCCTGCCAGCCTTGGAGAACAGCCAGCTCAAGCCCTGACACTCCCACTTTAAGCCTTCCAATTCACCTTGAAATACCCAATCTTTGTTATTCAAAAAAAAAAAAAAAATCTGAAAAGTAGCATCTCTTGCATATTCTCAAATCAATTAATAAAACCATGATTCTCATGGTGCTTTTGCAACCCAGACTCCCCTCTTCGGTTGCCACTCCCTCTAATTCCAATAAATTAGTAATTAATCTTAAAAGATTGCTTTTTTTTTCTCTATATCATTACACCCTGCTGACTGTAAATAATTTGCCTCTAACCTTCCTGCTGTTAACTGTGCTAGCCCCTCCCCAAGTTATCAGTGAAAAACTCTGCTTCACCTTGTCAGCCCTACACTTCGTCAAATATGTGTTATTAGGTTTAGTGCATTAAGTAGTGTAAAGTAATTATTAAAACATTAAAAAGCAACAGAAAGATAAAGGCAATAAATTTTTTTTTCATGCCTCTCAGAAAATTTTAAAGCAAGGTCATGATTCTGTCACTTTACAGATAACAAAATGTTGGTAAAAGAAAAACTTCTTTGTGTTTTAAAATCCAACCAAACACAAAAGTGTTAAATTTAAGTCTTATATTTCTATTAAAAGTTTTATTTTAATTTTTAAAGTATTTACAAAATTATGTGAAAAATAATGTGGTTAGCCTTTTTAAACAATATAGTTAATTTAATGCACAGTAAACACCTAAGTATGCTTTATAGTACCCTTAGTTTTAACTTTGTGCTACAGCAATGGTTGTTCTTTATTTCTGCATTAAAAAAAAAAAAAAAAAAACTATTATTTTAAGTGCATTCAAAATATCAGCACATTATACAAATCTGTATATTTGTGTCGCAGTAAAAAAATAATATTGATGAAAAATATATTATATATAATTTTATAAGTAATATATAAAAGTAACTAAACTTTATAAGCAAATTAACTAGTATTAAATATAATTTTAGTCTTAAGTTCTAGGTGTGTAAATGCATCAGATGTCTTTAACTATATTTTATAATAATCTAAGCATTTAGTTAATTTAGTATATAATATTTTTTACAAATTATTCACTTAAAGTCTTCATAGTAAAAACAGTTGTTTGTTTTTTAAAATCAGTTTTTTATACCTTTAATAATCATAGTTCATGCTATTGTGTTTAATCATAAAAATTTTAACACTTTATTGCAGCTGTCTTACTGTTCTACTGCAAAACCAATTTAAATAAAACCTATTCATTTACAGCAAATGATTTCATACTTCAGAGTGAATACTCCTTCTACAGTGCTCATTAACCATTTTACTTAATGTTTTAAACTTCAAATTAAAATTGTTTTAAAAATGTTTTGTGTTAAATCTAAACCTTAAAATTTATTTTCAGCAAAGTTCCACTCCATCTACATTAAGTACTTCTCAAAACTAAAAAAGTTTTTCTACAAAATTTTTTTTCTTCTCACAAACATGCTAGCTAAATATTTAAAAGCGCTTGTCAATTTTTTTATAAATAAGTCTTAAATCAATCCTTTTGTCTGTTTATGTGTCTGTTGTGATGAATGAAAGTGGCCACAAGTGTAAAATGTTGTGTTTAGTGTTGTTTTGTTTTGTCTGTTTATTTGTTATCTCTACATTTTATAATAATACAATTTTTAAAGCCTTATCCATTTTTTAAATTTCAATTAATTTTTTCAACCTGGTTCAGTCTGGTCAGTTCACAGACTGGCATCTTACAACTAAAAATCATGTGTTAAAAATTATGTATTAAGCTAGCTTTGTCCTTCTAAGAACATGGCGGAGGGTGTGGAGAATGGCAAACCCCAGATTTCTCAATGGCCATCGGGGATAACTTTTCCCTGGAGAATTTCTGGACTTTGCAGTCACCTGGCTTTCCTGCTATGTGTAAGTTCAAGCCTATAGAATATGTATTTATGGCTAAAAAATAGCATCCAGCTTTAACATAATAACTAGAAGTTTAAGAAAAATCCTTTATATTCAGTTTAAAAAAATTTTTTTTAATTAGCAATTGTTAATTATAAATTTTCTTTTATGCCAAAGTCTAACAGAGGTCAAATAGCATTCCCGTGGTATTCAAAAATAACTAGTGTAATGTAAATTGCTAATGTTTTCTGCAAATTCTTAATTTTTATATGAAGTAACCATTTTGCCTTCTGCCAAGCTGTTTTCTTATAAACCTCCTGCTAGATGCCATTCCTGCAAACCTGTTTCTAACTGACTCCACCTTTGACAATGCTGAATTAGACACTCTGCCTAGCTGCCTTGGATGCCCACCGATGCCACCAACAACCTCCATCCTCTCTACCTCCATCCCTTGGCCGGTCTTGCAAGTCGACCTTTGTGCCCTAGCCATGGGTGCAAGCCTATACTGGGGCACCTCCAATTTCCGCCTGCCTCAACCTCGTGCTGTTGACCCCGATGACTATTACTCCCCTGCTAGCGGTGGCTGCAACTCTGTTATTCGCCGTGATGTACTACGCCACCCCTTCACCACCTTCTACGTCTGCCCTGGTCACCACCGGCCCCGTTCCAGCGACTATAAGTGTGGCGCTCATAACCAACACTTTTGCGCCTCCTGGGGCTGTGAAACCACCGGAACTGCTTATTGGAAACCCTCTTCCTCCTGGGACTTCATCACCGTTTCACGCCCCCCAACTCCTCCTTTTCTGAACTGTGATGCATCCTCTGCTACCCGTGGTTGGTGTAACCCCCTCATCATCGAATTTACTGCTGCTGGACGTCAGCATCACTGGACTCAACCCGTACAATGGGGACTCAGACTTTACGTTAGGTGTACCGACCCTGGACTTCTTTTTTCCCTCCGTTTACTTAAACAGTTGCCGAATTCTCACCCCCTCGCCGTTGGTCCTAACACTTTTTTTCATCCTCATTCAGGTCCATCACACATGCCTTCTCCTCCTCCTCCTCTTCCATCTGCATCTTCTTCTCTCAGACAACTCACTATGCCTTCAGGTCCTTCTCCGTCCTCTCAGGTTATTCTCAATCTCATAAATGCTTCTGCTCTTGCCCTTACAGATCCTGCCTATGAAAGATGTTGGCTTTGTTTTTCTCCTCAACCTCCTTTCTATGAAGGTGTTGCAGTGTTTGGCAACCTTTCCTCTACCTCCAACCCCTCTGACCTCCGTTGGAACACACAACCTCAACATGGCATTACAGTCGGTCAAGTCGTAGGCTCTGGCCTCTGCATTAAGCCTAACGACTCCCTGCTTCCTAGCCAATTACTTGACGTGTGCAACGAAACTATTGACATCTACAATTCTTCCTCCTCACAACCCTATCTGTTAGCCCCCAATGGTACTTATTTTGCCTGTGCTTCTGGCCTTACTCCTTTCATCATTTGTTCCTCTTTTCTCCTTTCACATGATTACTGTATTCTCGTTATTCTCATTCCAAAAATCACCATTTCCCTCTCCTGCCGCCTCACCCTATTCCTATTCTTCTCAATCCCTTTCTCGACAATGCCGTGAGCCCTTCACCTCCATTACACTTGCAGTGCTCCTTGCTGTTGGCGCTACTGGCGCTGGCACTGGTATCTACTCTCTTGTATCCTCTCAATCCAATTTCCGCACTCTTACTCAAGCAGTGGAACAAGACATTAATGAAATCAAAACTAGTCTGCAATTTCTCACAGATACTATTAGTTCCCTTGCTGATGTTGTTCTCCAAAATCGTCGTGCTCTATATTTTGCCCTTATGTAAGAGGGGGGAGTCTGTGTAGCCCTTAAGGAACAATGTTGTATTTTCAAAGATAAACCTGGATTAGTTAGGAATAGCGTTCAACACATTGGTGACGGTATAAAAGATTTTGAAAAACATTTCGATGAAGAACAAGGCTGGTACCAGGGCTGGTTTTTCTCTTCTCCTTGGCTTCACACTATCTTGTCCACTATTTTGGGCCCACTCATTAGCCTCATGCTGCTCCTTTCTCTTAGCCCATGGATTTTCCGCAAAATCACTGCCTTTATTAAGAACCAGGTAGATGAACAGGCAAAAACCTCTATTCAGGTTAACTACCAGCATCTAACCCCGCGTGACTCCTGTGAAAACTTGGCTTTAGTCACCAAGCCGCCTTTCCAGCCACTAAGTTTCCAGGAGATAGAGCGCATAGCTAACAAGCGGAGCTCGCTCCGGCACTTGTGCTCTTGGCTGTGGAGACACCTACGACGGGATTAGCAAGGTCCCAGTTAGGGCACGGCCCAAAAAGGCTACAGCGCATAATTCGGATCCCTGTGCACACCCACGGCGTTTGTAGCCACCTTTTAAATGCGGCTTTGGCCGTGTCCGACCTGGTCAAACCTTGTAGCCTAAGACACGGTTCTACCACCCGCTCACGACTTTCCTTCTTTTATTAGAAGAGAAAGGGGGAGATGTTGGGGACTGACTTGTTTGAGGCCATTTTGCTGTTCTTTCTGCCATAGCCCAGCTTTTCACCTAAAAGCCATTTTGCAGTCTTGCTGTGAATTTTTTGAGCTAAAGAGAAAGGCATGCAGCTGCAAGATATAATTAGCTCTAGCCCGGAGGAGAGCAAAAGCTGCCTGGTACCGTTATCAGAAACTAGGCCTCACTCCTTAAGACCACATTCCGGAGTGAACTAGGCTATTATCAATAAGTGTATGCTACATTGTCTGTTCAAGATCACTGAGGCAGGCACATCTCGCACCACCTCCTGATAGTTAAGCAATTAGGAATGCAGCTGGAAGGTCACTAGAAATTTCCATGGAAACAGCACGTTCATCATAACTTGAAGGTCATCCAGCCCCCCTAGTCCCACTGCCCACTTCCTTATTTAGAGAATGCCTAAATTTCTTTGTTCCTTGAAACCTGAAATATATCCTTGCCTTGTATGGGCCTTCGCGCCAAAAGTATGACTGACATCACCTTTGTACTGCCCCCTTCTCCTTCACTATATAAGAAGGAACTGTAGCCAATAAAGGTACCCTTGAACAGTGAGACGCTGCCTTGGGTCTTTATTATTAACCTCTTTCAGATTTTTTACAGGTGTGGTTGCTCTTCTACTCAGCAAAATAGGAGTGCGGTTGTCTGAGAAGCCTTTCCAGCTAATTCCTGCTGGCCGGGTCCCCCCTGGGGGGGCTTCAGGACCCCGCAGAAAATCCTGAGCACAGTTGGTTATGACAACTGTGACAAGGAAGAGAAGGAGGGAAAAGGGAGAAGAAAGGGAAAGAAGAATTAAAATAGAAACTACACATGATCTTATTAATCATCATCTAAATAGTTTCCAAAAAGTGAAAATCAGAATCTTGAATATTAACATTTGATAGTCTTTGAAGAAGTAATAATAATAAAATAAAAAGTAGTATTATTAAGTATCAATAAAAATATTATTAATAAAGAAGATATAAAATAATTTAAATACTTGGTAGATAGATTAATAATAATGTAATATGTACATACCCTGAAACATCCCATTTTAGCAAAGAACTACATTTTCAGTATGTGGCAACGTTGAAACTTGAAGATAAGTAAAAATTAAGTAAGTAAAATAAGACATTACTCGGGGCCGGGCGGTGGCGCTGGAGGTAAGGTGCCTGCCTTACCTGCGCTAGCCTAGGAGACGGACCGCGGTTCGATCCCCCGGCGTCCCATATGGTCCCCCAAGCCAGGAGCGACTTCTGAGCGCATAGCCAGGAGTAACCCCTGAGCGTCACCGGGTGTGGCCCAAAAACCAAAAAAAAAAAAAAAAAAAAAATAAGACATTACCAGAAAGATAAACATTGCATTGATGATGTATCTAAAATAATCAATTTCTATAGATTAAATTTAAATAACTACCCAGAGATAAGAAATGAGGAAGTTGCATAAAATTTAGTTGATATTAAATTCTATCTAGCTTCTTTCCTTATATTAAAAGTTTCTAGAACACTTTTATTTCTTTTTTTTTTCAGTTTTTTACATACAAAGGAACACTTTATTTCCCAGCTCCTAACTAATGTGAGACCTTTACTTAACAATTGCTCTTTGAATTAGTTTACAGAATTTTTCTATACATTTATAAAAATAATAAATGCACCACACTGTATTATGTTTATCTTTCAATCACATATGCAGACATCCTTGAGTGTGTTTTATCTCTACATCTATAGTCTAATAGTTGTGGCACAAACTACTTAAATATTTGAAAAAAGGAAGTAGTATCTTTAGTAACAATGCTGCATTTCTCAGATTATTTGAATGCTGTAGAATGCCAAGGAGTGAAGGATTTAACAATAATTATGTTTAATAGTGTGGACAAGAATTCGCAAATTATATCATCCAGCTGTCTCCTTCACTCTATCTGCAATTCCAAAGGCTACCTAATGGTGTCAGTAAGACTGTTAGGTCATTTATAGATTTAGGCAAAAGTAACTGAAATTAATTGAAATTAAAATTATGCTCAGACTTTCTCATTCTCATCACCAATGTCCCAAGTGTCCCTCTTCCCCACCTCACACCGGCCTGTACTCTAGACAGGCTTTCTACTTCCCTCATACAGTCACATTTTGTTAGGATGGTTCTCAGTGTAATTATTTCTGTCACTGCCCCCATCACTCTCTGTGTTGAGCTTCATGTCATGAACTTGACCTTCCAGTCCTCTATGTTGTCTCTGAGAATCATCACAAATGTCTTTTATTTTTCTCAAAAATAAGAATGTTGAGAATGTTGCACTGGTGAAGGGTCTTAAAAAAATAAAATTAAATAAATAAAATAATAATAAAAGACAAAACAAAGGCAAAACAAAACAAAACAAAAAATATGCCCAAACTAACCTTTAGTATTTTCAATAAAATCTTAATAATTCAAAGAACAATAAAGTATTGACCAAGTACTAATAGACTTTTATATAGAACTTGTACTTTAAAGCTTTAATGAAAATAAGGAAAATTGAAGAGTCAGACAGATTTGTGCAGAGTCCTAGATACCAGCTACTCAGTATTGATTTACACTTCTTTTACTTCTACCTATTTTTTCAATTAGAAAATATGTTATGAAGTTATAATCCTATCTCACTCATTTTTACATGTTCTTTAGCCTCCTAGTCCCTAATTCTGTCAGGCTACTTTTAGGTCTTTCCTCCTGTCAGAATAGAAAAAAATCAATAAAATAAATGAGCACACTATATGTTTTTCTTTTCTGTATGAGTCTAATAGAAATATTGATGGATTCTTCTGTTCAGGCTAGTTTCCACAAGAGCCAGATAGTGGATAAAGGAGGAAAGAGAACTCATGAAAAGTCTTAGGAAGCTAGTTAAAAAGTATTAGTGAGTTCATAAAAAATGGTATAGTATGTGTCTTCCTTTCTAATTGGAAGGAATCTATTTAAACTTAGAAACTTTGCTTATTTGAAGTTAATTCCTCTTCCCCACACTATTATTTAGATATTGTTATTTACATTGCTGTTAACTATAAAGATTTAGACATACAATGTCCAATATTACATCCACCATCAGTGTGTCAGTGTCCTTCCATCAAAATATTAAGATTCCCCATCCCTCATTACTGTACTTCAAACTGTTGGTAGACAGTTCTGTAGGTGACTCAGAATATTTTGTCATAGGCTATTTTTAATTCCCTTGCTATGTTTCATCATAGTCTACATATAAATCATTCTGCTTATATCTCTCAGTCTGATTGACTTCACCCAGCCTGATATCCTCTAGTTATATCTACTTAGTGTTAAAATACATGATTTAATTATTTTAGTAGAACTAAGCAGAATTCTGCAAATATTTCACAGTTTGTTATCCAGTCATTTGTTTTTGGTGTGCTTGGGTTTTCTTTTTCCTTGATCTTGGCTATGTTGAATATTAGGTTGCAATATTTTTAAGATATTACTTTTGGGTTCTTGGTGGTAGAATCCTAACAATAGACTTTCTGGGTCACAAGAAAGTTCAATTTACAATTTTCCTTCATATTATTTTCCATTGAAACTAAGTCAGCTGATAATTCTCACTAATTGTGAACAGAGGTTCCTTTTCCTTACGCCCTCCAAAACTGGCGTGTTTCATTCTTTTTTGATGGTGCCAATTTCACTGGTGTAATGTAATATCAGTATTGTTTTCATTTCCTCAATAAGTGATAAAAAGCACTTTTTCATGCCTGCAGGTCATATGTCTTCTTTGAGAAGTGTCTGTTCAGCTTTTCAGCTCAATTTTTATAGCACTGCTTGTTTTATTGCTTTCAAATGCTTTTCATATATCTTTTGTATATTAATTTTAATGCCATCCTGCATATGCCAACAGTCAATTTTAATAGTGAACAGATTGCCCTTAACGCTAATAAAAATCAATTTCATATACATATCCAATACAGTGTGTATGTATATAAAGTAGAGGAGAGAGGCCAGAGCGGTGACACAAGCAGTAGGGTGTTTTCCTTGCACACGCTAACCTAGGACAGACCGCGGTTTGATCCCCTGGTGACCCATCTGGTCCCCCCAAGCCAAGAGCAATTTCTGAGTGCATAGCCATGAGTAATCCCTGAGCCCAAACCAAAAAATATTTAAAGTAGAAGAGAGAGATTTATTAAGAATATAGTTTTCAAAATATTAAATATTTAATTTTCTATTTTTATAAATAATTTTAACTATGTAACAAAAATTGAGAAAAATGTATTTACAATGTATGTTCCCAAGCGTATGAAAGAATGACTTTGTAAATCAGAGAAAGTCATTGGTATAAGATAGACAGAGGAGAATGCTTTCTTTTTTAACTTTTTATTTAAGACATTGTGACATAAAAATTATTTATAGTTGGATTTTAGACAAACAATGTTTCAGGACCATTCCCACCACCAGTGTCACTCTCCCTCCACCAATGTTATCCAAGTCTATATCATGCTATTATCAACACTTCAGACTGCCATCATAACAGCCACCTTTATAGATTGTTAAAGTTTGGGTCTCATGATTTCATTACTGTTGATTCTGGCTTAGATACGCATAACACCATCATAACCTTTCATAACACCATCAATGTATCTGAGCTCCTGGTCCCTGTTATTTCATATGTGTCTTTCTCCTCCTCCACTTAATTTTTTTTCTTCTTCTCATTATATTCTGGGGTGTAGAGTGTTCTTGACAAACTTCATTTAAAACATCGCATTAATTCATGTACCACATATAAATGATATCATCCTGTAATTATCCTTCTTCTTCCTCACTTGATTTAGCATAATAGCTTCCATTTCCATCCATGTTGTAGTGAATTGCATGACTGAATCATTTCTTAACGCTCTGTAGTATTATTTTTTGTTTGTTTGTTTTTGTTTTTGGGTCACACCCGGTGATGCTCAAAGGTTACTCCTGGCTATGCGCTCAGAAATCCCTTCTGGCTTGGGGGACCATATGGGACGCCGGGGAATCGAACCATGGTTCATGCTAGGTAAGCCACATGCAAGGCAACTGCCTTACCGCTTGCACCACCACTTTGGTCCCACTATGTAGTAATCTAATGCGTATATGTACCACATCTTCATGGCTTACTTGTTTGTTGTAGATATTTAGGTTAATTCCAATTCTGAGCTATTGTAATAAATGCTGCAATGAAGTGTGCATGCATCATTTTGGATGAATGTGTCTCTATCCTGGGGATAGATATCTAAACACAGAGTTGCTGAGTGAAGTGGCAGCTCAATTCTGAGTTTACTGAGAATCCTTTTACTGCTTTCCATAGGGGTTGGACCACATAGCATTTTCATCAGCAGTGGACACAAGTTTCTTTTGACCAAATCCCCTCCAACATAATAATTTTGACATGTGTTATCCTTGCTGATGCAAGGTATCTCATTTTCATTTTTGACTTGAATTTCCCTAATCATAAGTGATGATGAGTATTTTGTCATGTGCCTGTTGGCCATCTGTTGACCTTCCTCAGAGAGGTGTCTGTTAATTTCTTTTCCCCACTTTTAATGAGGTTTTTTAGATTTTGCAGGATTAACCTTTGTGAGTACTTTGTATAGTCTAGATTTCAACCCTTTATCTGGTGTTGAGTGAAAACATTTTCTCTTACTCAGTCAGCTGTCTTCATTTAGTCTGTGTTTCTTTTTCCATACAAAAAACATTTTAGTTTGATATAGTCACACTTATTCATATTTGATTCTATAGGCTTTACCATTGGCATCATATAATTGAAGACTCTTTTGAAGTCTAGGTCTTTGAGTGTTCTGCCTATGTTTCAAGAGAAGAATGCTTTCCAAAATATTTTCAGTACACTGGTGAAGGGTGGAGTATTGAAATTGAGTGCATGAGAAGCCCTTATTAATAGTATTACAAACCACAGAATCTCAATCAATAAAAAATTTAATGATTTGTAAAAGTAGTTTGGGAATCCAAGTTTCTAATTATTCTATCAAATAATCTCTATGCAAAAAATAGAAAAATTATGAAAAAGAAATCAAATGAATAGTTTTATTGTCTTAAAGTACCCTCAGCTTCTGCATCATCTGGTTTATGAGTATTTATCATGAGTGACTTCCCCAGTAAAGTTCACATTTGAGGTGTGCTGGGTGCAGTTTTCCACTCAGAGCAGCATTTTACTTAGGGCATTTTAAAGAGACCAATATGTATGTAACAGTAAGTAAACATTCTATGTCAACACATTCAATGACAGCTGTCTCTGGAAAAAGCATTTCCACATATATTTATTTCATCCTAATCTGACACTAATAGAGTATTATAAACATCAGTACACTGAGAGGTTCCATATAGTTGGGCTGCTTGCCAGACTGAGTTAAGGCACTCCTGTGACCATTGTCTTGAAAATGAAGTGTAGAACTCTTAAGTGGATTGTCTTAAAGTTCCTGGAATGCACTTGTCTGGATCCACACATATTTATTTCTATTCCCAGAGCATTCCCTTTTGTTTGTTTACGTGGAAAATTCATCCTTTTGTCAAGATTCTAGTTACATTGGTGCATGTGATCAGATAGAAGCATTCACTCTGTCTGCAGAATCTTTACTGGTTAACAAAAGGAAAACTCATTCTCAACCTCATATTTTTCTATTATATTTTTCTTTATGAAGTGGTTTTCAAAATGCTGTATAATAAACAAGAGCATACTTCGTTGCTCAATGAAATGACAGAACTCTCAAATAATGCCAGATATAATCATGATTTTTCATTTTGATTTTTTACTTGCAGGATGATTACAATTTAAAGATTTCTGAGCCAAAGCAATGAGTGGTGTTTTGTGTTTGACATTTGTTTTATTGGGTGACCTTTTATTTGGAAACATTGGTTGCTTTTTGCCATTTGCTTAATGATTTTCACTTCATTCCTTTGGGCATCAGATTGGAGTAATAAAAAAAACAAAAAGTCACATGGCCCTGTTTTTAACGATATAAACAGAATTGCATGAAAAGGTCCAAAAATAAGCATTAAAATGCAAATGTGTTTTAGAAAACAAAATACATGTCATAAAAGCTGCTATGTTATTTTCAATACATTTGCAGAAAGCTGCTATGGTCTTCTCAATATCTGCTGACATTAAATTTTACTGTATTGGAAAAGGTTAGAAAAAGAGATAGGCCAGCAAATACTTAATAATGTAGGTAGCCTCACTATTTTTGTGCTGTGTTCACGTACTCCCAAATACAGAAATTAATTAGCACAGGGTATATAGTATAAAGATGGAACCTTTAACAAAGAAATTTTGGTGTAAAAGAGAATAATCCTTATTATCATAAAATAGTCCGTGTAATCATTAATCTTTTTTTTTGGGGGGGGGGAGTTTTAGGACACAAACAGTAGCACTCAGTGGTTACTCCTAGCTCCATGCTCAGAAATTTCTCCTGGCAGGCTCAGGGGATCAGATAAGATGCTGGGATTCGAAACAATGACCATCAGCATGCAAAGCAAATGCATTACCTCCATGCTATCTCTCTGTCTTGTAACCATTAATCTTAATCACATATTGTCATATGGGGAGTTCTACTTTGACACTGTTATTTTAATTATTTTTCTTATTTTGCCAATTATTTGATAAATAGACATTTATTGAGTCATTACTATGTGCAAGGATCTAGTGCATATTACCACTGGATTTATCTGCCTTCATATGAAGGCTCCCCCCCCCCCCGAGGTCCCAACATTAATTTAAAATAGTGTATTAGAAAATAAAATAATTTTCATTGTATGTTTCTTGGTTTTGGGATTATTTTTTTGGAGGGAGCCACACCCATTTGATGCTCAGGGGTTACTCCTGGCTAAGCACTCAGAAATTGCCCATGGCTTGGGGAGACCATATGGGACACCTGGAAATCGAACCTTAGTCCTTCCTTGGCAAGCACTTACAAGGCAGACACCTTACCTCAAGCACCACCTCACTGGCCCCTGATATTAGTTTTCAAATTACTATAATATTCACCACTAACATGCTCATTTAAAATACCATAAAAAATTTGAGAGAATGTATATGCTATAGACAAAGGACCATCAACCTTTAAAGGAGATTAAAGTGCAGGGCAATTGTTCCCTTGACCAAGATGACTATCAGTAGATTCAGATTTCAATATTACTGTCATTGGAAAAATAAATCAATGAAGTTTCCTAACCTGACTTTTCCTGATCTTTTGCTTTGTGTTTTAGGAATCAAATGTTTTATTATCTTTATTTAAACACAGTGATAACAAACATGATTGTAGTTGAGTTTCAGTCATGAAAAGAACACCCCCCTTCACCAGTGCAACATTCCCATCACCAATGTCCTAAATCACCCTCCTCCCCATTTCACCCCTGCCTGTACTCTAGACAGGCTTTCTACTTCCCTCGTTCATTCACTTTGTTAGGATAGTTCTCAATGTAGTTACTTCTCTAACAGCACTCATCACTCTTCGTGGTGAGCTTCATGTCGTGAACTGGGCCTTCCAGCCCTCCTCTCTTTTTGTCTCTGAGAATTATTGCAAAAATATCTATTATTTTTCTTAAAACCCATAGATGAGTGACACTATTCTGCGTCCATCTCTCTCCCTCTGACTTATTTCACTCAGCATAATAGATTTCATGTACATCCATGTAAAGGAAAGTTTCATGACTTTACCTCTCCTAATGGCTGCATAATATTCCATTGTGTATATGTAGCATGGTTTCTTTAGCCATTCATCTGTTGAAGCACATCTTGGTTGTTTTCAGAGTCTGGCTATTGTAAATAGCGCGGCAATGAATACAGGTGTGAGGAAGAAATTTTTGTAATGTATTTATGTGTTCGTAGGGTATATTCCTAGTAGTGGTAAAGCTGGATCATATGGGACCTCAATTTCCAGGTTTTGAAGGAATCGCTATATGGCTTTCCATAAAGGTTGGACTAGACGGCATTCCCACCAGAAGTGAAAAAGAGATCCTTTCTCTCCACATCGCCTCCAGCACTGCTTGTTCTCACTTTGTGATGTGCGCCAATCTCTGTGGCACAAGATAGTACCTCATAGTTGTTTTTTGTTTGTTTGTTTGGTTGGTTTTTTGGGCCACACCCGTTTGATGCTCAGGGGTTACTCCTGGCTAAGTGCTCAGAAATCGTCCCTGGCTTGGGGGGACCATATGGGACGCCGGGGGATTGAACCGCAGTCCTTCCTTGGCTAGCGCTTGCAAGGCAGACACCTTACCTTCAGTGCCACCTCGCCAGCCCCCTCATAGTTGTTTTGATTTGCATCTCCCTGATGACTAGTGAGTTGGAGCATTTTTTCATGTGCCTTTTGGCCATTTGTATATTTTCTTTGACAAAGTGTCTGTTCATTTCTTCTCCCCATTTTTTGATGGAATTAGATATTTTTTTTTCTTGTAAAGTTCTGCCAGTGCCTTGTATATTTTGGATATTAGTCCCTTATCTGATGGGCATTGGGTGAATAGTTTCTCCCACTCAGTGGGTGGCTCTTATATTCTGGACACTATTTCCTTTGAGATACAGAAGCTTCTCAGCTTAATATATTCCTATCTGTTTATATCTGTTTCCACTTATTTAGAGAGTGCTGTTTTCTCTCGAAAGATGCCTTTAGTCTCAATGTCATGGAGTGCTTTACCTACGTGTTGGTTTTTTGTTTTTTTTTTTTGTTTTTGGGTCACACCCAGCAGTGCTCAGGGGTTACTCCTGGCTGTCTGCTCAGAAATAGCTCCTGGCAGGCATGGGGGACCATATGGGACACCGGGATTCGAACCAACCACCTTTGGTCCTGGATCAGCTGCTTGCAAGGCAAACACCGCTGTGCTATCTCTCCGGGCCCCTACGTGTTGTTCTATATACATAATGGTTTCAGATCTGATATCAAGGTCTTGAATCCCTTTGGGTTTTACCTTCATATATGGTGTTAACTGGGGAGGTCTGAGTTCGCTTTTTTTCAAGTGGCTAACCAGTTGTGCCAACACCACTTGTTGAAGAGGCTTTTCTTGCTCCATTTAGGATTTCTTGCTCCTTTATCAAAAATTAGGTGATTGAATGTCTGGGGAACATTCTCTGAGTACTCAGGTCTATTCCACTGATCTGAGGGTCTGTTTTTATTCCAATACCATGCTATTTTGATAACTATTGCTTTGTACTGCAATTTAATATTGGGGAAAGTAATGCCTCCCATATTCCTTTTCCCAAGGAGTTTTTTTTGTTTGTTTGTTTTTTTGTTTTTTTGGTTTTTTTTAGCTATTTCAGGGTGCTTATTGTTCCAAATGAATTTCAAAAGTGTTTGGTCCACTTCTTTGAAGAATGTTATGGGCTTCTTTAAAGGAATCGCATTAAATCTGTACAATGCTTTGGGAAATATTGCCATTTTAATTATGTTAATCCTGCCAATCCATGAGCAGGGTATGTGTTTCAATTTTCGCATGTTCTCTCTTATTTCTTGGAGCAGGGTTTATAGTTTTCTTTGTATAGGTCCTTCATGTCTTTAGTCAAGATGACTCCAAGATTTCTGTTTGTGTGGCACTAATGTGAATGGGATTGTCTTCTTAATGTCCATTTCTTCCCTATCATTATTGGTGTATAAAAAGATTTTTGATTTTTTGTGTTAATTTTGTAGCCTGCCACATTGATATATATATATATATATATATATATATATATATATATATATATATATATATATATTGTTTCTAGAAGCTTTTTGGTCGAGTCTTTAGGGTTTTCTAAGTAAAGTATCATGTCATCTGCAAACAGTGATAGTTTTACTTCTTCCTTTCCTATCTGGATTCCCTTGATATCTTTTTGTTGCCTAATCGCTATAGCAAATACTTCTAGTACTATGTTGAATAGGAGTGGTGAGAGAGGACAGCCTTGTCTTGTGCCCGAATTTAGAGGAAAGGCTTTTAGTTTTTCTCCATTGAGGATAATATTTGCCATTGGCTTGTGGTAGATGGCCTTAACTACATTGAGAAAGATTTTTTTCTTTCATTTCCATCTTGCTGAGAATTTTGATCAAGAATGGGTGTTGGACTATATCAAATGCTTTCTCTGCGTCTATTGATATGATCTGATGCTATAATCTTGCCATTGGTATCCTATCATAGAAGACTTTTTTAAGAGCTGAGTCTTGGAGTTTTCAGCCTATATTTTCTTCAGTGAACTTTTGGATGCGGGTCTAATAAAGATATGTAATCCACTTTTATTTGACTTTTGTATAGGTGTGATATATGCATCAATATTTAATTTATAAATAGTTATCCAATTGTTCCAACACCATTTGTTGAAGAGACTGTCTTTGTTCCATTTTCTATTCTTGGCTACTCGTCAAAGATTAGTTGACCATATGCTTGGGCGTGTATCACTGGGTATTCTATTCTGACCCATTTGTGTGAATATCTGTGTTTGTTCTAATCCCATGCTGTTTTTTATCACTATGGCTTTGTAGTAGACCTTCAAATTAGATAATGATATGCCTCCCAGTTTCTTGGTTTTCAGTATTAATTTGGCTATCCTAGGTCTTTTATGGTTCTACATACTTTATAATTGATTGTTCTAAGTCCTTGAAGAAGATTGTGTAAATTTAAATAGGGATTGAGTTGACTCTATAGAATAGTTTAGCTAAAACAGTCTTTTTGATGGTATTGATTCTTTCAATCCATGAGCATGGAATGTTCTTCCATTTCCTTACATCTTATTCTTTTTTTTTTTTTTTTTTTTGTG
This sequence comes from Suncus etruscus, assembly GCF_024139225.1. NCBI lineage: Eukaryota > Metazoa > Chordata > Mammalia > Eulipotyphla > Soricidae > Suncus > Suncus etruscus. The sequence goes on along the minus strand of NC_064862.1, from coordinate 5,637,854 downwards.
GTTTTTGGGTCACACCCGGCAGTGCTCAGGGGTTATTCCTGGCTCCAGGCTCAGAAATTGCTCCTGGCAGGCACAGGGGACCATATGGGACGCCGGGATTTGAACCGATGATCTCCTGCATGAAAGGCAAACGCCTTACCTCCATGCTATCTCTCCGGCCCCATTCAATTTCTTTCTGAAATGTTTTGAAGTTTTCTTTTTTTTCTTTTGGTTTTCTTACTTTTTTTCCTTCTTTTTTTTTTTTTTTTTGGTCACATCCAGTGGCCCTCAGAAGTTTCTCCTGGCTCTGCACTCAGAAATCGCTCTTGATAGGGTTGGGGGAGCATATATGATGCCAGGATTCTAACCAACATCCATCCTGGGTCAGCTGCATGCAAGGCAAAAACCCTATCACTGTGCTATCTCTCTGGACCCCGAAGTTTTCTTGATATAGGTATCACACCTTTCTTGTTAGGTTTATTCCTATGTAGTTAATATTTTGAACCTCATTTTAAATGAGATGGACTTTTTGATCTTTTTATCCTCTGCTTTATTATGCATATAAAGGAATGCAACTGTCTTTTTTATATTGATTTTGTAGCTGGCCACTGTACTGTATTGTTTTATTGTTTCTAGGAGCTTTTCTGTGGACTTTTTAGGGTCTTTGATGTATATCAACATGTTGACTGCAAATAGAGATAGTCTGTCATCCTCTTTTCTAATTTGGATTCCTTGGATTTCCTTCTCTTTTTTGATTGCTATTGCTAGAATTTCTAATATACATTGCATAAAAGTGGAGATAGTGGATATCCTGGCATAATGCCAGACCTTATTGGAAATGCTTTTAATTTTTCACCACTAAAACTATTGTTGGCTATGGGATATTTTTATAAATAGATGTTACAATCTTGAGAAAGGTTCCCTTCACACCTATTTGCTGAGTGTTTTCATCATAAATTGGTGTTATGATCATATGTTTTACAGTACCTTTATTAATGTGGAGTATAATGTTAATTGATTTGCAAATGTTGAACTATCCTTGCATTCCTGAAATGAAATCACTTGATCATGATGTATAATCTTTTTGATGTGTTGTTAGATTTGGTTTGCTAAGATTTTGTTAAGGATATTTGCATCCATGTTTGTTAGTGAGATTGGTCTGTAATTTTTCTTTCTTGATGGTATCTTCATCAGCTTTGGGAATAAGGATGATATCAGTTTCATAAAAGGGATTAGAGAGGGTTCCCATGTTTTTGGAAGAGTCTAAGAATCAATGGCAGTAACTCTTCTCTGAATGTTTGATTCACCTATAAAACTATCTGGTCCTGGACATTTGTTCTTGAGGAGTTTTTTAATTACTGTTTCAATTTCCTTACTTGTGATTAGCCTGTTTAAGCTTTTCACTTCTCTTCATTAAGTATTGGAAGATGATATATTTTCCAGAACTCTGTCCATTTCTTCTAGGTTCTCTAGCTTAACTGAGTACAGTTGTTCATAATAAGCTCTCATGATGTCTTGGATTTTGGGGAATTCTATTATAATCTTTCCCTTTTCATTTATGATCCTATTTGTTTGAGTATTTTCCCCTTTTTCCTTGTGAGTCTTGTCAGTGGTTTATCTATCTCGTTTATTCTTTCCAAAAACCAACTCCTGGTCACATTAATTCTTTGTATTGTTTCTTTGATTCTATATTGTTGATTTCTGCTCTTATTTTTATTGTTTATTTTTTCAGATTGTGTTTGCGTTCCTTTGCTGTTGGTTTTCCAGATGTTTAAAGTGTACCTTTAGGTTGTTGATTTTGTCATTTTCTTCTTTCCTAATTTAATCCTGTATTGCTATGAGTTTCTCCCTAAATACTGCTTAAGCTGTGTCTCATAGATTTTGGCAACCTTTTTCTTCATGATCATTGGTTTTAAGAAATCTCTTTATTTCTTCTTTTATTTCCTCTTTAATTCAGCTGTTATTAAGCAGCATGTTGTTTAGTCTTCAGGTTTTAGATTTTCTCTACATCTTCCTTTTACAGTCAATCTTATATTTGTGATTTTATGTAGGTTAGAACTAGAATGTGGTCTATCCTGAAGAAAGTTTCATTTGCATTTGTGAAGAATGTGCATTCTGCTTTTTGAGGATGAAACACCTTGTATACATCCTTTAGTCCCAATTCTTCTAGCTTCTTATTTAGATCTCTTATGCCTTTGCTAGTTTTCTGCCTAGTGGATCTGTCTAGATGCAATAATGTGGTGTTGAACTCTTCCACTATTTTTTTTTTTTGGTTTTTGGGCCACACCCGGCATTGCTCAGGGGTTATTACTGGCTATCTGCTCAGAAATAACTCCTGGCAGGCACGGGGGACCATATGAGATGCCAAGATTTGAACCAACCACCTTAGGTCCTGATTTGACTGCTTGCAAGGCAAAGACGCTGTGCTATCTCTCCGGCCCCGAAATCTTCCACTATTATCACATTTCCATTCATATGTTTCTCTGAGTTTGTGAGCAAAAGCCTTAAATATTTTGCTGGGTCTACATTTGGTGCATAGATGTTTATCAGAGTTAGCACTTCTTGGTCTATTGTTCTTATGATTAAAAAGAAATGACCATTTTGTCTCTAAATACTTTCTTGAGGTTGAATGCAGATTGGTCTGAATGAGTATGGTTGTTCGAGCTTTTTATTTTTTCCAGTGGCTTGTATAATTTTTTTCCATCCTTTTACTCTCAGCCTGTGTATATTCTGAACTTTTAAGTGTGTTTTCCTGCAAGCAGCAGATGTTTGAATTTTGTTTCCTGATCCAATCCTCTTCTCTGTGCCTTAAGATGGAAGAGTTTAATCCATTGATATTTAAGGAAATTGACAGAAAGAACTATTGTGCATTATTTGTTGTTGTTGTTGTTGTTGTTGTTACAAGTGGAGATTTGGTTCCTGTTATTGCTCTTTGAATATTTGTTCAGGGTCAGTTTGGCTAATGCAAATACTGTGAGTTCTTTTATGTTTGAGAATATTTTTAATCTTCCAACAAATTAGGGTTTAAAATAATAGCAAAACAACTGACTGGGATTCAATCCCTGTCATCCCATGTGGTCCCTGAGACAACCATAAGTGATCCCTGAAGACAGATCCAAGAGTAAGCCCTGCACTACTGAATGTGACCCAAAAACAAATAAGAAAGCAAAGTAAATGAATGAGAGAAGTAGAAAGCCTGTCTAGAGTGCAGGTGGGGGTGAGGTAGGAAGGAGGGAGATTTGGGACATTGGTGATGGGAATGTTGCACTGGTAAAGGTGGGTGTTCTTTACATGACTGAAACCCAACAACAATCATATTTGTAATCAAGGTGTTTAAAGATATTAATATAAAAGAAAAGTGAAAGAAAGAGAGAGAGAGAGAGAAAGAAAGAAAGAAAGAAAGAAAGAAAGAAAGAAAGAAAGAAAGAAAGAAAGAAAGAAAGAAAGAAAGAAAGAAAGAAAGAAAGAAAGAAAGAAAGAAAGGAGGGAGGGAGGGAGGGAGGGAGGGAGGGAGGGAGGGAGGGAGGGAGGGAGGGAGGGAGGGAGGAAGGAAGGAAGGAAGGAAGGAAGGAAGGAAGGAAGGAAGGAAGAAAGAAAGAAAGAAAGAAAGAAAGAAAGAAAGAAAGAAAGAAAGAAAGAAAGAAAGAAAGAAAGAAAGAAAGAAAGAAAGAAAGAAAGAAAGAAAGAAAGAGGAAGGAAGGAAGGAAGGAAGGAAGGAAGGAAGGAAGGAAGGAAGGAAGGAAGGAAGGAAGGAAGGAAGGAAGGAAGGAAGGAAGATTCTTTCTAATCAGCATGTCCCATTTTAAGTTTCAAACCATCCCAAATGTTGACAAAGTTACAGTCTGTATTTCTCTTGGTCATTTTAACTTTTCTCTGTCATCACCAACACTACTGCAATCTAAGATTTCAATATTTCTTACATGGATTCAGGAAAGCCCCTCACTGCTTCCCTGCACACTCTAAAGTCTCCCACCAATTCATTCACTGCAAAGCAGGAATGTGTGTTTTCTACATCTAAATTGCTTTATGGCAGAACACATCTCCTCTTACTTTTTGACCTCACAGAAACTCATACAAAGGTTTCCCATGATTCTTACATAATGGCAGTACTATTTAACAAGACCTACAGGGTTTTGTTTAGTCTGTCCTCTACCAAGAGCTGCATCTTCATTCATCTTAGATTCCCCCTTGATCCTCTTCTCCAGCCACACTGGCCTCTTAAATGACCACTAGTCACTTGGCCACATATCTGGTTAACATTTTCCAGTTGGTAGTGCACTTCCAAGTAAAGCTGCCTGCTTCATGAGATGTTCAACAAGCCATGAGGTAGACAGAAGGGGCATAATTTTACTGTTTGATTGCTAAGTAACAAGTCCCAGGGTGCAAGTGATTAGCACAACAATACTGTGGCTAAGCACAGCTTTTTATTCTTAGAATACCAATCTAGTCCTCTAGTTCATCAATTTACATTTCCCTTTCCCTTTGTTGTTGAGGTGCTACTACTGCTGCTGCAAAGTCCAAAGACCACACACTTGCTGTGGTGTTTATTCAGGCTTAGTTGTAGTCACCAAGGTCACACATTTGTGGCACCAAGGGGTCCCAATGACAGTACTGCAGGTCACATTTAATAGATGTGAAGTGGTGCAAGAGATAAAACTTGTTACCCCAGGTCTGCAAGGTAGGCCCTCTATCATGGAACTATCTCCTCTCAGCCCCTATCAATTTGAATGTAAGAAATATTTCCTTCTTTCAATATTAAAAACTCTACTCAATAAAGTTGAATTATTATACTTTCTATAAGTGTGAACAATGATATACATCCTCCTCTAAAAAGGGGGGAGGGGAAACTCAGAAGTGCAGGCCAGTAATAGATAAAGAACAACAAAATGATAAATAAAATACCTAAGAAATAAAAGGAATTGAGGAGGTATTTGCAAGAAAGAGATGGCAATTGAGCCATGATTTTGATAATTGCTAGGACAAGCAGAAAGTTACTCCAAGAGATTGACTAAATCACAGCAAATCGCATGAAAAGCAATGCACGTTATGAAAATGGTCTTATTTTTTTAGAGCCATTCCATTCATACATGGAAAATCTATTTCATTGTGATAGATTGGGCTATTTTTTAGCTATAGTAAAAATATACTTAGAAATTTTTCCTGTCTCTGCATTCAGGAATTACTCCTGGCTGTGCTCTAGCCCATACAGGATGCCACAATGGAGTCCTGATCAGATAAATGCAAGGCAAGCACCCTCTATCAACAGGGAAAAGAAAAAGGAAAATAATTTCTTACTAGGACCATTAGGCATCACTAGGTCTAACTCCCCAAATTAAAATAAACCCCAATGATGGAAAGAGTACAGAGGTTTAGTCACTTCCCTTTCTTATACAACTGACCCCATTATGACCCTCAGCATCATATGTGGGTATATCTGAGCACCAGCAGAATTGACCTGAGCAGAGAACCAGGAGTAAGCTCTGAGCACCACTGGTTGTGTCTCCAAAGCAAAAACAATAATAATGATACATTAAAAATAAAACTAATTAAAATAAAATGATTCTTAATGACTCAGATAGCTGTAGGGTGAAATTTAAGTTCATTGGTTTCCAGCAGGCCAGGCCAACCTTTCATTGTGGCTTCTACTTTCCCACACATATTTCCCTGTGTACCACCAAGCTCAAATGAAATCAAATCCCAGGGCAAGTAAAATCCTTTCATGTGTTTTCTCTGCCTGAAATGTTTTCTTTTTTACCTTAGGTCCATTAGGACTTTATTCAATGTCACCTTCTCTAAAAAGTCTTTCCTGAGCCTCGGAGTGTTTAGACTACTCACCTGTGTTCCAACTATAGAGAATATAGCACTTCTTGAATAAATTCATTTTCCCAAGGTGGTCACATCTACACTTGGGGTGCCTTGCTGTAAAATGAACCCTCTTTGTGTTTGTCTGTGTGTGTGAGAGGAGGGGAGGAGGAGAGAGAGAGAGAAGGAAAGAAGGGAGCTGAGAGAATGAGGGAAGTGAGGCAGGTGAGTAAGAGGAAAAGAAAGGAAGCTTCACTTTTTTTTAAACTTTATTTATTGATTGGTTGGTTGTTTTTGGATCACACCAAGAGGCACTTAGGAGTTACTCCTGTCTCTGCACTCAGAAATTGCCCCTGGCAGACTAGGGGCCCATATAGGACACCAGGAATCGAACCGGGACCCAGGTCGGCCTCACGCAAGGCAAATGCCCTACTGCTGTGCTATCTCTTCAGCCTTATACTACATTTTTTAACTAAGATGGGAGAGTTGCCAGGAAGGAACACTTGCATTCGTGTCTGGGGCACCGTGTTTGATCCCTGGCACCACAGCACAAAAACACTACTACTAAGATGGGAGGACTGCCATAAAAATAATTTACAGGGGCCGGGCGGTGGCGCTGGAGGTAAGGTGCCTGCCTTACCTGCGCTAGCCTAGGAGACGGACCGCGGTTCGATCCCCCGGCGTCCCATATGGTCCCCCAAGCCAGGAGCGACTTCTGAGCGCATAGCCAGAAGTAACCCCTGAGCGTCACCGGGTGTGGCCCAAAAACCAAAAAAAAAAAAAAAAAAATTTACAATGATGAGCTTCTTTCTTTGGAGTCTTGCTTTTCTTGTAAAACTTAAAGTGAAATTGTCTTCTGACTGAGAGCTGAAAGAGAGTAATCAGAGCTTAGAATAGCTATGTAGAGAGCTGTGGGTATAAACTCAAGACTTCTAGACTGAGGTTACGGATCCCAAATATATGGCCTCTATTCTAGGAAGTTGTGCTGCAACTCAAGCCTTCTTCACAAATACAAACTTGATAAAAAGCCAACAGGAAATGCACTCATAAGGATTTCTGTATGCTTTCCACTTTAAAATAAAAACACCCTTTTACAGATCTGAAGTCTCCTCCTACTGATTCCCTTTAGTTGCTGTTGCATTCATATATACCTTGGTACTTGCACAAATTGGCGGTGTCCTCGCTGAGGGCCATACAATTTATAGTGATGCCAAGGATCTAAACAGCAGAACTGCTCAATTCACACTAAGCATGTGAAGCTATGATAAATATTGAGCTCTCAGCCTCAGCGTCTCATGCTGGCAATGTAGATGCATTACCATGTCTTATCTTCAGTCCCTCTGACTCCCCCAGAAGTCAATATCCTGACTGGGTGTGTCCCAGAAACTATGTCCTAGCCTAGGTGCTATCATTTTCCCTTTAGTTCTGTTTTTCTTTTTTCTTTTTTTGAAAAAAAAAATGGTATCTAAATACCATTTAAGTAAAGGTTTACTTAAATACTTACTTAAATACCATTTAAGCAAAGGTTTACTTTATAACTTTGAGTTCTCCTCAAAATAATTCTAACAACCATTCTAAAATGTGTGATGACTTTTGATCATGAAGAAGAGATGATCCAGCCTAAGGTAATCACTAATTCTACTAAAATTGGCAGTTAAAGAATGTCAGCTGCCTGGCTTGCATGCTCCCAACTCTCTAGGAGCAGAGATTTGCATAGCCCCAAATCCCTTTATGAAAGATGTGTAAGGTCAAATAAAAGCATAGACAAGATAATCCTAAAGAAATAGTCTGGTCATTTTCTACATTGTCAGGATAGGAAGCATAGAAGACTCTTGATTTTATTGTGAAGATAACCTCCTCTCTCAAATTGCATCTATTTAGTTGCCCACTAAAATATTCATCAACCTCTTCTCTAGGGCACTGGTTCCTAAACTATGTCTGAAATTCAAATAATTTGCAAAAAGTGCTGCTGGATAAAGTATTATCTAGAGTGCAATCATTTATTGTCCAGAGTCATGGCAGCTGTCACAAATTTAGGCAACAAAACTCGAAGCCTGTTTCCTGACAGCCCCAACCTTACCTTTACTCAGTAAATCAGAGTGTTTGCAGATTTTTCTAGCATTAAAAACTGACTTGAGGAGGTCAAGGAAGATGGAGAATATGCTCATAGAAAAGAATTCTAAGCACTAAGATGTTGGAAAAGGAATAGGGGAAACTCAGAACACCCTCCTTCATGACCCTCTTCATCTCTCTCTCTCTCTCTCTTATTGTCTCTCTTTCACACAGAGTATTCATCTCTAAAACTTCGAAGCCCTCAAACTGCTCATCCCTGCAGCTTCATGATGGAGTCGGCACGCACCCCTAGAGAAGCATTTACTGCATTCCGTTTTCCTGCAAATCCAGTTTAGAGCAGCAAGCAGGGGGTTAATATGAGCTCTGGTCCACACAATACTAGAGACATTCACATACAGACCTACAGTTGCTGCATAGGCACATTTGGCCCATGTTTCCAAAGAGGCAGTAGCTGTTACTGCAGAGAGCACACAGCCTGCCACTGCTGGACCATTAGTATGGAAATGAGGCATGTGTGTGACAGGTGGCCTTACAACCAACACAATTAACTTTCTCCATTAGCTGAGGCTCTGACAAAACAGATGCAGCATCAATAAGCTTCTCCTCCCCTACAGAAAAGGAACCACACATTGCAGAGCCTGTATTTATGAGGAGGAGGAGGAGGAGGAGGAGGAGGAGGAGGTGGAGGAGGAGGAGGAGGAGGAGGAGGAGAGTTTCTTCAATACACACAAACTGGGTGGTACTGGGGTTTGCTTCTGTCTTATTTCTGTGGTTGTTTATTTTAATTATTTTACGTTTGTCTTGCATAAATATTGCAATATTTCTGTGTGTTAATAAGGGTTTTTTAAGTTTTCAAAGAAAAAAGGAATAAGAAGAGAGAGGAGAAGGAAGAAGAAATAGGGAATAGAGAGGAGAGGAAGAAGGAAGAAGAAAGAACAAGAAGGAGAAAGAAGAAGAAGAAGAAGAAGAAGAAGAAGAAGAAGAAGAAGAAGAAGAAGAAGAAGAAGAAGAAGAAGAAGAAGAAGAAGAAGAAGAAGAAGAAGAAAAGGAGGAGGAGGAGAAGGAGGAGGAGAAGGAGGAGAAGAAGAAGGAGGAGGAGAAGGAGAGGAGGAAGAAGAGAAGGAGGAAGAGGAAGAGGAGGTGGAGGAGGAGAAGGAGGAGAAGGAGGAAGAGGAGGAAGAGGAGGAAGAGGAGGATGAGCAGGAGCAGGAGCAGGGGGAGGAGGAGAGGAGAAGAAAGAGCAGGACGAGGTGGCTAATTAAGATTTCCCAAAAAAAAAAAAATCAGCACAGAAAAAAGGGAGAGTAAATTTGCCAAAACTAAACTTGGCGTTTAAAAAAAATACACTGATGATTACCTGACTTCTTCTGCAGAGAGAAGGGGGCAGGTTTCAGAATTTTGCAACAGGTCTTCCCAGAGCACTTATTGAGCAAAACTGTAAAATTTGCGTTCTTGTTTTTAAGAATATTATCACTCAATAAGAAATGTTCAAAATAAACCTAAAATAACTTCCAAACATTTCTCTATTTTATTTAATTAAAGATAATTTTTTTCTGAATTATGTCATAAAAAAACTATCAATGAATTAACTATATCAAATTGTATTCTTTTTAAGTTCACCTTGAATTTTTCCAATGCTTTGAAGTACTTCTAGATACAGAACCTTTTTTTTTTCTTGGCCATACCCATTTGATACTCAGGGGTTACTCCTGGCTAAGCGCTCAGAAATTGCCCCTGGCTTGGGGAAACCATATGGGATGCTGGGGGATCGAACCGTGGTCCTTCCTTGATTAGCAGTTGCAAGGCAGAAACCTTACCTCTAGTGCCACCTCGCAGGCCCCATAGATACAGAACCTTATTGTAGCTAAGGCAGTTTAATAATAAAACAATAACTGCTATCTAAGAAATAGTCTTTTAAGAAAGAATAGAAATGTGAATATTTGGAGACCATTTGTGTACCACAAAGGAGAATGATGCCTCCTCTTAAATTATTGTTACACCACTTAGGGTAGCACATATCAAATTAGAACAAGAACAACTAGTGTTGATAGGAATGTGGAGTAAAGGAACTCTCATCTACTACTGATAATGTTGACTGGTTACTAAAGAGTTTTTTGCTGTGCCATCTGAATTTTCTTTTCTAGAGATTTATCAAATGTTTCCTTGTGAAGGGGCTCAGTTCTATTTTTTCAGATGTCCAGGAAAGTTTTGAGCTGAATTGTTTGGGGCATAGCTGACTGTCTGAGGTGAAAAAAGCAGGTCTTTGACCCCGATACTTGCTCAATACCTTCTTCAGGATTCAGATACACCTATAAACAGTGAATGAAAGCATTCTTGTGGTGGGGTGCTTAAGAAGAAATTACCCAGAAAAAAATGTGTTTAAAGGATTTGTTTATTTTATATTTAACTACAGAAACATTTTGGATGAAGGTTGCAGAATCTCAGATTCCAGACATTCTAAATAGATGCAATTCAATCGTCTCTTCTGGAACCAACTAGAAGTTCTCTCACCTTTTCTGAAATTATGGCATTCCTGCAGGAAGGTAGCTTCCATGCAAGTATAGTTAAGTTTCTCAGAAAGAAAGACAAACCTAGTATTCTACCCTGAAAGCCTTAAGTAGTTAGTTTCCAATCTTTCCTACTGCACATGAGACTCACCTGGAATGAGTTAAATATTAAACTCTCTTTATCTAGGTCATAATAAACTCATATTTTGAGGGTATTTTAGAACTCCTGTTAGGGTAATCTCATACATATGCCTTGAGAGAATTGCAATTCCTCTCTTTTTCTACTCAGCCTCCAGACATTTGTTTCCTATCTGTTTTTATTTTCCCCAAATCTCTGCATCTTTTTCCCTATAGTAGCACTCTACTTGATTTGTCTCCCTCACACCTGATTCATTGCAGTAGTCTACTCAATGATTTCCTTTTTATTCTCATACATATGCATCACCTGAGACAAATATTCCCAAAAGACATGTTTGATCTTGTTATAGCCTCGCTAACAGAGGTCAGTCACTAGATGCTTAACAACTATGTTTTCAAAGTAGGAGTCCAAATGGAAGGTGAAAAAATGCATGGGAACATAAGATAATATTCACTGATCACAGATCAGCTTGTGTAGATTTAGGAAATGAAATTTAATTCCTTTCTGGAAACCCTACTCAAACGAAAGGGCTCAGTGTAAAAGTTGTTCAGTTAGCATTTTTTCAGCGATTTTCTCCTGGATAGTAACATTTTCTAATTTGTTACAGCAATCTAAGTTCCTTATAATTTTCTAGACATATCTAATGATGGTAGTATTTTCATGACCTACTATACTTTATAGAAGATTATGGAATAAAAAGTAAGCATTGGCATCAAAGGCTCCTTGCTTTATGGGCAGTTTCTTCAATTACTGAGGTTAATAATAAAATTATGAGAATGCAAATTATTATTAAGCAAATATCTACATGTTAATGATAAATTTACTTGAGGCAAAACTGAAGTCTCTGAGAAATGTCTCCTCACCAGAATGCTTTATTATGGTGTTTATAAAAGGCCCTGATTGGAACAGCATTAAGAAATGCTGCATGGGGGCTGGAGCAGTGGCAAAGTGCCTTGCATGTGCTAGTTTAAAGCAGACCTCGATTAGATCCCCCAACATCCCATATAGACCCCAAGCCATGAGTGATTTCTGAGTGCATAGCCAGGAGTAACCCCTGAGCATCACCAGGTATGGCCCCAAAATAAAAACACAAACAAACAAACAAACAAAAGAAATGTTACATGGAATAAGGGTTTATTTTTCATTCTGTCAGAATGGCCCCTTTTTCATAGAATGGAAACTATATTTTAATTTCCACTTTACTCAACAAGAAAAGTGTTATTTTAATGTTTTAGATTTAATACCTGATACCCTCATTTAGTTTACCTTGCAAAAATAAATAAAATAAATGGTCATATAGTTGATATGAAATGTCATTGATGGATACAAAATTATTTATATGAAATATCCAATAGAGACAAAAGGAAGATTGGTGGTTGCCATGGGTGAAGGGAATAGTTAATGAGAAAGAACTGGTTTCTGTATAAGGAGTTTTATTTTAGACTAATGGAGACGTATTAGAAGCACAATTCTGAACTAATTTACTAAAAGCCACTGAATCAAACACTAGCAGGAGAGAGAGTTCAATAGGCTGGAGTGCAAGCTTTGAATAAGGAGGTTTGGGTTCTATGTCAGTGCTACTTGGTAACCAGAGCAGAGCCTGAAGCAACTCATAAGCACAGAACTGGGAGTAGCTTCTGAACATTGCTATCTGTGCTTCCCCTAAAGAAAATAATAAAAAATGGTTAATATTATGTTATATAAATTTCACCTCATATTGACTATTTTTAAGTTAAAATAGTAATGTCTATATTACCATGTCTCTCTGTTGTATGTAAATATTTTAGGGGATTATTATGTTACTGACCCTACCCTGATCGGTGATTGTGCCCTACCTACCCTAGGGTGTGACCTGGCATTCTGCCCCCACCCTAGGGTGGTACCTGATTCTGCTCCCACCATTGGGTGGTACCTGATTCTGGGGGATAAAAACAAGGGTCTGTGGAAGGCGAGGGGCTTTTGGCTGGAACTGATGCTGAGGCTTTGGACTTCAGTCTTGTCCACCGAATAAAGCTAATATTTCCACAAGCCTGACTGTCTTTGAGCTGTTTACCCGCCATTTCACCTCAGCTACGATCAGCAGAGAACGTGCATCCTGCAGCAAAAAAGCAGTGAAAAACTCCTATTCAGGCCAGAAATGGAAACACGTGGGACTCAGTTCAGCTCTGCTCAGGTAAAGCTACGTGGAAACAGCGGCGTGGAAGCGGCTTTTTGCAGCGAACCTGGGACCCGCCCTCCAGATCAGGAGAATGAGACCGCTCAAGTTAACCCAGCTGAAACCCCATGGAAGAAAGCCACGTGCACAGTCAGGCTTGTGGAAATATTAGCTTTATTCGGTGGACAAGACTGAAGTCCAAAGCCTCAGCATCAGTTCCAGCCAAAAGCCCCTCGCCTTCCACAGACCCTTGTTTTTATCCCCCAGAATCAGGTACCACCCAATGGTGGGATCAGATACCACCCAATGGTGGGAGCAGAATCAGGTACCACCCTAGGGTGGGGGCAGAATGCCAGGTCACACCCTAGGATAGGGCACAATCACCGATTAGGGTAGGGTCAGTAACATAATAATCCCCTAAAATATTTACATACACAACATCTCTCTTTCTCATTTTATGCCAGCAGACACATTCCAAGACAGAGCTTTACTCCTTTTGACTCAGTTCACTTCATGAACACACATTGCTCTGAATTAGAGATGATTTGGCTAATTTCCTGAATATTGAGTTACTGAAGAATTTTTAGATGACCTTATTGTCTGGAAGTAAAACTTTAAGTAATTGTTAATAAAAATAAGTACAGACATGTTACACTTAGTCCAGCAATGGATTCTTAGCCTAGTTCATCAACATACAAGCACTTCATAATACATCCAGTCTGACACACAGATAGATATCAAGCATCCTCCATTTGCAGAGCATTGGTCTCAAGTCATACATATGAAACTTAGTATGGAGCAAGAATTAGTACAAACAGAACTTAGCTAATATTTATGAAAAGTACTATAAGAGGAAAGTATTCCATATGTTTCCAAGAGGGAAAGATATCTTAATGGTATAACAAAAGGCATCTTAGTACATTTGTTTTAATTTATTTGTAACTATATTTTATAATTTCATGTTCCAAAATTTGACATATTACAGTTCATCATCCAACCCTAATTATTAGTTATATCTATTTGCTTTCTTTTTCTATGTAAGAGATTCTCAATTTAAGTATCAGTTAAATTTCATGGAATCTAAACTGATCTATGAGAGAGATTATGTTTCTCTAATAGAGAGAACTTCATGCTTAACTGCAAATTAAAATTTTTTCACCATAGTTGAAGAACCACATTTTAAAAGTAGTATTTATTGTAATTTGTCTATATTATTTAAAATGTGTATTTATACAAATAATATTGTATAAACATGAAATATATTTTTGTTTTTATAGAACTATTTCATGATTTCAGAAAATCCAATAAATTTAGTAAATTAAATGTTTATTAAACTTTGTAGTAGGCTAGAAATAAGTAGAATTTTTTAAAAAATATTTTCTCTTATTTGAAGCACTATAACTTACAATGCAACTTGGGTATTTTTGGCTTGTTTGTGTGAGCATTGAGGGAGTTTTGTGTTACTTTTGGTTTAGGTACTTTTGGTTCATAGTACTTACTCCTGGCTCTGTGCTTAAGGATCATTCCTGCTTGGTGAGATTAAGGAGCCATATGGGGTGTTGGGTATTAAACCTGGGTATACTATCTGCAAGGCAAAACACCCTACTCACTCTACTATCTTTCCAGCTCCATGACGTTATAATACTTTAATGATAGGATTTTATGCATGTGGTTTCACTCATAAAATGTTCCAGCAACACACCATCCACCAACTGTTTTCCTCCACCATTGTCTCAGGTTCCTCTCCCAAACACCCATAATGCCCCAAAATTGCTAAACTCAGTTGAGTAAAGCAACTTTAAAGGCAAATTTGACTGTTCTAGAAACTGGTTTGAAATTTGAACTCATGGCAGTAATTTTGTTAAGACGATATGTATATTGAATACTGTGGGTTTTAATAAGTCAAAAGCATAATGTCAATGAGCATAGCACCATGCTAGTATGTTTTACTAAAATTTCAGGGCTGGTAAAATAGCTCAGGTAAAAAGGTAGAGCCTGGTTTTAATATGTTACAAAGTGCCCTCTCAGCACTGCTGGCAGTTTCTCCTGAGTGTTGATGAATGTGTCCCTCAAACCCAAAGATTAAATTTTTTAATGAGGGATGGAGAGAGAAAATACAGTGGGTATGGCATCTGCTTTGCACTCAGCCAACCAGCATTCCATCCCTTTACCCCAAGCCAACAGAAACTGATTTTGAGCATCAAGCCAGGAGTAAGCTATGAGCACCATTGAATGTGGCACAGAAACAAAACAAAATAAACAAAAAGTCTCACTTTAGGAGAATAACAATTAGATTGATAAAATAGTACTTCTATTTTTAAAAATCCACTATAACTAAAGACTTAATATTTAAACAGGTCAAATATTCTCTTCTGTAGACAGCAAAACTGAAGTAAGATCATTTTACATTAATAACTATAAATTATCTCACATTTTAAACAGAAAATTGACTTCTGAGCTTGAGAAATAGCGAACGAAAAACCACTCAATTGGTCATTTTTGTTCATAATTTTAAACAACTGAAGTAAAACCATTTTATTTAATCAAAATGTCTAAAGGAACAGTTATTAATAGAGGATTCGTTCCTCATAAACTTGTACAAATTGAACTTAAAAATCATCATTTCCTTGGGTGGACACAAGCTCTAGTTGATGAAGCTATCCCGCAAAAGCTTAATCAAGCTTGCTAGCTCAATATGCATGAAGTCCCTTCACCTATCAACAGGGGGCAGTAGCACGGTAGTTCCTTCTTATCCTCTTACTCATAATCAGTTTCAAGATACCCAACTCATGTGTTTTCCATTGTGCCAACAGCACATCAGGGTGATTCTAATCAGTGAGCATTCTGCAGTGAGTTTTCTGATTCAGAATATTATTCTGGAATCTCCATGTTTTCTCTTCTCTTTCTTGCTTCGCTTCTTGCTATGCTGGAGAGAACATCAGAAAACAACCTTCTCTTCTAGAAAAACTGTTCTTCTTAATACTATTATTATACATGGTCCAAGACTAAAATATGTTTTGCATTTCAGCAATAGTGTCTTAAACTCTGCAGTCAAAATCAGGATCCCACTCCATAGGTTGGTTGGCATAACTCAACTAGTTTAACATGCGTGACTCAATTACAATAGGGTTAGCTAATGGGCAATGGGGAAGAAGTTACAGATTAAAACAAATGGCGCCTAAATGAATCAGCTGTTGCCTTTCAGATGTCCACTATTCAACACAGTCCTGGCAAGACATTTTCTTCACTGGATATGAATCATCCAGATTAAAAAGGGGAAATCAGGGCCACCTACCCTCAGTGCTTGTACAGTATGACCTTGAGGCCCAACATCTACCCGAAGCTTCCTAGAAAAAGGCTAAGCTCCAAAGAATGAAAGGGCTTATACATCAGCATTAAATAATTCTCTTAGAGATGCAAATTTCTAATTAGTTACTGTGGCAACTGTAGAGGACTAGAAGTAATCTTCTTACACAATGAACCTTGAGAGTTTACTTTAATGATTTACTATAGTTCTGAAGAAGCAGGGAGAGAGGGAAAATAAATATTGCTTTAACTATATCAAGAGAATAATGTGTAAAAAGTGAGAGGATTCCATCCCTTTGCAGCATTGCCTACTGTTCTACCAAGAGCAGTACCATCCTTAAGAGTCTTGCAGCAAAGAGAAACCCAATTATCTGGGACTTCATCAAATGAGACCATAAGAACCATGACCCCAAATTGAATAGATTACTTCTTAATCTTTGTAAACATGTTTGCTTCTTTAAAGTAATTATGGTCTGAAGCTTTCTTTCTCTTTATTTTTTTAAACTTTTCTAAAACTTTCTTAAAACGTGTTTTGGTTATTTAATTTTGATTTTATTTTTGTGCTTTTAAAATTACATATGATATTTGAAAATCTTTTATTTGGTATAGAGTAAAAAATCTTTATGCTTGTATATTTTAAAAAGATTTCACTCCCTAAATTTAGAAAATAAAGTATAAACTATTTTCTACTTTGAACAAAAACATGAAAAGAAATATAAAAGTACTCAAAGAAATACCTGTGCCTTGTGGTCAGTGAAGGTAGCTTGCAAATTTTCTATCCTCTTGATATTATGAAGGTATGTTTTATGTACCAGCATGTAGTATATCCTGGAGAATGTACCATGTACATTGGAGAAAAATGTGTATCCAGGTTTCTGGGGATGGAGTGTCATATATATATATATATATATATATATATATATATATATATATATATATATATATATATATATACTAGGCCTCTTTCTTCCATTTCTCTTCTCAGGTCTAGTATATTCTTGTTGGGTTTCAGTCTGATTGACCTATCTAGTGTTGACAAAGCAGTGTTGAGGTCTCCCACAATTATTGTGTTATTATTGATATGATTTTTCAGATTTGCCAACAATTGTATTAAATATTTTGCTGGCACCTCATTTGGTGCATATATGTTTAGGAGAGTGATCCTACTGTACATACCCCTTGATTAATACAAAATGTCCATCTTTATCCCTTACAACTTTCCTGAATATACAGTTTGCATCATCTGATATTAGTATGGCCACTCCAGCTTTTTTATGGGTGTTGTTTGCTTGGATAATTTTCCTCCAGCCTTTTATTTTGAGTCTATGTTTGTTCTGACTATTCAGGTGTGTTTCTTGTAGGCAGCAGAAGGTTGGATTGAGTTGTGATCCACTTAACTACTCTGTTTCTCTTAACTGGTGCATTTAGTCCATTGACATTGAGAGAAAGAATTGTCCTGGGATTTAATGCCATCTTTATATCGAAATTTGGTCTGTCTTTGGTCAGTCTTGTCTTAAAGTAGGTCTTTCAGTTTTTCTCTTAAGACTAGTTTTGAGTCTGTAAAGTTTCTGAGCAGTTGTTTATCTGTGAAACCATGTATTCTTCTGTCAAACCTGAAAGTGAGTTTTTCTGGGTACAGGATTGTAGGCAAAGCATTTATTTCATTGAGTTTTATCACTGTGTCCCACCACTCCTTTCTGGCCTTAAGTGTTTCTGGTGACAGGTCTGCTGTAAATCTCAAGGATGTTCCCTTGAATGAACTTTCCCTTTTTGATCTTGCTGCTTTCATAATTCTGTCTCTATCTGTGGGATTCGTCATTGTGACTAGGATGTGTCTTGACCAAAACTCTCAGCAAGATGGGAATGGAAGGAACCTTTCCCAGTATAATTAAGGCCATCTACCACATGCCAGTGGCAACTATTATCCTCAATGGAGAAAAACTAAAACCCTTCCCTCTAAATTCTGGCACAAGACAAGCCTGTCCTCTCTCACCAATCCTATTCAATATAGCACTGAAAGTACTTGCTATAGCAATTAGGCAAGAAAAAGATATCAAGGAATCTAGTAGAAAAGGAAGAAGTCAAGCTCTCACTGTTTGCAGATGACATGATACTCTACTAGAAAATCCTAAAGACTACCAAAAAGCTTCTAGAAACAATAGACTCATATAGCAAGGTATATTCATATATACCTTTAATGTGATCCCTCTAAAGATACCTGTGACAGTCTTCAAAGAAGTGGATCAGGCACTTTTGAAATTCACTTGGAACAATAAACACCCTAGAATAGCTAAAGCAATCATTGGGGAAAAGAATATGGGAGAAATTACTTTCCCCAACTTTAAACTTTACTACAAAGCAATAGTTATCAAAACAGCATGGTATTGGAAGAAAGACAGGCCCCCAGATCAGTGGAATAGGCTTGAATACTCAGAGAATGTTCCCCAGACATACAATCACCTAATTTTTGATAAAGGAGCAAGAAATCCTAAATGGAGCAAAGAAGGCCTCTTCAACAAGTGGTGTTGGCACAACTGGCTAGCCACTTGCAAAAAATTGAACTTAGACCCCCAGTTAACATCATGTATGAAGGTAAAATCCAAATGGATCAGACTTCAATATCAGACCCGAAACCGTAATATAAATAGAACAACACGTAGGCAAAACACTCCAGGACATTGAGACTACAGGCATATTCAAGGAGGAAACTGCACTCTCCAAGCAAGTGAAAGCAGAGATTAACAGATGGGAATATATCAAGCTCAGAAGCTTTTGGACCTCAAAGGAAATAGCGCCCAGGATACTAGAGCTCCCACTGAGTGGGAGAAACTATTTACCCAATATCCATCAGGTAAGGAGATATCTCCAAAATATACAAGGCACTGACAGAACTTTACAAGAAAAAAATCTAATCCCATCAAAAAATGGGGAGAAGAAATGGACAGATATTTTGACAAAGAAGAAGTACAGATGGCCAAAAGACACATGAAAAAAATGCTCTACATCACTAATCAATAGGGAGATGCAAATCAAAACAACTATGAGGTACCTCCTCACACCACAGAGATTGGCATATATCACAAAGAATGAGAACAAACAGTGTTGGCAGGGATGTGGAGAGAAAGGAACTCTTATCCACTGTTGGTGGGAATGCCGTCTAGTTCAACCTTTATAGAAAACAATATGGAGATTCCTCCAAAAACCAGAAATCGAGCTCTCTTACGATCCAGCTATACCACTCCAAGGAATATACCCTAGGACAGTGGTCAGCAACCTTTTTTTTTCAACTGAGCCAAATCTCACCAAAACCACGATTGAAATTTATTTTGAGAGCCACATTTTTTTTGGTTTTTTGTTTTGTTACATTTTGTTTTTTGTTTTTTATTTTTGTTTGTTTGTTTTGGCAGCTCAGGTGTTACTCCTGGCTCTATGCTCAGAAATCACTGCTGGCAGGCTCAGGGGACCATATGGGATACCGGGATTCAAACCACTGACCTTCTGCACGAGAGGCAAGCGCCTTACCTCCATGCTATCTCTCTGGTCTCAAGAGCCACATTTTTAAAACCGAAAATACATAGATGGTACACTGTTTTTAGTTTCAATAAGTTTTTATTGAGAATATTCTGCATGCAAATATCCACATAGGTCAGGAGAATACAAATAACACAAATAATAAAACAAAAACGTTAGAACAATATTATTATCGATAACATTAAATTTTATAAAATTTGCCTTACAATGTAGAGAAAATAACATCCTGACGATGACTGACAAAGTCACAAACACTAATGTTACATTGACCTTGCATTTCCTTGGATAGTTGAGTAAGTCAGGTTTTTATGTTGTTGTTTTTCATTTTAGACATGATTCCACGTTCTCTTCCATGAGATGATTTCTCAATTTACTCTTGATAAGATTCATGCTTGAAAATGATTATTTGTATAAATATGTAGACCCAAACAAGGAAAGAACAGCAAATGCTAGCTTTTTTAGTTGATTATATGAGTCAGGAATACTATTCTAGTTGTAAAAAATCAACATATCTTCCTTCTCCAGGTCTTTCAAAGCAGACCACTTGTGCTGTGAACTAAGTTCAGATTTTGCGTTTCTCCAATCTTTCCAAATTAGCACAAAGATGTTCAAATTTCGAGCTCCACAGTTCTTTGTTTTTTAAATCCAACAATTGCATTTCAAAGTTCCCGATGTCAATATTAAAGGGAGAAAAATTCAATTTTGTTACAGTGGCATCTAGAGATTTTTTAACAAAGGTCAATATCACTTTGCTATTTCTGAATTCCTGAAACCTCTTGCAAAAAGCTTCCCTCATATTTAAAAGTGCTTTTTTAAAATAGGTAATGTCAATATCAGAATTATTTTCTTGGCAATGTTTCAACAGACTAGGAAGGTGAATCAAACTTTCTCTGTCAAAATCTTGAGCAAAAACAGATAATTTGTTTTCAAGCGAAATAACTTCTTCTAACATCGAAAAAATTGTTTCCTTTCCCCTGTAGTTTATGATTAAGCTGATTTAGATGTGAAGTAACATCCACCATGAAATACAGTTTTTGAATCCACTGATCGTTTGTTAATTCTGGCTAGTGAACATGCTTCTTGAGGAAAAATGCTTTGATTTCTGATAATAAGGAAGCAAAACGTTTCAAAACGTTTTTTCTTGATAACCAAAATGTGCTGAAAATTTGAAACCCTACAATATGGAGATGAAACAGGTAAAAGAAAAAACCTTTTTTTTTTAACAATCTTTAAAACAAGGACAGTGTTCCAGAGAAAAGTAGTGATTTCACTGAAAGGAAAAAAATCTATTGACACTTCAGTGTGTGCTGCAAGAAACCAAACTAAAATACACACAAAAACAAAAACGGCACTTTTTTTAAAGGCATATGATATATCATAAAGGAATTATGATAGAGTGTCTGAAATATTTTAAAAATAATTTTTTATTTAAGCGTATTTGTTACAAAATTATTCATACTTGAGTTTCAATCATAGAATGTACACCACCCTTCACCAGTGCACTTTCCCTACCACCAATGTCCCTTGTTTCTTTCCCCTTCATCCTCCTCTGCCTATGTCAGGGGCAGGCATTTTGCTCTTTTCTCTATACCTCTCTTTTCCTTTATGACACTAAGGTTTGCAAAATTTTCTTTATGACACCATTGTTTGCACTATTGCTAATTAAAGGGTACCATGCATGTCACATCTATTTTCAGCATTCATTCTTGTCCAGAGTGATATATTCCAACTATCAATGTCATAATGTACCTTTCTCTATTCTAACTGAACTCACCACTTTTTATGGCAAGCTTCCTATCATGGACTAGTCCTCTTGTCCCTCATCCCTATTTTCTCTAGATATTATTACCATATTGCCATTTATTATTCTGATTTGCCACAAATGATTATTCTATGTCTACACCTCTCCTTCTGACTCATTTTACTCAGAATAATAATCTGATGTGTTGTGTGTTGATGTATGTACAGATGATGCATTATGCATGGCTCAGTGTTTTTGTGTAGTCACAAGAAACAGAAATTGCACACCTGTAGATTATATTCACTCATTGTATGATAGACTGGATTCAAAAAAATTCCCTGCTGAACTAAACTCTGTGACAGATAACACAGTAAAGATAATTTGTGAAATTCACAATTGTGATCAAATTCAGGCTATTCACCACAAGGGGTGAGAGTATGGATGCCCACTACTAGCATCTTCTCCATGAAGAAGTGAAGTTGTTGTTCAGGGGAAGGGTGCTCTCTCGCCTTGTTGGCTAGAGGGAAGAAGTAGTGCAGTTCCTGTGAGAGCAGAACTCTGACTTTGTAACAGCCCCAGTTGGACAACGAATGGGTAGCTAAGCTTGTTTATTTGGCAGACCTTGTTCATTTTCTCTATGAATTTAATATTCCTCTGCAAGAGAGTTTCACAGCTAGTTTTTACTGTGAGATATAAGATGGATGTGTTCAAAAAAGAATCTGATTCTGGGATAGCTGTTTCTGAGAAGGATATATTGAAATATTTCCACTCTTGCAAAAAATTTCTGATTGGCACTTATATTATGCAGAAAGTCATAATCAATATGAAAAACAGCAATTAAGGGCATTAGCTCACAACTTTAATCATGAGTACTCTGAACATGAGAATCCATGGAAAAGGAATTCTGGGTTGAGAATCCCTTTATAGAAGATGCCCACTCTTGTGCAAAATAAAATATGTGTTTTAAGATCACTCCAGGCACTGTATATCTAAACCCCACCCAACCTGGTCTGAAGAAGAAGGGTAGCAGGAAAGAAATACCTTTATTTAAACACTTTGATTACAAATATGATTGTAGTTGGGTTTCAGTCATGTAAAGAACCCCACCACTCACCGGTGCAACATTCCCATCATCAATGAACTATATTCAGTCTTGTCACAATATCCCACCACTGTGTTGTGGCCTTGAGAGTTTCTTATGACATGTGTGCTGTTAATATTAAGGATTCCCCTTTGAATATAATTTCCTTTTTTGATCTTGCTTCTTTCTGTATTCTATCTCTATCTGTGGGATTCAACATTGTGAAGTAGGATATGTTTTGGGGTGCTTACCTTCGAAGCTCTTTTAGTTGGTACTCTTCGGGCATGCATCATTTGGTTGCATTCAGTCTTTAGCTCTGGGAGTTTATCTGTGATGATGTCTTTGACTGTTGATTCTTTCTGGGGAATCCCCTTCCTAGGCCTCTGGAACTCTAATGATTCTTATGTTGTTTCTGTTGAGTTTATCAAAGACTTCTATTTTCATCTGTTCACATACTTTGAGTACAACTGCATTCACATTATTGATATACAAACTCAAATATGTTGGAGTAAATGTGACTAAAGACCTGAAGGACCTACCATATTTTCTGGCGTATAAGACGACTTTTGAAACAAAAAAAAGTCAATCAAAAATCAGGGGTCACCTTATACGTTGAGTATATCCCAAAAAATGTTTCAAAAAAATTGTCTGAATATTGCCACAAAACGAATTTTCCAACTCGATCCTGCACCAATCACTGCAAGACTGCTCGAACTGCCTCTCTAACTCAGCCAATCAAAGCAGGCTTTTTAAGCATGCAAGTTAGACAATGTTCTGGACCCAAATCTACACTGTAAAAAGCCTGCTCAGATTGGCCAGAGTCAGAGAGAAAGTCTATTACAGTATAACCTTTAAACCTTTGCTTGTTGTGATTGGCTCACTGTGGTACATACAGTTGCAGCACAGGAACATTCTGTCTGATACATCAAATATAGGCCTAAACCTATGTTTTAACTGCAAAATTAGGGGTCATCTTATACACCCAGTCGTCTTATACACCAGCAAATACTGTATACAAGGAAAACTATAAAACCCTGCTCCAAGAAATAAGAGAGGACAAGCAGAAATGGAAACATACCCTGCTCATGAATTTGCAGGAATAACATCATCAAAATGGCAATGCTCCCCAAAGTATTATACAGATTTAATGTGCTTCCTCTAAAGATGTCCATGACTTTCTTCAAAGAAGTGAATCAAACACTTAGGAAATTTATTTGGTACAATAAACACCCTAGGATAGCTAAAGCAATCCTTGGGAAAAGGAATAGAGGAGATATTATTTTCCCCAATTTTAAACTGTATTAAAAAGCATTAGTTATCAAAATATCATGGTATTAGAATAAAGACAGACCCTTAGATTAGTGGAATAGGATTGAGTACTCAGAGTATGTTCCCCAGACATACAATCACCTAATTTTTGATAAAGGAGTTAGAAATCCTAAATTGAGCAGGGAAAGCCTCTTCAACAAGTGGTGTTGTCACACTGTTTAGCCACTTGCAAAAAAGCGAACTCAGACCCCCAGCTAACACCATGTACAAATGTAAAATCCAAATGGACTAAAGACCGCGATATCAGACCTGAAACCATAAAGTATATAGAACAACATCTAACTAAAACACTCCAAGACATTGGGACTAAAGGCATCTTCAAGGAGGAAACAGCACTCTCCAAACAAGTGGAAGCAGAGATTAACAGATGGGAATATATTAAGCTGAGAAGCTTCTACACCTCAAAGGAAATAATGCCCAGGATACAAGAGCTACCCACTGAGTGGGAGAAACTATTCAGCAATACATATCAGATAAGGGGCTAATATACAAACTATACAAGGTACTGACAGAGCTTTACAAGAAAAAAAAAAACTAAACTCATCAAAAAATGGGGAGAAGAAATGAGCAGACACTTTGATAAAGAAGAAATACAAATGTCCAAAAAGCATATGAAAAATGCTCCACATCACTAATCATCAGGTGATGCAAATCAAAACAACTCTGAGGTACCATCTCACACCACAGAGATTGGCACACATCACAAAGAATGTCAATAAGCAGTGCTGACAGGGATGTGGAGAGAAAGAAACTCTTATTCACTGCTGGTGGGAAAGCCGTATAGTCCATTCTTTATTAAAAGCGATATGGAGATTCCTCCAAAACCTAAAAATTGAGCTCCCATACGATCCAGCTATACCAGACCTAAGGATATACCCTAGGAACACAAAAATACAATACAAAAATACCTTCCTCACACCTATATTCATTGCCATGCTATTTACAATAGCCAGATTCTGGAGACAACCAAGATGCCCTTCATCAGACGAATGACTAAAGAAACTGTGGCACATAACATATACACAATGGAATAATATGCAACCCTCAGGAGGGATGAAGTCATGAAGTTTTCCTATACCTGGATGTACATGGAATCTATTATGCCGAGTTAAAAAGGTCACAGGCAGAGAGATAGATACAGAATTGTGTCACTCATCCATGGCTTTTACGAAAAATAAAAGACATTTTTGCAATAATCCTCAGAGACAAAGTAAAGAAGGGCTAAAAGTCCATCTCACGTCATGAAGCTCACCACAAAGAGTGGTGAATGCAGTTAGAGAAATAACTACATTGAGAACTATCATAACAATGTGAATGAATGAGGAAAATAGAAAGACTCTTTAGAATACAGATGGGTGTGGGGTGGGGAGAAGGGAGATTTGGGACATTGGTGGTGGGAATGTTGCATTGGTGAAGGCTGGAGAAAAATCATCCAAGCAAAAAACACTCTCAAAAAAGCTGGGGTGGCCATATTAATATCAGATGACACAAACTTTAGACTCAGGGAAGTTGTAAAGATGAACACTTGGAACTAATCAAGGGTTATATGCAACAAGAAGAAATCATACTACTAAGTATATATGCACCTAATGAGAGACCAGCAAATTATCTAATACAATTATTGACCAATTTGAAAGAGAACATCAATAATAACACAATAATTGTGGGAGACCTCAACATAGCCCTGTCAACACTTGATAGGTCAACCATACTGAAACCCAACGAAAAGATACTAGACCTGAAAAGAGAAATGGAAGAAAGAGGCCTACTATATATATATATATATATATATACTCCATCCCCAGAAACCTGGATACACATTCTTCTCCAATGTACATGTGTCATTCTCCACAATAGACCACATGCTGGCACATAAAACGTACTTCCATAAAATCAAGAGGATAGAAATTTTGCAGGCAACCTTTGCTGACCACAAGGCTCTGAAATTAGATGTGAACTACAAAGGGACACAGAAGAAAAACTTTAACAACTTTAACAACTGTAAATTAAACATCCTGCTACTGAACAACCAATGAGTCTGGGATCAAATCATAGAGAAGATCAAAACTTTCCTGAAAACAAATGACAATAAAAACACAAACTATCAGAATCTATGGGACAAGCAAAAGCAGTACTGAGAGGAAAATTTATAGCTTTGCAAGCACATCAGGAAGAAAGAAGAGGCATACCTCAATAACCTAATGACACAGCTCATAAAATTAGAAAATGACCAACAAAGGAAGCAAAAATAGGGAGACAGAAGGAAATAACAAAGCTGAGAGCAGAAATCAATGAAGTGAAATCCCAAAAAAGCAATCCAAAATATCAACAAAATTGGAAGTTGTTTTTTTGAAAAAAAAAAAAAAAATTGGCAAAACTCACAAAGAGAGAAACTTGATAACCTCTATTAGAAATGAAAAGGAGTAGGTCACTACAGGTATTGCAGAGTTTCAAAGGATAATCAGAGACTACTTTGAGAAACTCTATGTCACCAAATATGAGAATCCTGAAGAAATTGAGAAATTCTTGAACTCCTAGAACCTTCCATGGTTTAATAAGAAATATATAGCATATCTAAACACCCCATCACCATTGAGGAAATTAAAACGGTAATCAAATGTTTGCCCAAAAACAAAAGCCCAGGCCCAGATGGATTCACTAATGAATTCTTTCAAACCTTTCAAGAGGAATTACTACCAATCTCTACCAGGCTGTTTCATGAAATTGAAAAAACAGGTACACTTCCAAATAGCTTTTATGAAGCCAACATCACCTTGATACAAAAACCAGACAGAAATGCTGTCAAAAAAGAAATTTACAGACTAATATCCCTGATGACACAGATGTAAAGACCCTAAACAAAATCCTGGCAAATAGGATCCAATGCTTCATCAAGAAGATTATTCACTATGATCAAGTAGATTTCATCCTAGGAATGCAAGGATAGTTTAACATCCATAAATCTATCAACATACACAACATCAACAGCAAGAAAAATAAAAATCACATGATTATATCAATAGAAGCAGAGAAAGCATTTGATAAGGTCCAACACCTATTCTTGTTAAAAACTCTTAGCAAGATGGGAATGAAAGGAACATTTCTCAATACAGTTAAGGCTATCTACCACAAGCCAATGGTAAATATCATCCTCATTGGAGAAAAACTAAAAGCCTTTCCTCTAAATTCTGGTGCAAGACAGGGCTGTCCTCTCTCACCACTGCTAGTCAACATAGTACTGGAAGTACTTGCTATTGCGATTAGGCAAGAAAAAGATATCAAGGAAATCCAGATAGGAAAGGAAGAAGAAAAATTCTCACTGTTCACAGATAACATGATACTCAGAAAACCCTAAAGACTCTACCAAAAAGCTTCTAGAAACAATAGATTCATATAGCAAGGTGGCAGGCTACAAAATTAACACACAAGAATCAATGGCCTTTTTATACACCAATAATGATAGGAAAGAAATGGACATTAAGAGAACACAAAGGGTTCTAATTGAATCCTGAGATTGTACAATTATTAAGTCGTGTTAATAGATTATTAAAATGTTTATGTGTTGAGACCAGGCTAAGCTTAGCTAATATCTTACATAAAGAAAACATAATCTTTTTTTGCTTTTGAGTTTGGTTTTTGGGGTCACACCAGGTACCGCTCAGGCATTACTCCTGGCTCTGTGCTCAGATATTGCTCCTGGCAGTCTTGGGAGCCATATGGGATTCTGGGATTCAAATCACCGTTCATTCTGGGTCAGCTGTGTGCAAGTCAAAAATACCTTCTGCATACCTATATCCATTGCAGTGACTCTGAAAACAATCCAGATACTCAACAGCAGATGAGTGGTGAAAGAAACTGTGGTACATATATACAATGAAATACTCTGCAGCTGTCAGAAAAATTAAGTCAAGAAATTTTCCTATATATAGGATGGACATAGAAACTATTATGCTGAGTGAAATATATCAGAGGGAGAGAGATAGACACAGAATATTCTCACTCATCTTGGGATTTAAGAAAAATAAAAGAAAGTATTGCAATAATACAATATAGAAAATAGAGATGAGGGCTGGAAGAACCAACCCATCATATCAAGCTTACCACAAATAATGGTGTGTGCAGTTAGAGAAATAATTACACTAACAATTATCATGACAATGGTAATGAGTGAGATAAATAGAATGCCTGCCTTGAATACAGGTTGTGGGTGGTGGAGAGAAATTGGAGTCATTGTTGGTGGGAATATTGCACTGGCCAATGGGTGTGTCCTGTTCTATAACTAAAACCCTAACTACAAACATATTTGTAATCATGGTACTTAAATAAAGATATTATTATGAAAAAATTGATTAAACACAACTCTGGATTTTATAAGATACAAGAAACAAGAGATAAAAATATAAGCAATGCAAATTTCTACATAGCTACCTCTGACCTGTAGAGACTTTTTCTTATCATTAATTCCTAAGAAATAGAATATAATTGCAGTCATGTACCCACATGTAACAATATTTTAACCAATGGCAGGCCACCATGATGATTATGGTCCAAACAATCTACAGTGCTACAAGAAAAGGCTAAACCCAGCTACATTGTTAGTTCTTATTTTTGCCTAATGACAAAATAATTTAGTGAGATAATTCTCAGTATCTATATGATGTTTGACTATATATATGACATTTACAATGTATTATTTATTTTATATGTAAAATACTGATGATTTAAAGCATGATGATCTTCTTATATTATATGCAAATACATATTAATTTCTATAATAGACATCTGCATATTTTGGTATTTATACTTATCCTGAAACTAGTCATCCTTAGATATTGAAGGATGATTATATTAGGCAATAATTTTCCAATACCTCCTTTATCTTTCTCTTGAAAGCATGGCTTCCTAGAAGTAAATATTCTAATTTCAGTTCTTTTTAGGACTGATAGATCCTACTCAGGATACAGAACATTCTGTACCAGCAACCACTTGTTTCTTTCTTTAAATGGTTCTCTGCTCAATTAATCTCTTTGTTCTTGTGAAATATTAAAAGTTGCAGCAGGAAACAAGTCTGAACACCAATATTTTACTTGGAAAGTTTCTAAACTGTCCAAGTTCATCATGTATGAGTTCTGCTTTCCACATAAATGTGTGTCTCAATTCTGTGAAGTTTTCAGTGCAACTACCTTCTTTCAGTTTCTGAGTATACAAAAACAGAACCAAAAATGTTTCATTTTCTCTTAAATCATCAGAAGTACCTTAAACATTTATTTTTTTACCCAGTCATTTTAAAACAAGCTAAGCTTTGCTGTAATGATTCTTAAAATTCTTCAAGCCTTTATTTTCAAATGTTATCACTATCCTACATTTTGTCTCATTTGTTCAGCAGCTTTCTACTATCACCAACCGATACATACCATTAACAGATACATCATATGTTTTATTAAGTACTCTTGGGCCAAATTCATGGTCTATACCTCTGCTTGATGTTTCACTATTAACATTTTAGATATTCTGGGGTTAGTATTAGTTCAGATCTCTAATATGAAAACCCTTGAATACATGAGATTCTTCTTCTTTCCCACTACGCAGTTATTTAGTAAAATAATTAAGGACAATACTCATTTATGGTTATAATAGAGTCCTTCTTTAAAGGAACCAGACTCTTAAACAAATGGGATCTAGATCTAAGAACTGACTAATAGTAGCTTGGTTAGGAAACTTCATATTTTCACTCAATGTTTTGCATTTCCTTGTAAATCTACTCTCCTCTTTCACCTCTCAAACTTTTCACTCTTTGAATCACTATCTTTTCAAGTCCAGCATAACTTTGGTGAGCATCCTATTTCTCTTCTTACTCTTAAGAATATCATGAACTATTATCATTAGCCTCGAGTTTCTCTGAGTAAATTTATTATAAATTATTGCAATAATTGTCTCAAAATTTTAAATGATTAAGTGCTTTCAAATGACATTGAAATTTACTCTTTTGTCAATAAACTGTCTAGTTCCATGTAATGATATCTTGCTAATTAACCATGCTTTATAGATAAACAATACCAATTGGCTTCTCAAACTTGTCAGAATCCCTCTCATTATCTCATTCCTAATTGTTTTTAATTCAAAGGGAATGCATTTTGAGAACTTTTGGGGAACAAAATAAATGCCCCTTGAATACCTTTGTAAAGCCACTACCACCACCATCAAAAAAATTAAGTATTAGAATTATCAGGTCACATAGAAGACTCACTTGACAATATTAGCTGTTGGCCTATTAGGATAGTAGTCTTCTTCTCTGGACAGATTGAGCTGCAATGGTTCCTGATGAGGGCAGAGGAAACAACTCAGTTTCTGATAGTCATTTCCTATTTTCTCCCCACTTAGAAAAAGTTAAAGGAATAAGAATGGGGGGCCCGGAGAGATAGCACAGCGGTATTTGCCTTGCAAGCAGCTGATCCAGGACCAAAGGTGGTGGTTCAAATCCCAGTGTCCCATATGGTCCCCCGTGCCTGCCAGGATCTATTTCTGAGCAGACAGCCAGAAGTAACCCCTGAGCACCGCCAGGTGTGGCCCAAAAACCAAAAACCAAAAACCAAAAAAAAAAAAAAAAAAAAAAAAGAATAAGAATGGGAAAGGAATTCTGACCACAAATTTGTTTAGCCAACTTGGTATGAAGAATAAATCCTATAAATTTTTGTTCATAATTTTTCACCTTCTCCTGACATTCATATATATAGCTAGAGATAGAGATACATTCATATTGATTAGTCTCTGATCTTTTTTAGCCATTGTTTTCTTGAATGATCCAGCAGGTGGAGATGTGATCAACTTCATCAGGGTGTCAGCAGTGAAGTACCACATGGTATATTTGAGCCTTTAATAAAATATCCAATTAGCAATCAATGCAAAATTCAGGATATTGATT
The DNA here is from genome assembly GCF_024139225.1 of Suncus etruscus. Lineage (NCBI taxonomy): Eukaryota > Metazoa > Chordata > Mammalia > Eulipotyphla > Soricidae > Suncus > Suncus etruscus. The sequence continues at coordinate 5,607,289 of NC_064862.1, read as the reverse complement.
TAAGGTGGAAAGAAAATTCAAAATTCACTGGCAGTTTTTTGTAGTGATTGAAACCATGAGACTGTAATTGTAATACAAGAGAATGTTTCAGGAGGATAATAATGCTGTTATGCTAGTGATATATTTTTGAGGAATACTAATGTTAAAGGCAGGACAGGTCTCAACAAGAAATAGAAAATAATTACAGTGAATGATAAGATTCTGGAAACAGTGTTACAAGAGCCACAGAAGTAAAGAGTTTCCAGGGAAAGAATAATCACCAGTGGTCATAGATAGTAGAAACTAATATGGCAGAATTGCTGACAGTCTTTTGCTTGGTTACTGCTTAAAAGAGTAATTTAGAAAATATAATGTGGATTATATGGGAGCTCAATTTCCAGATTTTGGAGGAATCTCCATATTGTTTTCCATAAAGGCTGGACTAGAGAGCATTCTCACCAGCAGTGAACCAGAGTTCCTTTCTCTCCACATCCTGCCAGCACTGATTGTTCTTAGTCTTTGTGATGTATGCCAGTCTCTGTGGTGTGAAATGGTACCTCATTGTTGTTTAGATTTGCAACTCCCTGATGATTAGTGATGTGAAGCATTTTTTCATGTGTCTTTTGGCAATTTGTATTTCTTCTTTGAGGAAGTGTCTGTTCATTTATTCTCTCCATTTTTTGATGGGGTTAGATGTTTTTTCTTGTTAAGTTCTGTCAATATCTTGTATATTTTGAATATTAGCCTCTTATCTTATGGATATTGGGTGAATAGTTTCTTTCATTCTGTGGTGGCTTTTCTATCCTAGGCACTATTTTCTTCGAGATGCAGAAGCTTCTCAGCTTAATATATTCCCATCTGTTTATCTCTGCTTCCACTTGTTTGGAGTGCTGTTTACTCCTTGAAGATGCCTTTAGTCTCAATGTCACGGAGTGTTTTACCTACATCTTGTTCTATATACCTTATGGTTTCAGGCCCAATATCGTGGTCTTTAAGCCATTTGGATTTGACCTTTGTGCATGGTGTTAGATGGGGGTCTTAGCTCACATTTTTGCAAGTGGCTATCCAGTTGTGCCAACACCACTTGTTCAAGAGGCTTTCCTTGCTCCATTTTGCATTTCTTGACCCTTTATCAAAGATTAGTTGATTATGTGCCGGAGGAACATTCTCTGAATACTCAAGTCTGTTCCACTGATCTGAGGATCTGTCTTTATTCCAATACAATGCTGTTTTAATAACTATTACTTTGTAATACAATTTTAAATTAGGGAAAGTAATGCCTCCCATACTCCTTTTCCCAAGGATTGCTTTAGCTATTATTGGGTTGTTTATTGTTCCAAATAAATTTCAGGGGTGTTTGATCCACTTCTTTGAAGAAAGTTGTGAGTATCTTTAGAGGATTGCATTAAATCTGAACAATGTTTTGGGAAGTATTTCCATTTTAATGATATGTAAAACAATATGAAGATTCTCAATAAACTGGAAATTGAGCTCCCATATGATCCAGATATACCACTTCTACAGATATAGCCTAGGAACACAAAATTACAATACAAAATGCCTTTCTTACACCTTTATTCATTGCAGCGCTATTTACAATAGCCAGACTCTGGAAACAACCAAGATGCCCTTCAACAGATGAATGGCTAAAGAAACTGCGGTACATAACATATACTCAATGAAATATTATGCAGCCATCAGGAGAGATGAGGTCATGAAATTTTCCTATACATGGATGTACCTGGAATCTATTATGCTGGGTAAAATAAGTCAGAGGGAGAGAGATAGACACAGAATAGTCTCACTCATCTATGGGTTTTAAGAAAAATTAAGGACATTATTGTAATAATCCCCAGAGACAATAGAGATGAGGGCCAGAAGGACCAGCTTACAATATGAAGCTCACCACAAAGAGTAGTGGTGCAGTTAGGGAAATAACTACACTAACAACTATCATGACAATCTTAATGAGTGAGAATGCCTGTCTCAAATACAGGCAGAGGTTGTAGGAGGAGGGAGATGGGGGCATTGGTGGTGGGAGTGTTGCACTGGTGAAGGGAGATGTTCTTTTTGTGACTGGAATTCAACTATAGTCATATTTGTAATCACAGTGTTTAAATAAAGATACTATTAAATATTTTTAAAAATTTAGAAAAAGAAACTATAATGTGATGTCAATTTATAAAGCATCTTAGATTCTCTAAAATAAGTTGCACTTTTAATTTCTGCACTCACTTATTTACCAAATATTTACTGAATTCACTCTAAGTACACAGTACTATCCTAGGTAATCAAGATATATCAAAGAACAAATCACACAAACACACAGTTCTGCATTTATAGAACTTATATTATGGTCTAAAAGAACAGACCAAAAATATAACCACTGAATTTAAATAGTATTTTTATGATGTCATAAGAGCAATGAAAAGAAGAAAAGTTATATCCAGGTGGGGGAAATCCAGGTTGTCATGTGGCTAGTGTGAATTCATGTTGTGACATAAATCAGGTGTGGGTACACCAGCTGTAGGAATGAATGTGCTCACCATGTTTAAAGATCATTCAAGAAGCAGAGAATCAGGAGCAGAGTGAGAGTCGAGAAGGATCAAACCAACCTGAAAGGTTAAACTATGAAGGGTCAATTCAAGGATTTAATTAGAAATGTTGTAGCCAGGTGCCTGATTGATAGTACAGTGGTAGGGCTTTTGCCTTGCACACAGATGACCCAGAACGAACCTAGGTTTGATCCTTGGCATCCCATATGATCCCTCAAGCCAGGAGCGATTTCTGAGCACATAGCCAGGAGTAATCCCTGAGTGTCACTGGGTGTGGCCCAACCATCCCCAAAAGTTGTAGCCAGAGATATAATACAGCAGGAAGAGCTCTTGCCATGCACACATGGCCAAAATAAGTTTGATGCTCAGAATTATATAAGGTCCCTGGAGCACCACCAGAAGTAATTTCTGAGTACAGAGCCAAAGTAAACCCTGAGCATTGCTGTGTGTGGCATCCTCCCCAAAAACGTGGTTCCCTGATAACTAGGACATTCAACGCAGTGTCTCTTTAAAAGCTGGATAAATGGGACCGGAGAGATTGCACAGAGTAGGGCATTTGCCTTGCATGCAGCCCATCCAGGATGGATGGTAGTTCATATCCCAGCATCCCAGATATATGGTCCCTGTGCCTGCCAGGAGCAATTTCAGAGCACAGAGCCAGAAGTAATCCCTGAGCGCCACAGGGTGTGAGCAAAAAAAAAAAAAAAAATCTCGATAAATGTTCTTTCTTATTGGAATCATTTTCTGGTGCATGTCACTCTTCACCAACTTTACCCTGAACCTTTTATCCCAACATAGCTGTTGGGTTGCAATCTGAAAAATCTATCCCAATTATAGTTTGAAAGAAATTATTCTCATTAATACCTGGAGGACATGGACAGACCTAAACAAACAAACAAAAAGACAGACCAATATTGGTAGATTGTAATTTTAATAATCAAGGGAAGACTCAGAGGGCATAAGTTTTTTTCGATTTTCCTGCCAGTTTTAAAGATTAGATAGAGATTTTTTTAATTGGATTTATTCACAAACATCAGTTGGTCTCAACATACATTTTATTTGGGGGAAATGTCCATGAGTAACCTTTAGGAACTTGGAAAGCAATTAAAATGCACATTCCACGGTAGGGAATGAGCTGCATCAGGTTGTTTGGGACAACAGGCAGTCATATTCTCTAAAGTGTTGCATCAAATGATTGTCCAGCTTCTCAATACTCTTCTTTCCAAACCCAAGCCCAACTTGGCATCTCTCTGCTGTAGGATTTGCTACTCATGTTTACCTGCTTAAAGTGTATGTATTCCTTTGGGTCTAGTTTACTTATAGTGCTGCCTTTGCTCAGTCTCAGGATTTATAAATCTATAAAACACACAAATTCGGGGCCAGAGAGATAGCATGGAGGTAGGGCATTTGCCTTGCATGCAGAAGGATGATGGTTCGAATCCCGGTATCCCATATGGTCCCCCGAGCCTGCCAGGAGGAATTTCTGAGTGTAGAGCTAGGAGTAACCCTTGAGCACTACCAGGTGTGACCCAAAACCCAAAAAAAATAAAATTCTCGTGAGTATTTGGCCTCTCTTCCAACATCAAATAATATGGAAGCAGCACAATATAGACTAGTGCTTTGATTTCTAAAGTGTATATAATAATTTTTTATTTAGGAAAATGTACAAAAGGACAAGGGAGATAGCTCAAAGAGCTGGAATACATGCCTGGCATGTATAGGACCTGCATGATCTTTTTCACCTGAAGGCTTCTTGAGCACTACTGATTATAGTAGCCTTGATGGTATGTTGCTTTGTTAGAGTTGCCCAGTTAAAAATTCTATTGTCATACAATTGTATATCAGTGTGTGTGTGTGTGTGTGTGTGTGTATTTCTGGCCATATCTGGCAACACTCAGGGGTTACAACTGGCCCTGTGCTCAGAAATTACTCCTGGCAAGCTTAGGGGATCATTTGGGATACTGAGGATCGAATCTAGGTCAACACATGCAAATATCCTACACACTGTACTATATTGCTCCAGCCCCTGTATATCAGCTTTATACCATCATTGTGTATCCAAAGATTTCATTTAACTTCCAACCTCTGTTAGTGCAACGTTTTCTACCCATGAATATTCCTATCAATATTTTTATCTGTCATTAAATGCATCATATTTATGATGAATATTTATTTGGATATTTAAAATTAAATTGATAGAAATGGTTTATTTTAAATTATATTAGTGTATCAATGATTTGTAGTATTTTATAAATTTTAGGAGTTTGGCTTAATACTTTGATATGTGTCTAAGTAAAAGAATACAAGTACTCTGAAGGAGTCATGAACAGTAACTACTGACCAAGTTAACACTGCCATGCCTGTGATTAGACTCTTACCTTTTAGCCTATTTTTATCAATATCACTCACATAACCCTCAGGCAAATATCATAATGTTTAGTCTGAGTTTTTTTGTGCCATATCCAGTGGTATTCACAGGTTTCTCTAGATAATGGCTGGGAACCATGTAGTGCTGAAGATTGAACCTTGTCCTCTGCATGCAAAAAATGTGCTTCAGCTTTTTTAAATCTATCTCTCTATTCCTAAATTATTTTTACTTTATTTTATTTGTTTATATTCTACATGTGAGGAAAACTATCCAGTAATTATTGTTCACTTTCTGAACTATGTCACTTAGCATAATGACTTCTTGTTCCACTCATGTTATATGAAAAACAAGATCTCATCATTTTTTAATATGTGAGTAGAATTCCATTGAATCTATATTCCATCATGATTTCTTCCTCCAGTCATTTGTTGGTGGGCATTTATTGTGTTTCTGAGTTTTAACCATTGTGAATAATGCTGCTATAAATATAAGGTCACATATACCTTTGTGAATCATATTTTCATATTCTTTAGATAAATAATATTGCTAGGTGATAATTAATTTTACCCAAGCATAAAATTTAAGAATGTCTTATCAAATGTAGTACTCAGCCTGCATGCAAATCTGGGGTGGTAAAAATCAAGATTTATTGTCTAGTTTAACTTAATTTTTGTTTAGACACCTTGATTTACGAATTTGTCTATAACAGGTCTCATACATACAGTGTTCCCACCTCGAATTCCACCATCCTGTGATTCCATTCCTCCACTAATGATCCAGTTTTCCTCTCTCCTCCCAACCTGCATACTCAGCAGATACATTTTTAAATGTAATCATTGTGTTTTGGGTCCCATGCTTTTGGTAATGTTTGGTCTAATAGTTTAGATATATACCAGTGCCTCGCCTCTACACTATAAATAAACTCAAGATCTTTCTTCCTGATCCTATCTATTCCAGGCAGTAGTTTGTGTTAAACTGGTATAAAGTTTGGGTTGGGAGGGGCAGAGGGTGAAGAGGAATGAATTAGGAGGTTTCACATTTTTTAAATAAAACAACTGTGATAAAAAACCATTGTGGAAACTCAAAGTATGGGAATATTGAGCTGGTGGAATAAAGTTAATCTCTATAATATGAAGTTTCCTTTTTGGGAGTGGGAATAGCAACAGAGCCTTCCCAAATCTCACCTCTGGGGAGAGCTAGGCTAACTGCAGAAAAGAGGCGGAAACAATTCTATCTTTCTGGCATGTTAATGGCTCTACCACAGCTGTAGGAAAATGATTAAGAATAAAATGCCATTTCTAGTCAACTTTCCCAAGTCACTTTCTATTTAAAGGGCAGTAAAAATTAAACAGAGCCAGTAAAACCCTTTGTAGAAATAAAAGAGGGAATCCGGCCATCTATAAAATACTAATGTCAGTTGTGCTAGGCATGCCGGGCTTGTAAGTGAGTATTGCAGCGGAAAGCAATTTGAGCAAACTCATTTGAGTTGCCTTGGCTCACTTTGTGATGCACTGCTGTTACCTTGTGCATTCCACATGGCTGCCAGCCTGTTTCCTTCTTTCAATACCCACCCCTGACGGCAAAGCCCTCCCTTTCCCCAGGTTAGAGGGCTTCATGGTGCTGCTCTGACAAAGGATGCTCATTTTACCACTATAAAAGGGTTTAATGATTAAAGGACACACTATAGCCCTCAACCACAAAACTTTTTCTTTGGCTCCCATGAAGCCCCTTTGATTCAAAATGTTCTTTTGACAGGAACATGAGCTGTTTTCATTCTACTCCACTGCAGAAACATCTGCATTTTGTATCTACTGCCTTCTACTCGGTGCACATAGTTAATGTGTAATTAATGAAACACCCTTTCTCAGAGTGGCACATAATCAGGCAGGGTCTTCCACCAACCTCGCTCTGGCTCTAGTAGAGTAGGGTTGCCCTTCAATCTTTGAATTCTTATTCAAAGCTGGATATAAAGGCTTATCAAGCCAGCTTACATCTTAATCTTCTCTTTCTGTCTCTCTTTTTCTCTATCTCTCTCTCCCTCTCTCTCCTCTCTTATGTACACACACAATGAGATGTAAAACCGCAACAAAACCCCACACACATCAATCTTTTTATTTACATTATTAGAACATATTGAGAGGGGATAAACCAAACACACAAACATAATCAAAGCTGGAATGGGCAGAGAGAGAAGGAATCTAGGAAAGCCTCCTTCTCCAAAAACAAAACTTAGAGACAGAAATATTAACATCTATATATTTAATAAGTAGGAGTAGGGCAGACCTCAAGGTTGATTTGGGGAAATTCCTAGAATTGGTACTTAGGTTTCTTACTATACTGTTGCAACATTCATATGTGATATCTAGTTCTATTGCAAACTGGCACTGTAGCCAATATTTCCTATTTCTGTTGGCCAGTATTATTTCTTTTCACCTGACCAGAGATAGAGTAGTGAATGTACAGCAGACATAAGATGACAAAAATCATTCTAGAGTTTCTTGAGATGCCCTGTATAAATGCAACAGGGGGTAGATCGAAATGAAGGTATCCCCAGGAAGTCTCTGGAATAAGTTTGAGTAAGTTCCTCTCTTAAATTTTATGATATGTATCTGTATAGATGTGTTAACTGGGTAGATTTGTTATATGGATGGGCTCCAGGTTTCTTGTGAAAAGATCTTATATCTCAATTATTTCAGAACATGTACAGTCATCTCCTGTAACTTCTTTAATAACTGTATTTGAAATTTGAATTGTTTTTCTAAGGCTAAATTCTTATATCTGGCTTATGACAGGTTTCTTAAAACAACACACTTTCCATTTTGGAGAACATTTAGGGAGCTCCTTTTAAATAGAGAAGAGTTTTATCATATCTTATATCTTCAGAACAGAGCTGTAGTTGCAGTTTCCAATATAGCAGCTCTGATCATTAGTAGCTGTGTGTCTAACTCTTTCATTATAAACAGAGAGGTTAATTGGTACAGGGTTATATGTTGGGAAAAATTAAAAAAATAAAATGGAGGGGCTGGAGTGGTGGCACAAGAAGTAGGGCATTTGCCTTGCACGTGCTAACCTAAGACGGACCTTGGTTTCATTCCCGGAAATCCCATATGGTCCCCCATGCCAGGAGTGATTTCTGAGTGCATAGCCAGGAGTAACCCTAAGCGTCATCAGGTGTGGCCCCAAAACCAAAAATAAATAATAAAAATTAAATTGAAATAGTGTAAATTAGAAAATCTAGGGGCCGGCAAGGTGGTGCTAGAGGAAGGTGTCTGCCTTGCAAGTGCTAGCCAAGGAAAGGACCACGGTTCGATCCCCCAGCGTTCCATATGGTCCCCCCAAGCTATGGGTCAATTTCTGAGTGTGTAGCCAGGAGTAACCCCTGAGCATCTAACGGGTGTGGCCCGAAAAAAAAAAAAGAAAGAAAAATAAAAAAGAAAATCTAGTGTTTCTTTTAACAAAAAGATTATATGAGAAAAGAACAATGGAAGTTTAGAGTCTCAATATGTACTCAGTGTTAGGCATATCAAATGTTACTGGAAGAGCTCTGGTGTGTTCTATGGGAATCCATTCAATATTCACTTATTTCCCCAAGTTAAGTATTTTTACTCAAAAGAAGTAAACCAATAATTAGAATAATGCATCGGATTCATATATGCCTATTTGATTCTTTAGTAAAGTTTAAGTTTCTAATGTTTTCACTTTCTATAACTGAACAGAGAATGTTCACTAGGGCCCCATTTAGCAATCCATAACCAGAAAAGCTCTCAGAAATCCCAATTTAAAACAGCACTGAGAATTTCTATCAACTCATCATCCTTACCTCGACTCTCTTAGGTGATTTACTCTAGCAAAAAAAAAAATTGCTCTATTTGAGAATGTAGCTTATATACAAGTCCTAGACATGATCAATGGAACTGGGAATTTAGGGAACTATGAGGGTGAAGAGACTGAGAAATGATGGCAGAATTTTAAAACACTGACGGATAGAATGGGAGTAATCTGCAATTATCGAATAGCAACTTCAATAGTATTGTAACCTAAGCAATCTCAAGTTAGAAAAAAAAAAGTATGTGTTTAATTTACATGGAAAATAAGGAAGGAAAGAAAGAAAAGTGGAAGGAAGAGAAAAGAAAGAAAAGGGGGAGAAAATAAAAGAGAAGAAAAGAAAAATTCAGCACCCACAGAGATAGCACTGCAAGTGAGGTGCTTGATGTGATGAACCTGGGCTTGCTCTCTGACACTGTTTATGGCCCCCTGAGCATCACCATGAGCAAGGCTTGAACACAATAGGGTAAGGTCCAGAACCTCAAAAAAAAGAAGGTTAAAGAAATAAAAACAAAATGCAGCCTAAGAAAACCATCAACTTTCTTATATAATAACTCCCACTTTATGTGCTTGCTTCTGCAGAACATGTACTAAAATTAGAACCATACAAATATTATAGACTTTTAGGAAAGTGATATGGAGATTCCTCCAAAACCTGGAAATTGAGATCCCATATGATCCAGATATACCACTCCTAGGGATATACTCTAGGAACACAAAAATACAATACAAAAATCCCTTCTCCACACCTATATTCATTGCTATGCAATTTACAATAGCCAGACTCTGGAAACAACCAAGATGCCCTTCAACAGATGAATGGCTAAAGAAACTGTGGTACATATACACAATGGGATATTATGCCCTTCTCCTGTGCTATTGCTCTGAGCCCTATGAAAATTTATATTTGCAAATCACAAGCTGGTTGCTGAGAGGTACTTCTGTGGCAATATATAGAATTGTGTATAAAATTATTCTTTAAACTATAGCTTGAATTTATTTATACTTGAATGCCTTCACTTGCTATAGTGGATAAGCTGCTAAAGCACATTCTGTATCTGCATGTCAGCAACTTTTGATCACCTCGGTTTCAGACAAGGAAGCTGTAGCCTATTATTTACTGTATAGACGAGTATAAGCCAACCCGAGTATAAGCCGACCCCCTTAATTTTACCCTCCCATGCTCAGCTAACAGGCCAATGGTTCAATGTGAGGGCCAAGAGTTGCAGGGCTGCTTGGGCCTTGCAGTGTTCTGAATTGCTTGAGTCACTTTAGCATTGCTCAAATGCATTTAGGATTAATGTCAATGTCAGGGGTTCATGCGATAGAATGCAACTGAGATTAGCAGTATGCAAGCATGCATATTTCTTCAATACCTCAACCTTATTTAAACTCAAGTCTTAATAATAAAAGAAAATATTATGCGAAACTTGGCTGCAACCTTCTGTAAATCTACATACAATTAATGGTCCCACACTGACTAAGAAAACAGCTATGGAAATCTGCTAGAACCACTATCTACATTGTCCACAGAGGAGCTCTTCAACCGAAAGCTAAAGGTAGCTTGATTGCTGAGATACAAATATTTAAAAGGAAGGGGGAGTTCAAATGAAATATCTTACCCTTGATTCCAATGCATACTGGTATCAAGGAGAGGGTATAATAAAGGAGAATAGTCTCCTGCTGTTCTCTATATCTGAGAATACTGAGTTGACCCCTCTCCTTACATCTACTATAGCCATGAAGGAGTTAGAATCAGCTGATCCTCATAATAAAACAGAATAATTTCTTGGCAAGAAATACCCAAAGACACACCCATTAAAATATTCTTTTAGTCCTAATGTCTGAAACCTCCACTTTTCCCAAAAAGTTTCTTTACAGAAAAGAAACACAGAGGAGACAGATTTAGAGTGGAAGGTTTGTGTTGGGTCAGAACAATTCAGGCTTTAATTCAAAGCAAGTGTTAAAAACAATCTAGTTTTTTTAGAAATGTTTAAAACCGTTAACCTCTGGGTTTTCTAAATACAACTATAATCTTAAATTTATTATCCCTGGAACTCACCAAATGCAGTTTGATAAAACCCAACTTTCCATCAAGAAAAGAAAGAAAGAAAGAAAGAAAGAAAGAAAGAAAGAAAGAAAGAAAGAAAGAAAGAAAGAAAGAAAGAAAGAAAGAAAGAAAGAAAGAAAGAAAGAAAGAAAGAAAGAAAGAAAGAAAGAAAGAAAGAAAGAAAGAAAGAAAGAAAGAAAGAAAGAAAGAAAGAAAGAAAGAGGGGAGGGAGGGAGGGAGGGAGGGAGGGAGGGAGGAAGGAAGGAAGGAAGGAAGGAAGGAAGGAAGGAAGGAAGGAAGGAAGGAAGGAAGGAAGGAAGGAAGGAAGGAAGAAAGAAAGAAAGATATCATGCATGATGTCTTTTTCCTTAAAATATCTGAGGTAGAACATATCTTGAAGTACTAAATGAATGTTAAACATGCTCTTCTGTAACTATCTGTTGAGCACTGAAAGGGTGAACATATTGTAATATGGATAATCATTAATTTATCTCTGCTGTTCCTATCCATTAAAATGAAATACTTTCAAAGGTCAAAAGGTATATATGTTTACTTTTTCTGTTAACATGTTTAATGGAACATGTTACTCACTTAACACCTGGCAATAATATGTGCTATGATTTGATGAAGTTGGTCAGAGTTGGTTGTCTTTCATTTGGTCCTGTGGTGAGTAGATATTTATTTTAGCAACCACTTGTTTCAACATCAAGTCAATCAACTTAGAATTTCCACTTAGAGTAAGTAGTTACTTGCTTTTCAGTGGGCTCTCAACTCAGGTCTTGGAGTATCCATCTTTATCAAGTGTGAATAATACCCAAATAATACCACCAGATTGTGTTTGCCTAAACAGCCAAAGTGAATTATTCATTAGCATTTCTGAGAAGCACCAGAATAATACTAACAATGGGGTGTTAAACTATTCCAGATTGTTGGTAAGTTTTGCTTAGTTGGAGGAAAAAAACAATTATGCTTCTTTGGATGAGAGTTAGTGTTCTTCCATTTTAGAGATGATCCAAAAGAAACTGTAGAAAAGATATACAACATAGAGAAGACATGGAAATGGGAGTACTTCAAATCCCTTATTAGCTCCTTTCCTCAAACCTTCATGTAAAGTATGGATGAGTGAAAAATAAATGCTTAATTTCTCCACTGAGTCAGATGACTTAATTTTCTTTCTTTAAATCTATTTCTCTTCTACCACTTTACATAGATAATGATCTGAGGTTTTTACTTTAGGCAATTTCTCTACGTCTGTAAACTTGCTAAGGAATCATATGACTATTACATATTGTTTTTAATATAAAAATATGCTTCCTAGATATTCTCTAAACAAAGCAAAACTAGAGTAGAGTTAAAAGAGCACAAACTGGGCCCTTATTTTACTTCAGGAAGCTTTAAAAGATGTAATTATGGGCATAATTGAGCTTGTGAAGTTGTCCTCATTAACTTAGTAATTAACAAGAGCTTATTTAATCTTGGAATTCATTAGACATTGCAGCTGAAATAATGCTTTAATTTTAACACATCAGAATAGAAATTAAGGTGCTAATAAAAATCAATATCCTTTTTCTGCTGATTACATAGTTCTAGGATTATACTGAGTCTAATTAAACAATGTTTAACGAAAAGTATTTTAAGAATAACATTATTTTAGTACTTTTTTTACATTTATTTTAATACTAAGAATAAACTTCCATTTAATAAAAAGTAGTCACCAATTAAAATATAATCAGAATTCTAGAGCAAAATTCAAATGTATTTATTGTATTTGTACTCCTGCAAGAGAAAAACAATTGGCAAATGGATTTCAGAAAGTTCATTTCCACCTGTTCCAATTTTGTTCAGAAATCCACCAACTTCAATAAGCTGATACTTGGTGAATGACTTCTTCGGGTCTCTAAACCATTCTATTAATTTTTAGATCAATGGATATTGATATTCTTACTAGTATTACTATTTGTTGTAAGTGTGGATTTACTTCATAAAGACTAGTTTGATTCTACACAGTTTATATCATGATCAGAAATACCTGAAATGTAACAAATTTTATGTAAATTTTACAGAAGAATATCAGGTTCAAAGACAGATCAGCTCAGCTGAGGTTAATGAACACTGAGAGCATTTATTCTGAGAGTGTATTGAGTCTCCTCTCTGAGGTCTTTGCACTCTCTACCAAGGCATGTTCAGTTTATGCAGTTCGGAAAGCATGCCTATGGCTAAGCAATATTTTAATTCACCACTTTTAAAAGTATATACTTGTTAAAAAAAAAAAAGGTTAAATTACTGGGGTTTTTTTCCAGTACAGTGATTAGAGGAAAATAATTTCCAATGTTTAATAATATAATTTAGGCTCTCTGATGAATAATGGTGTTTAACTTTAACTTCTGGAAAGACGCTGTTGTATTACATAAAACAGCAGGAGCGAACCGGCAGCGGGCAGCGGGCAGCGGAACCTGCAACCTCATGGTCAACAGAACCGTCTGCGGGGCCTAAAACTATGAAAGGAAGCCACGTGGTAAGATCAGTGTGGGACAAACCAGCATCTAAACTTTAAAAGTTTACAGAAGCCACGTGGTGAGATCAGCGTGGAACAAATTAATCATCTAAACATAATTTTAGTATAGGTACTAAGCGGGTAGTCTTATATTTTACTCATAGTTGGTGATGGAATAAGTTTTAGTTAGTTAGTGGTTAAAAAATAAAAATAAAAGAGAGGTAATACAGTTTAGCCCACTTAAACATTTCTAACCACCTGCATCTTTGTCTTAGTCATTTTCTTTATAATTTAAATGTGTTTTGTTGTCTTTCATAGTTAATAATTTCAATTGCAAAATGTTTTACTGTGTATTTTAATGTACTTAGCCTGTTTTTAAAATGTATGTTAAGCATTTATGCTGTAGTACTTGTGTATAGGAAAGGTTTTTAGGAACAAAAAGTTCCCCCAATATAGTTTAAAAGTATAGGAACATAAAAGTTCCGGAATAGTGCTTGGTAAAAAAGCATTAATAGAATTTTAGGTTACAGGTGTATAGTATATTTTGCAAAAATATTATGTTTTTGAAAAGGGCTGGTATATTAATTTTCACTTTATTTCGTTGCTGCATGAAAATATTAACACACCTTTGGCTAAAGGTGGAGTCAAAATTACAAAAAGGGTCTTTATATTTCAGAAAGGGGGGAAATGTAGTGTACCCAAGACCCACCCATTTCTGGGAGGGGTCTTGGGAACCGGATAGTAGGTGTAACCCTACCTGCAAGACCCGGCCCATTCCTGGGAGGTTCCTGGGAGGGGTCTTGGAAAGAATAGATAAACCTCTGAGCCAGGGGATTCGGCCCTTTTGCCGTTCCTCTCTTTGCCCGGCTGGGCTCCCTGGCTTTTGGACCTTGGCCCTTTGGCTCTTTGGGCTGCATGGAGCCCAAAGGGAAGATGGCTGAAAAGAGGATAAGATGCAGGGCAAGCCTAGAATGGCTGAATGCTTGAAAGGTTATGACATAGGCCACACACATGTGGTGGCTAGGGCTTGAATAAAGCTGATGCTTCCTGAGGCCTGCCTGCTTGTGAGTCTGTTTACGCCATTCACCTGGGCCTGGGACTCACCGGCTGAATGGGGTTGTGAAGCCACGTGGCCTGGAATGGCATCCATCACCATCCAGCCCCATCCAGCTCCATCCTTAATTATGTAATACAACAGACGCGACTTTCAGAGGTTTTAATCTGGATGGTTATTTGTTCTCTTGGAGAGCTACATAAAGCAATTCCTCTCCTAGAATGCTGCATCAGAATCATTCCTGACAGTGATTGAGGAACTTAATGGTGCTGGGGATTGAATCTGGGTCATGTGCATCCAAAGCATTTTTAAGTTAATTTCTTTAAGTTAAGTCCCATATTTTGCCTTTTCATAGAGTAGCATTACATTAATTTAGAGGTTCATTTTAGCCAAAACTTTTCTAGAAAGCAAATAACCCAAGATCAGAGATCATCAGCAAAATTTTTGTGCAGAATATATATTTGAAGATGTGGAGCCAAGAAATTACAATGAGGAATAAAGAAAATAAAATAAATGAAGACATGCTAGTAGTATACAGTCATCTCTGGAGGTAATTATGGTTCTTTCAGAGTTTTGTGGAAAGTTGAATAGAAAGTTTGATAAATAGTTCAATAGACTGAGAAAATGCTTTGCAGATGGAAGGTCTGGCTTTGTTTCCTGGAACACCAAGGGGAGTGACCATTGAACACTAGGTTGGGAATCATTTCTGAGCAATGCTCTGCATAGCCGTATGGAGGAAAGCCTATACAGTTAAATAGGACACAACTCAATGTCTTCTCCAAAGAAAATAGAAGAGCATATATGTCTACTGAATCTCCTCCTCAGTACCTTTTGTGAAGAACTACCAAGTCTTTACCAGTATTGAAACGCATGAAGCCATTACCAACCGCAATGCCTTTAAGGAGATAAGGGCTGAGATGAAGCAGTTGGAGAATAAGAGATGTCTGATACAAATAGCCAAAATCCAAGATGAAGATTTTTTTTCATAAGGAGCTACTCCCAATAGTGCTCAGAGATCTTATCTCTGATTGGTCTCCTACATATGAGGTATGTGCCCAACCACTTGAGTTATCTTCCGAGTCCAAATCATTTTTTACTGGTAACTCTATTAAACCTCTCGGTTTTAATTTTGTGCTTATTGATTGTTGCTGCTATTATCTATGTGTTTGGAAGATAGAGAATTGCAAATATTTTATGATAATTGCTGAGATTATCTTAGAGATAAGTAAACTGAGTTGAAACTGGACAAACAGTTCTTCCAGAATTACAAAGTTAGATTAAATATCTGTCTCCATGTTCCATTGCCCTCTATCAAAACTTTTGAAGTTACATATTTTAAAAATGTTTTATTAGATCTCAGTATAAGAAGAAGGATTAAAGAGCTTTGAACACCATTACTTCTTTATGAGTCTTTGCAAAATGCATTTCTGACAACCAACCTTCCACGGTTCACTTTTTCAACAGAATTTGTTAGCCAGAGCTGCAGCAAATCATTGCCTCAACTATGTTTTTCTTTATTTTTCAATTAGTGCTCTTGAAACATTTATGGGACTTAGAAACAGAAATGTGGCTTTGTGGTAGGTCTACATTAGGTAGACCTAATATTTGATTCTCAAAACAGAAAAAGAAAAAACAAATCATGGATTTTATAATTGGTTTATATATAGACTGAGATCTATTGGCACAGAAAGAAGTACACTCAGAAGAGGTGTGGTAGATGCAGGAGTAGCTGGGAGAGGCAGGAGTTTGCCTTCCAAAAGGCATCATAAGTTGGCTCAGAGGCTATAAGTTTCACCCAGCTTTTCCCGAACTCCAAGGGATTGGTATCATGCATCAGCGCTTAATATTTGTAAGAATAATGCCTGGTACAAAAGATGTTTGTTGAAATAATTAAACCATTTAGGGGCTGGAGTAATAGCACAGCTGTTAGGGCATTTGCCTTGCATGAGGCCAACCTGGAACTGATCCGGGTACCACCACCTGCATCCCATATGATCCTCTGAGCCTGCCAGGAATGATTTCTGGGCACAGAGCCAGGAGTCACCCTTGGAATCACCCTTGAGAATAGCCAGGTGTGACAAAAAATAATTAATCAATTAATTAATTAAACCATTTAAATAATAATTTGTTTAAAATAGTTAATATTTAATTAAATTGCTTGATTTACTTAATAATAATTAAATCATATTTGGGGTAGGTTTTATTTTTGTTGTACATCTTCAAGATTTTTTTTTAATTTAAAACTATTTTAACTTTTCTCTGGTAGACAGAAGTTGGGCATCTTATGATCACTTATTTATATCTATGCTTAAATTGAATTATATTATATACTCTATTTCAGTTATTTATGGTACAATTTTATATTTAAATATTTACTACAGTAAGACCATTTCCATCTCAGAACCGGATTTTGGAAATATCATCTACTGAAAATGTTCTACACTGGTTTTAAGAAAAATTAAGAATGGTTTCATGTGCGGTGCTGAGCTAAATCTCAGAACTTCACATATTCGAGTCATGTGTTCTACCACTGTGCCATATCTGTGCCATTTCTGTGTCCAGAAATGGGTCATTTTAAAATAAAAGTGAACCGCAAAAACAATTACTTCATTAAAAATAAAACCAAGAGAAATAATATGCTAGAATTGTCTGCTGACTCGACTTTTCATTGTAGCAGCCATCCTAATGAAGCATTATGCTGATGGCTCTTTAGAAAATAATTTTATGTTTAGCTGGGTTAAAAAAAAAGTATCCATTCAAATGAATGAATTGTATTTTATTATAAATATGCTATGTTTTGCATCAACTAAATGGAAGTAGTAATTTCACAAACTTTATAAAATTGAAATGTTCATCTGTTTTTTGCGAGACTACTTTATGGATAATCTGCCCATGTAGCTTAAGAAATCAGATACTAAATAATCCTGCAAACTTTAAAATACTGTTTACCAAAGTTATTATTTATGAATGGATGGATTCAGGCATTCTTCACAAGGAATGGAACGCAGCCACATTGCCTTTAGAAACTTCAAAAGACTATCCGAATCCTCAGTGACAATTAATTGCAAGCAGGACAGGCAGGTCAGCTCTGCAAACAGAATAATACAGAAACTGTCTGGCCTCTGTTTCTATCTGAATATTCTTTTTGACAAGGTAATCGTTACGGGATTCCTTCATTTCTTTATTTGTTTCAAAAGACATTTCTCAGCTCCTCACTTCTGTTTGTTGGGGGAGCACCAGCTCAGCGACCTAAAGATACTGTTTTCAGGATCTATCTGGGGTGTAATGAAGTTCCTCTCGCCCTTCCAATGAGGCCTAAGCCTGCCGAGTTCAAGTCACTGAAAGCAGCGGGTAGGGTGAATTTCTCAGCCTTTGGAAACTCGGCTCGGTGAGTTTGCTCAAGTGCAGGGAGGCGATTCGCAAAAGGGGTCTCCTGCTGAGCGGGGTTGCTCTGCTGGCGGGAGCTCAGAAAGGCTGAGAGGGTTCCTTCATAGCTTCTCTTTTCCTTGAACTGACACAATGGTTTCTTGGGCAGGTCGGCCAGGGAGCGCACTCTCGCATCTCTCACACTGGGACATTTTTCTACATTTCCAGGATTATAGCCACTTTCACTTAGATCTATGTGTGCTGCCTCCACATACAAAGAAGCACTTGGGGGCAGGATTAGTAGGATTAAAGGAGACTCACATATGTCCAGTTCAAGCAATTGGTATTCAAAGCTTTACACTTTCAAATGCCACCAGGAGAGAGAAAAGGAGCAGGGCCCTTGCTTTGCATTTTAGCACCTTCAAGAAAGGAACAGTGCTTTGGATTGGTGTTTAAAACAGAGCGATAAACAGATTCCTCTTCGGGTTAAATCCAGTAGAGCATAGTATGGTCTTTAATCTGGGCAACTAAATAACAGTGCTCTCAGATAAAAAAAAAAAAATCACAAATTTCTACGTTTTAGTTGTTGCAAGTATTCCAAACAACATTTCATAAAAAATACGGTTTCAGCGAATTCTTTTTCCCCTTGCAAATTATCTTTTTTTTTAATAAAAAGACATTCCTTCAAGATTTTTTGACAAAATATTCCTAGCTCAGTTTGCATGAAATAGAAACTCAGCTCAACAATGAAACGCAGCTTCCCATAGTGAATGACTTCATAAAGCATAGATTTGATTTGTCCCCTTCTCTTGGTGGTGGAGAGTAAAGAAACATTCTCATTCTAAAAAGAAAAAGATAGTAGAATTATACTTGAAATCAGCACTAAAAAAGAAGTTTTCTTGCAAAAATAAAAGGTTTTCTTACCATGTAACAAGGATTGAAGTAGACATCATCAGAACCACAGAACTAGTGTACTTATAAATCCAAGTTCCTGTCAATCCATTCTTTTTTTCCCCTAAGCCTCCCATTTCATAAAGGCCCATCTTTCTTTATTATGAAGCCAAATGTTATAGAAAACAATTCGACGTTTGTTTTTTGTTTGTTTGTTTGTTTTGGTTTTGGTTTTTTGGGCCACACCCATTTGATGCTCAGGGGTTATTCCTGACTAAGCGCTCAGAAGTTGCCCCTGGCTTAGGGGACCATATGGGAGGCAGGGGGATGGAACCGTGGTCCTTCTTGGCGAGCGCTTGCAAGGCAGACACCTTACCTCTAGCGCCACCTCGCCAGCCCCACAATTCGACGTTTTAAAAGAAGTTTTATGAAATGTTATTAAATATGTTACTCCCTCCCATTAGGCACTTCATAAGAAATTCTTGACCTAGATTATCTGAGTTTGTATTTTTCTCATCCACAGAGATACCTGAGTAAACAGATAGTAGTCTGACATCTCAATGTTGCGATATTTTTAAGTTATTTCTTATGAACCCTAAAGCATTATTGTCAGTGGAAAAGATAGTACTAATTATCAATAAATCTCAACTATTTTTAGTAGTGGAAAAACTATTTACACTAGTTGTTCTTAGACCTGGAATCCAGTCCCAAATCTGCCCTTAAGTGTTTACATGTCACTAATTTCTCTTGCCCTCAATATCTCCATAGGTAACATAAAAGATAAGAATTAAAATATTCATAAGCCAGAGAGATAGCACAGCAGTAGAGAATTTGCCTTGCGTACAGCGGATCCAGATCCAGGACAGAATGTTACTCGGATCCCAGCATCCCATATGGCCCCCTATGCCTGCCAGAAGCGATTTCTGAGCCAGAGCCAAGAGTAATCCCTGAGAACTGCCAGATGTGACCCAAAAGCCAATAATGATAATAATAATATTCATTACTTGCATTTCTGACACTGTACAATTTAGAAAGTTCTTTTTAGAAACAGCTTTTATACATATTTTATAAAAGTACTTTTGAGGCTGAAATTTTCTATTTCTCTTCATAATCATTTTGAACAAATGTTTACACTTCTCTCATCTCTATCTGAAAAGTCAGATCTCCACAAAGCAATTTCAAACAAATTTGAATAGATACATTTGAAATATAATACCTCTAGAGCATAATTGTTTAGAATAAATATTTTACAGTGAAGCACCTTCAATGTAGGATGTGATGTCCAGTACCAGCAAGCTTGTGCATTACCAAATAGCATTGTTCCTCTTAAAGTAAAATAGTAAGAACAACATTTTTTTAACATTCTCTTCTTTGATTGAATAAATTCTATTTTTGCATTTCTGAAGATGTTTACTTATGTTTTTTAATTATAAAGGCATTCACCACTATTTATTAAACCTCTTCCATCTTTTATCCCCCTGGCCTCTTCTACTGAGTAAATTCTAATGTTTCATCTTCAAGTTAATTTTTTTCTTTTTTCTTTTTGTAGGATTTTTTTGTTATATTTTTTGTTTCTTTTTTTAAATATTGTGATTGCAAACAAGATTGTAGTTTGGTTTCAGTCATACAAAGAACACTCCTCTTTACCAGTGAATGCAACATTCCGACCACCAATGCCCCCTATCTATCTCCTCCCCCACCCCTCACCTGTACTGGAGACAGGCATTCTACTTCTCCTATTCATTAACATTGTCATGGCAGTTGTTAGTGTAGTTTTTTTCTTTCTGACATTTTAATTTTTGTTTTGTTTTGTTTGTTTTGAAATCATAACCCCCACCCAGAAGCCCTTGCTGAAGCTGTGTAAACAGAGGTAAGCCAGAAATGGCAAAGCAGGGAGGAGCCTGCCTGCTGCTGCTGGCCACCACTCCAGGGCTGATATCAACCCAATAGTAGTCAGGATTTACTTTCACTCTGTGCTTAAAAAATCACTTCTGCAGGAGTTTAAGAGACTATATAAAACCATGGATTGAACCCTGGGAGACCATGTGCAAAGCAAGTCCCAACCTGCTGTACCTTTACCCCTAACTTTTTCATTCTTCTTTGAAACTATCAGGGAAAAGTTCATATTTCCAAATGATCTTCCCTTTGGTTCTTTTTTTATTTATCCTGTCTACATGTTCAAATTTTTTATTTGTCACATTTTTGTTCTTGTATAATTTGTCACTGAAACATTTTATGATGTCAATATTGAAATCCTACTCAGGTAATTCCAGCATCTTTATTGTTAGTCACAATATCTGGAAAAGCTTTCTCACTCAATTTCAAGTTATCCTAGTATTGGACTTGCCAGTCCTTTTCAATGTATCTAAACATTTAAGGAGAAATTTATGAGGTGATAAATTTATTTTTATTTAAATACCCTCTTTATTATTGCTAATTAAACATAATATTATATATTATATACACAAAATGTATATTATATATTATAATATTATTTAAATATACTTTTCAACTATTATTATTTAAATGTATTTGTTGTTTAAATATCCTCTTTTAATGAGTAAACCTTATTCAAAATCAGCTATTGGGAGAAGAAAAAGAGACACTACTGGGTAGGTATATAAATCCAGATTGTGTACACCATGTAATAAGACTTTGATAACAATCATTCAGAATAGGTTTGGGAGTCAGACAACACAGAGTTTAATACTTATATATGTCTTAGGTTATGTTGTATAACATTGGTGGGCCTGAGGGTGATAATTTATTTTTGAGGAAGCTGTTTGCATGACTATAAGTGATATATGTGAATACTTCCAAACTTGGTAGGTATCCATGGAATGCATGCAGTTGCAAAGTAAAAATTAGTATATTATAAAATGAGATGTGCTGTTGATCTTATCACCACTGACAACCCTAATAAATAAAAACTTCATGGCTCTATTTTTACTACATATTTTTCTCATGCATTTTTGTTTTCTAAAAATTAATTTCTGCATGGGACATACATAATCAATTTCTAAAATCCCTCTTGGTATCAGTGACACAATTGCAATTTCAGTGCACCTTCCTTTCAATCGACTTGTCTTCATTTCTTTCTTGAAATACTCCAATTAGTTCAAATATTGAGCATTTTTATTGTTTGTGTTTTTATATTTAAATTTATTTTACTTTATTTTAACATTTTTATTGTGGTCAAAGTAAATTACAAATCTTTCACAGTAATATTTAAGGCAATTAGTGACAATAAATGAGGGGTATTCCCATCACCAATGTCGTCCTCCCTCCACCCCTGCCCCCAGCATGTATCCCATATCTTTCTCCATTACCCCTGTAATGCTAGTGTAACTGTTCTCCACTTGTACAGCTTGTTGTAGATTCAGTGTCAATTTTGCTGTCATTGACTTTGGATTTAGTGTTCAAGTCTGCTCATTTTTTATTTCCACCAAATGATCATACGACTGACTGGTCTTGGTACCATTCATTTTTCTCCCCTCAAATTATGAGGCTGATCAAGGTGATTCCAGTAATGTGGTTCTGTTGGAGATAAAAGAAAAGATGTGGGAGAATAAAAGAAAAAAAACAAAAACAAACAAAAAAGAGAAACAAAAAAGAGAAAAACTAGAAGGAGTTTTAAGAACTAGAATCTATCACATAAAACTTAAAGGTAAATGGATTTATGAGTTTATGAGGAAGGTTTATAGAAGGAGGTGTTGTTTTAACTGAATTTTGAAAGCAAGATAGAATTTGAATGGTGAGTAGGTAGGAAACTACACACAGCAGAAGAAACTGCGTGCAAACTATGAGGAATAAGCCCACCTAAAGGAGGAAGAGAGTTCGAGAGATCAAAAGGGGTCTATGGAGAGGCTGGGATGGAACTCAGAAGTACTTTTCATGCCCTTCCTATGTGATACTCTGTTTCAATACTGATACTTCATAAAGTAGTAGCAGCAGCAACAGCAGCAGTAGTAGTAGTAGTGGTAGTGGTAGTAGTAGTTTGGTTCTTAGAACACAGGTTGTGCTCATGACCTATTCCTGGTGGGGTTCAGGAGACATTATGGGGTGCCAGGAATTGAACTTGAGTCAGCCATGGGAGGGCAAATGCTTTACATGCTGCACTATCACTGTGACCACTATATGCAGTTTACTTTTCCTTTTATTGTTTTCGTTGTTGTTGTTGGTTTTGTTTTTGGGGTCACAACCATCAGCACTCAGGTGTTAATCCTGGTTCTGTGCTCAGAAATCGTTCCTGGCAGGCTCGAGGACCATATGGGGAGCCGGGATACGAGCCACCATCTGTCCTGGGTCTGCTGCATGCAAGGCAAATGCCCTACCGCTGTACTATCTCTCCAGCTCATGCAGTTTACTTTTATTAATTATTTGAGGTAGGACATAATTTCAAATGCCTACATGAGTATTATGTTGCACTCTAAATACCCCCTAACTCCTAGTCTACAGTTTCAATAAGATGATGGCACTGTGGGCAAAAGCATTGTAAATGTGTTCCAAATGATAATATATATTCTTCTTGTATCTGCTTTAGTAGCCTTTTAAGAAAGTTTCTACATTTTTATATTTTCAAGTATTCCATAGTCTAGAGTAGTGTTTCTCAAACTTTTTCTGGTCCTCTTCTGAACTCTTTTTCTGCCTGTGGTTCTCCATCCTTTTCTAGTGATATGGCCCCATTTCTGAGATTCTTATATGTGACCCCTTTTAGAATCCCCTGAGATCATAAGGAGCCATATGAGCTTGGCTAAGATATGCAGATCTAAAAAAAGAGAAAAAAAAGATATGCAGATCTAGAATACATATAGGAAGAGAAATCATAACTGAATAGTTTTCATGAAGACACATTTATTCTTACAAAAATGCACTTACTATCAGTAGGTTCATTTGCTTTTCCAATTAATTTTTATCCATCTGAAGGAATAGCATAAGGACTTAAGCTAGAAAAGCCAAAGTATTATAGAGTTTATGGATATACTTTCTTGAAAATTATTTCTGGGAAACACTATATCTGGAGCACTCTCCACTGATTAACCTGGGAATAGGCTGATACAAAAACTATGGTGATCCTCACTTTCTGAGGCAGCTTCTCAAACATTTCAGATGCCCATTACTGGGTCCTGTCCATGCTCTTGCACTGGATTTTATGCAAAATCCTACCTCAGCGATACATTCTTCTTCATCTTCCTTAATTGGGGAAATAAATTGACTTTCTCAGTGCCTAGTCTCTGTATTCTTGAGTAGCTGTTTTACTCTACCCTCTCTGAAGTCAGTTTCTAAATGGTGTATGCCTCAGAATACACCAGTGAGAGGCTCCATAATCATGAAGTCATTTTATTTTCATTTTATTTGGGGCCACACACAGTTATTTATAAGTCTTATTCCTGTCTCTGTACTCAAGGATCACTCTAATGGTGCTTAGGGATCCTGTGTGGTGCATGGGATTAAACCCAGGTTGGCCACATGAAAGGCAAATACTTTCTATGCAGTATTAACTCTCCTGCCTTGATGAAGTTAGTTTAAATTTGGGACCTTTTTACCAAAAATGATGGTAAAATTCTTCTCCATTTCATTTCTTGGGCTATCAAATACAGTTTATTAAGGAACCAGATCTTCTATTTTATTCTTACCAGAATCCCATTCCTATTCTCTAATATCAAATAAATGTCCTATATAAAGAGAAGGCAGACTTAGAAAAGGATCCATTGCTCCTGTTCCGGAGGTCTGCATTCTGTGTGCCAACCAAGTATCTAATCTGTAAAAATATATAATTAATTAAAGAACCCTAATAGCACATTTATAGTGACCTTCAGGAGATTATTGGCTTTCTATTCTTTTTTTTTTTGTACCTACATTATAAGTTTTGAATGCAGATAGCTATGCTTTTTGACTTTCATCTCCCAGAAATTCTAATTGTGTTAATATAAAACAGAAAATCAAAAGTAACTGAATGAACAAATAAGCAAGTGAAGAAGTTAATGAATGAGTAAAAAACACATCTTTTTTTGTCAGAAGGTTTATTAAACTCTTGTTAGTTGATTAGTCTGTACTTCTTTTATTTCTGAATTTTAAGTGGCTTCAAATACTGATTGGTGTCTAAATTGTTGTTTCTAGGGTGATGCCAGTATTAAACAACTGTAGTTGTCAAGCACATTTGTGGCTGCACAGTCTAGGAATTATAAGCACTATTGTTATACTGCTAGTTTTTTGGGGTGTGTTCTCCACTGTTAGACATTCAGAAGTACAAGAAGGTGCCGAGAGGATGCCCACACTCACTCCAAAAAAAAGTCCTGGCGATGTCAGTCATACTTCTCCTGCATAGAGTGGTGAAGTATGGTCACTGGCAAAGTGGAGATTGTGGATGAGGAATGCAGCTGACTTGACTTCAGCAGGACTGGGACTTGGTCAACCTTTCCTCCCAAGACTGTCATCTATCAGCTGCTTTGCTTGTGTACCCATCAGTTTTATGGCTTGGTTTGTGTCTCTTTCAAGAAAAAAATGACTCTATGGAGCTGACCAAATGTAGACACTGTGACTGCTTTGTTCTTTATGGTTTTCCTAATCAGGATCATGAACAGCACCATAAGCACTGAGAGAAACAATGCTCTGCATATCTGGTTCTGTCTTCTGTCCCAAGCTGCAAAGCCTTTAAGGGTTTACTTTTAATAGCTACATAAAACTCTTAAATTAAATTGATTATAGACATTTTCTTCCTGTCACACATGCCCTTTGGCACAGCTTTACTGTTCAGTGTACACTATTGGCAATGCTTTCCCTAAAGGCATTATTTTCCATTCAATGTAATTACTTCAATTAATAAATCTAATGAGAGTAAAAGAGCTATTATCTTCTGCCTTGTTTTCACAGGAGAGAAAACTTTGATAATGATAAAGACAGCAAGCAATTACAGCAGGAGTACTTGAAAATTATATACATAATTGAGTTTAATTCCGTTTATAAAAATAAATTACATACACAAGTTTTTACTACAGAAAGGAATTTTAGGGTTTGAGAGTACAATGGTAAGGTACTTACTTGCCTCACATACAACTGAAACTGGTTTGATTTTTGGTACCTCATATTGTCCTTTCAGTACCAGCAGAAGTAATCCTGAATTTATGCTGAGTATTGAAGTTTATCCTGAGTAATGAAGAGGATACAGTGAGAACTTCTGGGTAAGTCCCAACCCCATGTCCCCACCACAAAAAAATGAAATAAAAGAAAGAGAAAGAAGAAAGAAAGAAAAAGAAAGGAAGGAAGGAAGGAAGGAAGGAAGGAAGGAAGGAAGGAAGGAAGGAAGGAAGGAAGGAAGAAAGAAAGAAAGAAAGAAAGAAAGAAAGAAAGAAAGAAAGAAAGAAAGAAAGAAAGAAAGAAAGAAAGAAAGAAAGAAAGAAAGAAAGAAAGAAAGAAAGAAAGAAAGAAAGAAAGAAAGAAAGAAAGAAAGAAAGAAAGAAGAAAGAGAAAGAAAGAAAAAAGAAAGAAAAGAAAAAGAAAGAAGAAAGAAGAAAGAAAGAAAAAAGAAAGAAAGAAAGAAAGAAAGGAGGAAGGAAAAAAGGAGGAAGGAAGGAAGGAGGAGAAAGAAAAAGGAAGCAAAAATGAAAAAGGAAGCAAGGAAGAAAAAGGAAGAAAGAAAGGAAGGAAGGGAAAAAGAATGTCAACTGTTGAAAAAAGTTTAAGATAGCATATATATTTAAGTCAACAAAGCAAAAATCATCTTTTACTAATGATGTATCTTTAACCATATTTTCTCAGTTAAGTAAATGCATAACTGCATTGCAAGAAGTTATTAAGACGATAAATTGGGGCCAGAACGGTGGTGCAAGTGGTAAGGCATCTGCCTTGCTCTCTCTAACCTAGGAGGGACCTTGGTTTGATCCCCAGTGTCCCATATGGTCCCCCAAGGTAGGAGCTATTTCTGAGCGCATAGCCAGGAGTAACCCCTGAGCATCAATGGGTGTGGCTCCCCCAAAAAACAAAAACAGAAACAATAGACAATAAAATTATTTCTCAATATAAAGTGAAAGCTTTTCTTTTTCTTTTGGCAATAGAAAAATATTAAAGGGCCAGAGACAGCATGGAGGTAGGGCATTTGCCTTGCATGCAGAAGGACGGTGGTTTGAATCCCGGCATCCCATATGGTCCCCTGAACCTGCCAGGAGCGATTTCTGAGCATAGAGCCAGGAGTAACCCCTGAGCGCTGCTGAGTGTGACCTGACCCAAAATCCCCGCCCCAAACAATTTAAGTTGTTTGGAGTGATTAGCAGCCCTACAATATCTATAGTATTAATCTTTAAAATTATATTTTTAGTATTGTTTCAGTCACCTAGTTAGTATTCTGTTTTTACTTTATGACCATAGAAGTTTCTTAACTAGTCTAGCACTGAGAAGTATCATTTCCAAAAGATTTCTCAGTGTTTTCATTTTCAGCACTTCATCTCAGACAATTTTCTTGGCTTACCATATAACAAGATACTTGAACGGTAGATGAATGCTATTGAATGTACTAGACCATAATATAAGATCAGCAAACTTGCTATAACTCTGATTTTGAAAAGTATCCACAAGTATGCTCCTTATCAAAACCTAAAATCATGGGCCTGAGAGATAGTACCACTTGCCTTGCAGGTGACTGACTCAGATTCAACCCCTGCATCCCTTATGGTCACCAGAGCACTTCCAAGACTGATTTCTGAGTGCAAAGCTAGGAGTTACTCCTGAGTATCATCAAATGTGACTCAAAAATCTAAACTAAATGAGTAGGGGCTGGAGAGATAGTGTGGAGGTAGGGCATTTGCCTTGCATGCAGATAGACGGTGGTTTGAATCCTGGCATCCCATATGGTCCCCTGACCCTGCCAGGAGCGATTTCTGAGCATAGAGCCAGGAGTAACCCCTGAGCGCTGCCAGGTGTGACCCAAAAACAAACAAAAAAAACCACCAAAACTAAATAAGTAAATAAAATTTACTATCATCAGTATCACAATGCCAATAAATTTATAAAGTAAACATATTTTGAAAACTTTTAATATAAACAACCCAATAAAAGACACTTAAGGGGGCCCGGAGAGATAGCACAGCGGTGTTTGCCTTGCAAGCAGCCAATCCAGGACCAAAGGTGGTTGGTTCGAATCCCGGTGTCCCATATGGTCCCCTGAGCCTGCCAGGAGCTATTTCTGAGCAGACAGCCAGGAGTAACCCCTGAGCACCGCCGGGTGTGACCCAAAAAAACAAAAAAACAAAAAAACAAAAAAAAAAAGGCCCTTAAGGGTTGGATTATTTTTGTGTATTATGGATTGATATTCTTCACAATGACTTCTATGCCTTCTGTTATATTTATCCCTTATGATGAATTTTTTTCTGAAAGTTGACTTTCATTCATTATACTTGCCTTATGAGAGGAGAAAGAAAAAACTGCAGAGATATCTAATTGAAATATTATAGTCAACATCATAGTTCAATATTCTGCTATTTCTTACAAGTAAGGACTTTATATAATCAAAATTGCTAGAAAAATTAGGATTTGGAAAATGTTTCTATTAATATATTATATATGGAAATAAAATAACTTCCATTAAGACTTAAGCTGCTACTAATTTATGAAAGTCCTACTGAGGCTTGCATTTCTTTTTCTTTTCTTTTCTTTTCTTTTCTTTTCTTTGAGGCTTGTGTTTCAATTAAATAAGACACTGACTGACTGAGTTACTCGTCAACTATAGAACAAAAAAGACCTACATATTTTGAGAGACAATTTGCATCCAGAAGCTCTCCCCTCAACAAAGTGCTAGCAAGACTTGAGACAAGACATTGATTGTTTGGATAATTGCTTTAATTGTATTTTATTTTACAATATTATGTAGTTATGAAGAAGAAAATTCACCCAATGTTTCAAATGTTGTTATTTTTGTATTTATCAGTTTTACAGTCAAATGTGTAAAGAAAATATTTCTATGAGTAGATGGGAAAGGACTAAAGAAAAAGAACAATCATTACATTTAATTTTTATTTTAGAAATAATAAAGCATCAATGCCCAGTTGATTTATTCAAAATCAATCAGCTATGGAAGGAACTGTTAAGTTTTTAAAACTCTCTTTTTTCTTTTTTTAATCTTCAATAGCCAGCTCTTGATTGGAGTTTTCACAAAATAATCCATTTAAATTTATTTTATGAGTTACAAAGTTTCTACTTCTGAGATTTACAATAAAACCTACAATTTCTACTTATGAACAGAAATGTTTTCCTTACATCAAATAACTTCTAAAAATAGTATTCTTAAATCTCGGGGCTCATAGACTCCAAGTAAATATTTTAATGAATTTAGCTTTATGCAAACACCCAAGTGCATTCAGATATCGTGTGAACAGGTGCCTATAAATTATAAGAGCCATGTAATGCATTGCTCTCTCAAACATTAACATATTTAATCTTGCTGCTTTGTACACTAGATCTTCATCCAAATCTTTGTGTTATCTACTTGTATATAATCATGAATAGTCCTAACCACAAAATTAAAATACATCTACTATGTAAAATGTTTTTATCTAAAATAAATACTCATTTCTCCAATAAAAATTTCTTAAGCTCCTCAGGAAAGAAGAAACAGTATGCATTTCATTTAGCTATCTATTAGAATAGAGCAAGGAGATGATGTACTAACTTCCAGGAACAAAAGCAAAATCCAGTATTCTGTGCTGTATATATTCATTTAACTGTACCTATAAAAATCACACACAAAAAAGTAAATTAATAACAAAAATATTAATAAGGAACCATTTACTTAGTGGCTCTTAGAGTATTGGTATTAATGGAGCCACAAATTCAAAATGTCAGGGCACATGCCCAGTGTGTGTAAATATGCAAATTTTAATACAACTCATCAGTTTCCATGATTAATCGCCAGTGAAAATGTAATCGACCTAAACATTCCTATCTTGAGGAGGAAAAACACGTTTTCCATGTAGAAGCTTACTTCAAGGAGGAAAACTCAGTTCAGCATTCAGCAATTGAACAGATGTTACCAGAAAGAAAAGGAGTGCTCAAAATATACTCACTAATTGAGTAAATTTCAATAAAGAAAATGCAGAAGTTTACATCTCCTATTACTGCAGTCAGTCTTTAAATAATTATAATGAGTCTGTAACTTCTAGCCAGCCTTCCTGCTCATGTATCATTAAAATCAAACTTCTAGTTCTGCCAGTGTGTTAGCTTGTCTGTATATTCACATAATTAGCACCTCATCATTTCATACTATTCTGGGACTTCCTCGCATACTCTAATCTCACATACAACACTGTGAAAAGCAGTTACTATCGCCTCAGAAACGCCTGCCGTCCTTCAACTTTTGCTACCTTTCCTCTCTAAGAAAAGCCTATTTTCAAAAGATGAAGAGGAAGGAGTTTCTTTTCCCCTGGGCGAATCAGGGGTTGCGCAGGATATCTTAGCAAATATGAGGAAGCCCAGCAAATGGAAACCCTTTAGTCAAACGGTCCAGTTCCATCCTCTCGGACCCGTGCAGTCCTTTACCTATTGCTGTCATTGGGAGGTTAGCGTCTCTAATTGGTGCTGAGAATCGAGGGCAGTTTTATCCGGGAAGCACTGCTTCCGGAGACCGTTTTTTGCCTAGCTGCAATTTTTGTTGACTATTTTCTTCTAATTCATCTCTTGGTTAAAAAAAAAAAATTAAACATTTAAATCTGACAGTCTTGATAACCACAACCCCACATTTACCTTTACGAAGGAACTGATTTTACGAATTAAAAACAAAACCCTAATTTTTAAAATACTGCTCCGTGACCAACTAATGTGGAAGCTATTTCTCCTTGGCACATCACGATACAGCCTTTGGGGTCTCCTTTCGCCCTTTTGTTTTGTGTTGAATTGGAAGTGGGATTGGGTGGAAGTAGGACCAGGCAGCTTTTGGCTGGTGGGTCTCGGCCAAAGTTTCTACGGGTCAAGTTGGAGTCTGGGCCGGCTCAGAATCTCCCTGGACCTTGCGGATTGACCGGCTCTGCTCGCAGCAGCCGCCTGGCAGGTCAGCCAGCGTGACGTTTGCCCCTGGACTCTTCCGAGGGGTTGAAGTATCCGGTTCGCTTCTGAGCCCAAATCGCCTCGGCCTCGGGCAGAGCCGGTGGCTTCTGGGGAGAACCCGCCGGTGGGAGCAGCGAAGTGGTGGGCAGTGGGTTCCTAGCGCCACGCACCGGCTTTGGGTAAGAGACCGTCTCGGGAAGGCTGGAGGGGCCGAGAGGGCGGCCTGGCAGGCAGCCTGGGGAGAGCTGGGCAGCTTCGAGGGGTGCTGTGAGCAGGAGCTGGGGTTACCTCCGGCCTGAGGCTACGAACCTGCGCTCCCTGTGCCTCGGGCGTTCAGAGACCACTCGGGAGCACCTCACACCCATTCCCACCGGTACTTGCGTTTTTCTTGGGTGGCACCAGGCCTGAGACACTGATAGGTTCCTTCCAGAGCCGAGCCTGTAGGGCTGCTAGCAGCCTTGGACCCCGGGACACACCTGTTGCAGGACAAGGACCCCCTGAGCCCGGCGCACGGACTCTCCCCAGTGGCCAGGGCTTGGGGTGTGCGAAGGGAGAGAGAGAAGCCCTTGCCTTGCTGGGTGCCCGGCTGTCTCTTCGCGACTGTGAACCCCTTAAACCCCCGTCCCCAGCAAGCAGAGTCAAGGCCGCTTCTAGCTAAAGTTATCTGAAGTGTTTCTGAGGGGCTGCGGTCCTTGCCACCGGCTGGGACAGCCGGGCACTGCCAGAGGTGGACAGTGGCAAACATCGGGTTCTGGAAGAACCTCGTGCCAGCTCCTGTTGGATCTGCTGGGTGCTTGTCCAGGAAGGATTGGGCGTGGGGACTAGTCCTAGAAGCCAGCACAAGCCGGCGCGGAGGCTCAGCTTCGGGGGACCCTGAGCAGACCGATCCATTTTATGGTGCGCCAAGCGTGGCTCCCTTCACGCTCTTCTTGTTCGTTCGTGTTGATCTCCCCCACCCGGCCTCCCCTCGAGTACTGGGGAGCAAGCATCCAGAGAGCCTCGAGGACTGAGAATTTTGGGCGGTCTTCCCCGACTGAGCCCCGGAACCTTGCACACCTCACATCCGCACGCACACTGCTCCGGAGCGCCCAGGCGAGGGTTGCAGCCAACACAGAAGCTGCAGGGCTGCCCTTCGCGCACTGCCGCGCTTTCCAGAGTTCGAACATCTCTTTGGAGGTGCGAGGAACCCTGAGAGGGAGGCGCTGGCGCCCCTTCCCCGCCCAGCGCTGTCCCTGCTGAGCCTCGGGAGGCCTCTTTTCTTGCTCTGGCGTTGTTCTAGTGATTTCCACCTCCACCCCAGCCCTTCCCACCTCCCTTCACCTTCTCGCGCATTTGGAGAGAGTTCACACTAAGAAAACGGGGGTTTTAATGGGGACTAAAAAGGTAAAATACCATTCAGAACCACACGCGTTTTCCTAAATCCTCTTTCTCAACTCCTCTAGCGGGTTCCTTCACTGCTTTTGAAAACCAGCCGCAACCCTTGTCTCACTTCTGGCTTGGAAGACAAGTGGGTGCTCAGGGGTCAAGAGGTGGATTTAAGGAGGACGGCTGGGGCTGGGTCTGCCCTAAGGTGAGGAAGCAGCCTCCCAGCAGTGGGGAGCTTCACCGACACCCCTGCCCCCTTCTTGTTTCCCGAACTCTATCCTTCAACTTCTTTACGGGATCTTTGGGAAATCACCTGCCCCGCCGCCCTCTAACCACGCCCTCCCTCACCCACCTTCCACCCATGCTCTCTCACTAGCTGGGTAAAGTCCAAAGCTAAGGCTGAGGTTCTAGACACCCCTTTCTTTTAAGTAGCTGGAAGTGTGTGTGGGGGGGGGGGGGATATCATTTTCTGAGCTAACAGGAATGACTAGAGGGATTTGAGAAAAATCCCTTGTATTTGGACTGCGTTTGCACATCCGTCTTTCTATACCCAATAGAAAGTCTTGGACTCTTCGTTTTAAGAAACTTTCTTTCTAGGAAAGTGGAGGCTGCCCAGGGGAGATCAGAGGTTTGACAGACGTCTTCAGAGGCAGTAGGTCTCAGCCTGGAGAGATTGTAAATTCATCTTTGTTTTATCTTTGTTTGCTTGCTTGTTTTTTGCTTTTGTTTTTAAGAGCAATGCAAAGTTCGCTGTTGAAAACGCACCTTTGCCAGTGCTGTCTTTCCATTCCGCCTGCATTGCCAGCATCGCTTTGAGGTCAAGATGGCACAGCCTGGCAAAGCATGCAAACTTGGATCTGGAACTACATATGTGTCCCTCTTCTGTTGCACACCCTAGGTGTGGCAGTAGTAAACAAGATCTCCTCTTTCTTCCCTGAAAATTTGAGAGATTTGCCTCGAGTGAGCCCCGCGCGGGGACACTGGGACTGTCCAGGACTTCGGGAATTTTTCGGTTTCAAGACCATCGATCACCACTCAGCGTTAGGTTGCCTGGAGCACAGAGTGGCAGTTCCCGGGATTCTTGCTGAGGCCGCCTGGTGGGGTGGGATGGGGTGGGATGTGGGGGAAACGCTCTTCCCCGCAGGGTTCCAGCCTTCTCTCATATGCTGCTTTGTTATGTTAGTCCAAGTCACAAAATAACTTGCGGGGGGGGGGGGAGGAAGCAGGGGCGGAAAAAGCTCGACGTCGCCCTCCGGGGACTGCACCAAAGTCTTCAGGCCTCCCCTTTATTCTCAGAATTGACTGCTGGACCAAAGTGTCCGCTCGCGCACCTGACATGGAGGAGTTGGGGGGCACTCCAAAACTTTTAGCTATGACAACACACACACACACACACACACACACACACACACACACGACTCTGTGCTCCCACTTTCCCTGGCATTCCTTTTTTGGGCACCCCCAACCTGGCATCCCCCCAGGTCCTGAGCTACTCTAAACTGGCGCCCCGGATCCCTCTGCGCTGTGGCTGTCGGACCCCCTTCTGATGTGTTAGGTAGGGTCCAGGTGGGATTCTTAGGAGCCTTTAGATCCCCTATTTCCCTTCTGTGCCTTTCCCTCCCTTCACCCTCTCAAGCTTTCCTTCTTTCAAGATTGGGACTCTTGTTTTCACATTTCCCCTTTTAAAAAGTTAGAGAATTGGGCAAACATTTAAATGATTTCAGTTTTTTTAGGGGAAGAGTAGACAATTAGCAAGGCATCCATCATCTCAAGCCTGAAGCCACATTTAAAAAAAAAAACAAAAACAAAATATCCGAGTTTAAAAAAAGACACCCAAAGTGAATACGAAATAGAAACTTCTAGCACATGGTAGCCCGTTTTCTCCTTTCCGCAAGCCTGAGCATCCTTCCTAAGCCCTTCCCAAAAGTGCTCCTTTGGGGACTTACTTGGCCCGTATTTACCCAACTGGGGCTAGGGAGAGAGAGAGAGAGAGAGAGAGAGAGAGAGAGAGAGAGAGAGAGAGAGAGAGAGAGAGAGAGAGAGAGAGAGAGAGAGAGAGAGAGAGAGAGAGAGACAGAGACAGAGACAGAGAGAGACAGAGACAGAGAGAGACAGAGAGAGACAGAGAGACAGAGAGACAGACAGAGACAGAGACAGAGAGAGACAGAGACAGACAGAGACAGAGACAGAGAGAGACAGAGAGAGAGACAGAGAGAGACAGAGAGAGACAGAGAGACAGAGAGAGACAGAGAGACAGAGAGAGACAGAGAGAAGCTGCTTCCGAGCTCCCAGAAATCTTTTGCCAACCGTCTGCTGCCCTTCTGGATTCCATTCTTCTCTTCCTGAGGAGTATTTTGGTTAGGGGCTTTAGGGGAAGGGGAGGAGGCAAGTTTCAAAACATCCGAAAGCAGGCAGGCGAGACCTGCGGCGGTGAGCGCGTCCGTCAGAAAGGTGGCGCCTGGGGGCTCCTAGCGGCCCCGAGCAGAGGTGTCCCAGGGCGGCTCCACCATGAATATGAATAGGAATCCGTGCTAAATGGGACAGCAAAGCGCACCGCCCTGAAGGATGGCACGTCATCCTACCCAGCCCAGGAGAGATAGGAGGGTTCCTTTTGTCTCTTTTCTCCTCCGCAGCTCTATAAAAGCCCCTCTTTCTCGGCGAGAGGTTAGTTCACGCACGTACCAACTAGCTGTCCAGGAGCCTGCCCAAAAACTTGCGAGGAGGGCGCAGGGAAGGAGAGAAGCGGGGAGACGCCAGCTTCTCTTCCCGCCTCTCACTGCCGAGCAGCGGGCTTCTGGGGGCTGTGCGCACCTCGCGCCCTTGTTCCCTTTCGCTCGCGATCTGCTCCCGCTTTTCCGCGTCCAGCTTCTCCGTGCGCCGTCGGGCCACATCCCTGCCGTACGATGAATTCTGACTCGAGCTCTGTCTCCAGCAGAGCCTCTTCCCCGGACATGGACGAGCTGTACCTGAGGGACCACCACCGCCGCCACCACCACCACCACCCGGAGAGCCGCCTCAATCCGGTGTCGTCCACGCAGGGCGACCTGGTGCAGAAGATGCCCGGGGAGAGCCTGTCGCGCTCGGGCGCCAAGGCGGCGGGCGAGAGCAGCAAGTACAAGATCAAGAAGCAGCTGTCGGAGCAGGACCTGCAGCAGCTGCGGCTCAAGATCAACGGGCGGGAGCGCAAGCGCATGCACGACCTGAACCTCGCCATGGACGGGCTGCGCGAAGTCATGCCCTACGCGCACGGGCCCTCGGTGCGCAAGCTCTCCAAGATCGCCACGCTGCTGCTGGCCCGCAACTACATCCTCATGCTCACCAGCTCCCTGGAGGAGATGAAGAGGCTGGTGGGCGAGATCTACGGCGGCCACCACTCGGCCTTCCACTGCGGGACCGTGGGCCACTCGGCCGGCCACCCGGCGCACGCCGCCAACGCCGTGCACCCGGTGCACCCCATCTTGGGCGGCGCGCTCGCGTCCGGCAACACCTCGTCCCCTCTGTCCGCCGCCTCCCTGCCCACTCTGGGCACCCTGCGGCCTCCCCATTCTCTACTCAAGGCGCCCTCGACACCCCCAGCGCTGCAGCTGGGCAGCGGCTTCCAGCACTGGGCCGGGCTGCCCTGCCCCTGTACCATCTGCCAGATGCCTCCGCCGCCGCACCTGTCCGCCCTCTCCACCTCCAACATGGCCAGGTTGTCGGCGGAGTCCAAGGACCTGCTCAAGTGAGCGGCGCAGGAGGGGACAGCGGCGGGAGGGACCGGGACGCGGGGCCTCGGGCGCAGAGGGTGGCTGGGGCTCGCCAAGGGTGAATGGGCGGGCGCGGGGCCCTCCCTGGAGGGCTCCCCACGCCCTTGGAGCGCACTCGGCCCACCCCCACCCCGCCCCGGACTCCTTCCTGGAGGAAATAAACCCTAACCTAACTGCAACTTCTAGGGCCGGTGGACAAGAGGGACTTGGATGAGACGTCGTGTGCTTTGCATGCATGCTTCTTTGCCCTGGCCGCACCAGGATTTCACTGCCATGCACTCTTGTCAAAACTGCATTTGTGGTCTGAAGGAAGACGAGATTGGTGTCCTTTCAAACGTGCCATAGGGACTTGGAGTTGGCTTTCTCCAGCTCCGAGTTTCACCTGGGAAAAGACAACCAACCAACTAACCATGCGTTTTGTGCAAAACAAATGTAAATATTTCTTCAAGAAGGATGCAATTAGGACTGTCACTGTCCTCTCCACCGCGGTGTATGGGGGTGAGGGGTGGAGAGAGAGAAAGCCTGTGTGTGTGTGTGTGTGTGTGAGAGAGAGAGAGAGAGAGAGAGAGAGAGAGAGAGAGAGAGAGAGAGAGAGAGAGAGAGAGAGAGAGAGAGAGAGAGAGAGAGAGAGAGAGGAGAGAGAGAGAGCACCAATTTTTTTTTTTTGAGTTCTGACTCCTCTGGCATCTTCTACACATCGGGTCTCCTTACTATCCAGTATAAGTCAAAGGAATGCATGTACGCACGCTTCTAACTGAAACTTGTCTGACTTAAACATGTTGTGCAGGCTGTGAGGCCATTTTCCTTGTAACAAGGATTTATTAGTGAATTTTCCGAAGTACTCCATATATCTGTCTGTAGTCGTATGACATGAAAAGGGGGTAGAGTGCAAGACCCAAACTCACCCACCAGCGCTTCTTCCTCCCGCCCCACCGCTCTCTCCATTCCCCACCTTCCCAAGCTTTCCTGGTGGCCTGTGACTGCAAAAGGCTTGTGCTCCTGCTATTAGCTTGTCCCCTCCCCCTTGCTCAGTTATTCTGCATGCAGGGTCGGCTCTCTCCATCATCAGCTTTGAAAACATGTTGTGGTTTAGAGAGGGGTGCCATTTTTATTTTCCCAAACATTTGCTTGAAATATTTTGTTAGGGCCCCAAAGACAACACCTGTCTTTATTTTTTATATATTCTTGATAACTATGATATATTTATTAATAACCAGTGTTTCTGGATGAGATTTCAAATAAAAAAAAGAAAACTTTAAATCCTGGCTTTGGTTTTGCTTAAATGTTTTAAGGTGGGATTAGGGTTTAAGGGGTATGTGAGCCAAGTATCTGGGAGGGGAAAAGGAAGTTCCTGGGTGGGCCAATGTGAAGATATCTTCTCTTATTATTTACATGTAAAAGTGTATACTTATGACAATAGAGTTTTTTCAGGTGGATGCATCATTCTTTTTGCCAATCTTTTTATGTTTGAGCGCTTTCCTCTCTGCAGTAATCAGATCCTCATAAACTCCACAGTGACATTTTTTAGAAAGGAAGCTAAAGTCTCAGAAGAACAGGAATGAGCAGCAGTGCATAATGCTGGGGCTGCAATAATTGATAAAAGATATGACTGAAACAGTAGTCAATTTTTCTCTATACACGGTTTCCATGGCCCTTTCCTCCTCTCTCTCTCTCTCCTCTTAAGTAGATTAAAATCCAGAGCCAACAAAAAGTGGTCCTAGAAGATAAGCTGCCCCATTGGCAGCAGGCCCTGCAGAGAAAGAAAGACCGCTCTGTTGGCTTTAAGGATGAGTGAGGTGAGGCCTACAACAGCCCAGCTCTCAGCAGCCATGGAGTTGTAGTGGGAATACTCTTTTATTCCTCTCCGGGAAAACTGTAGTTTGGATTAGTTGAATATCTTGGGTATCTTTCTCAAAATCCATGGTTTAACACAACTTAAAAAAATTATCTTGCTGTCCCTTCCCAGTCTACTTCAATGCTTTTAAAAGGTTTTGTATAAGAAAAACAATTCAGCAAGGTTTGTGTATTTGTTTACAGCAGGTTTTGTTAGCTGCACTTGCACAGATTTATGTGTCTCATGAAGGGACACAGAAAACTGACAGAAATGTGCCACATTGGAAATGGCTTTTGTATTGGACTTAATATCACCTCTCCATTGACTGAGGTCTAAGCCCCTCATCAAGACAGGTAGATCAATGATTTGAGCAACTGAGATCTCTCCAGGCAGAACCCTGAAATGAAGCAGCCTGTGCCTTCCTAGGCTGCCTTTCCTAGGCTGCCCCTTTTTGGGAAGGCTTCTCATGGATCCCGATTCTATTTAACTCCCCCTCCTCCCCCACTGCCAAGGGGAGAAAGACCAAAGTGAAGGGTCTACAGTAGAAGATGCCTATTTCCTCTAGTTTTAGGTAGACAAATGGGGGAATAATCGTCTGTTTCCCAAGAGTGATTCATTTCTCTGAGCAAGCAAAGAGCTGATGAGGATTTATTTGAAACCAACACAAGCCAGTCTCCAGCCTTGCCCAGTGTGTTTATTATTTTGAAAGGGGAGGAGAGTGAGAAGTTTCATCAATCACCACCCCCAGCCTCTTGCTTCTTTTGAGTACCAGTTTCAAAGGTCGGGTCCAGGGGAACCACTGGAGGTCCGCCCACTGTAAACTATGGGCTCTTCCCTTCTCTCAAGGTACAGCTTAAACTAAAGAGGAAAGAAAACAATTCCTTAACGGCGGGGGGAAATGTTGACTTTTGGGGTGTTGCTGCTGCAACTGAAACTCCTTGAGTTGCCCCCAGGCAGTCAATTTAAAGAAATGTGGGAGAGAACAATGCTAAAAAGAAAACGGAGCCCAGGAACTCCATTCTAAATTTTCCAAGTGACCCAGCAAAGTGACTCCATTTTCAGTGTTCCAATGAGTCAAGCTCCTCTCTGAGCCCTTAAATTCCTTGACCTAAAGACTGTGAAGAAAAGAAAAGAATTTCGACAAAATCGGACAGGAAGTTGATTTGTATTTATCTGAAATTCCTTGATTTGGAGGGGTTAGAAAGGAGATGTTTCTTACTTGCTTTCCCCTTTACACTATCCAAATCTCAAGCCGAAACAAAAAGACGAAGCCAGCCAAAGCAAGACAACTAGACGGGATAGTTTCCTTTCATTTTAAATTTGCCACTTTTTCCTAAAGTCTTGATTCGAAGGAAGTTTTATAAGACATTCTAGAAACGCAGCCATAATCCTTTCCTTCCTATCTGGCAAGTTTGGGAGAACCCCCTCATCCTTGAGAAATTGTGCCTGGATTTTTAGGAAGGAACTAGGGAAGGACAAAATCACACTTGAAAAGGAAAGCGTCCTCCTGGCATTTATCTAAGCAGTCTGGATTCATATGCTGAAAGGGGGCAGAGAGAAAGAGCCTGCGGGATCCCACTCCCCTAAAGGCTTTCTAAGTCCTTGAAGTCCTCCTGTCTGGTCTCCAACATTTTTAGACAAGCTGCTCCGGTGCCACAAGTTTTTGTAGCCTATTGAACACAAGTTGCAAAATCTTTCCTCCAACCTCCATCTTTCCGTCGAAAAAGTCTTCACTGTTCTTTTAAAAGGCTTCTGGCCGGTCTCCGTGGCGTGGGTTTACCCCTCGCTGCACGCCCCCCCCCCCGTCTCGAGCACAGCCTTCCTAAGGATGTCCCCCCAAAGAAGCTATCTCCCCCCTCTAGGGCTGAGAACTTTGGTGTGGGATTGAAGGAATCGGTCCCAGTTTGCCAGGATTTATGTCCTCTGGGGTCCCTTCTGTGCCTCGAGGCCCAAGGGACCTTCTCTGGGCCTGTTGGGGGCTACGTTATGGAAAGGGGGCCGTAAGGAGAGGATGGTGCAGCTACCACGGCTCAGGATTAGGGTTCCAGAGGCTCGGGGTGGAAGGCTTGGCAGAAATACAAGGGGAGCCGCCGCCGCCCATGGCAAAGTCTCAGTAAAGTCCCGGGAAAGGGAAAAAGCCTCGGTGAGTCCTGGGGAAAAGCACAGAGCAGCCTCTGCAGTCGCAGTGCGAACTTTCGGGGCCGAGGAGTGTGAGGATCCTCCCCACCCCTGAGTCTTTCTGAACCTCCCAAGTGCCCTCCTGTTCCTTGTGAGGTGAAAGTCGGGGTTTGCGGGCCGCTTCATCAGTTGAGTCCCTTTTCCACTTAATTCTCCCTAGAGGGGCAGAGAGGGAGGACGACAAAGAGGAAAGGGAGCATGAAAATTGTATGCTCCACGTTCGCTGCGCTCCCCCGTTGGCCTCCAGCTCGGTTTCTCCCGAGCCGGGAGACTGGCGGGGCACCTCGCCTAACGCGGTTTGCCCTAACGCGGAGCAGCTGGCGGGCTCGGGGCTGGCGCGGCGTCACAAGGAGGCACCCGATCGCCCACATCTTCCGATCACCCACATCTTTTCGTGGTCGGTCCCGACTGCCCTGAGCAAGGCGGGTGCCTCTATCAGATTAAAAGCGGAGAGGTGTGGGTCCATGCTAGACTTCTCCAAAACTTGCGAGAAACTTCAAACTATCTAACAGGCATTTAGGAAAGTCGGGGTGGTGGGGAAATAGAAGCGCAGAAACGAACGCATCCATCCAAATGTGGGCAAAGCGTCGTGGGCTCGCTTTGGGAGCTAAGTTTCCTTGCGCCGCTGGGACAGCTCCTGCCCGAAGGATGTTCCACTCTTGGTTAACTTGATTTGGCAGATCGGGTTGGATGGCCGGGAAGACTCCGGCCCCTGGGCCTCGCCCCTAGCCCGGGACTTCTCGGGCCACACTGCCGTCCAGCTCCCCGCGACCCCAGGGCCCTAGGCTCCAAGCTGTAGCTTCCAAACCAAGTCAGCTCCGGGCCACTCTACTCCGATGCCAAATGCGGACCTGGGGCCCTAGAATGTCAAGGATGACACTGGTCTTCAGAGCTCTGCGGAGCTGGGGCTTGGCTTTTTGAGAAGGCTCTGGTGGAAGTGCGGGGTTGAAAGCCCCGAATCCCCCGCCCCCCAGGAAGGCAGCAAGGGCGGCGGCTAGCTACCAGGGGCAAAGAGGGGCCCAACTTAGTATAGCTGGTCCCAGAAGTTTGGGGTTCCCTCTGGCCCTGACGCGATCAGGATGAGTTTTTCACTTGAAAGGAGTCTTTTGGGTGGGGGTCCAACACCCGAAGGAGTGCGGAGTGCCAGAGCCTGATTCTGCGGAGGGATAGTGGAGGGGCTCGGAGGAGCAGATACGACATTTCTGCAAGATGGGGCCCTCACGGAAAGGTCTAGAAAACTTAAGAAACCAAGTTTTTTATTCCTTAGGAAACTTGCCTTTCAGTGGGTTGTTAAATTGAGAATGTGTTTCTGCGCTGGTGGGCGACTTAGCTCCTTAGAGGGTGTTGGAATAAGCACATTTTACGAAAACTTTCCTTTGTTATTGACTCTCCCCCTCTTGCCCTACCCTGGGTGGGTGGGTGGGGGACAAGGAGAGTACAATATTCATTGACTCCTTCTGTAAACACACAGCTGGTCACTCAGTAATCTAAGCCTCCACATCCCTTCCTCTGCCTTTCCTCATTGTCCTAGACTTCAGCAGCGAATATTTTGTTAGGCACGGGGAGAGGCAGCTGAGGAAAAAAAAGTAATGCGCAAAGCTGCAAGAAATAAAGATAGTGAAGTGCATTAGAAATAAGTCCTGTCCTTTGGATCCTCAGAGTTCAGTGGGAAAACACAGGTCACTGAAAACGGTCAAAAACA
Source organism: Suncus etruscus (assembly GCF_024139225.1). Lineage (NCBI taxonomy): Eukaryota > Metazoa > Chordata > Mammalia > Eulipotyphla > Soricidae > Suncus > Suncus etruscus. The sequence continues at coordinate 5,565,852 of NC_064862.1, read as the reverse complement.
AACAACAATGACAGCCATTGGCCTCACAAAATGCAAGCGCATCTTTTCAGGGGCCTTTGCAGATGTTGGAAACTACTGTGATTCCTTCTACCAGATCTCGAGGACAGGAGCAGATGCCATTGATTAATATGGAAATAAAAACAAGCAGTGTTGACAGTACTTGGTTTCATCGCAGTTGCTTGGAGATTTATTGACACTGAGATAAACTTCAGTCTGGGGCTGAACTCTCTGTAATTCATGTCTCCATTAGTTATCACCAAATGAGCAAATCGTTTTCCTTTTAACTGGTGTTTAAAAGAGAAAAAAAAAGAGGAGAATGGCTGGGGAATTTTTTTTTTTTTTTTTTTTTTTTTTATGAATTTGAGTCCGTTACAGAAACTTGTCTCTCCACTCCAGAGTTCACCAGGCTCTGCTCTGAAGATAAAAACAATCCTGTAATTTCCTTCAAGAACAAAAGTTTTCAAAGAAACGACCTGCTTGGTATCTCCCCCAATAAAGCAGAATTGACTTAATGGTCTGTTAATTACTCCATCCCTGCAGGGGTGGGGGAGCTGCAGGAAGGGCTGCAACAAACCCTCTGTTGATTGAAGCTGTGGTTTGTCCCTAAAGGTACAGCTGGGACTGGGGCCATTGAAACCCCAGACAAAACAAAATCCCTGATAAATAATCCTACCTACAGCACAAAGATTCAGCATACAATTGTCAAATCTGTGAATCTGCGTTGGCTTCTCAGACAAGACCAGAGGGGAGCTCCTTTGGAGCTTCCGGTAATCTTAAAAGCTGGAGACCAGGGGTTTTTTTCCACAAAGTTTTAAAAAGAGCTTATTTGACTCTTCGGTCCCCTTAACCCCCTGTGTTTGAATGACTCTTTCATTGGAGATCCTGACTATCCTTCTTTTATCCAGTCATCTTTTATATATAATAGCATTTTGTTTCAACATTTAGTGCATTTTTTTGCATTTGTTCCACTTTTCCAGTTATTTCTCACTTAATGATTTCAATGGAAGAAAGCAAATCTGAATGCCAGTTTAGAAAAAGGACAGCAGAATCAACAGAGAACAGTTTTAATTTCAGACGTGTGTCACTTTTCCACCTAGTAAAGTAACAACTACATTTTATGACATAAAGTATTTCTAACATTCAAAAATTGGAAAGCACTTCTTAAATCTCTGCAAACTGAACAATAATCCAATTATTGTGGCATCAAAGTCGGTTATGTGGAAAAGAATCAATTTTTGAAACCCTTTCTATGAAAGAAAATATACACAGAAGCTATTTTACATTAACTGAAAAAACATTGGCTTCAATTTGGTATAAATTGGTCTTTATAGGCTCATTTAAATAAAGCATTCCGGAAGAGTAAAAGATGGCATCAATGAAAATGGGTGTCATGAAAGTGATCAAATGTGGATACTATTAGCTATTCTAAAATTTTATTCTTTGCATTAGATGATAGCAAGAAGAATCTATTGAGTCACATGGTTTGCCACAGCTATCATGACATCTTTAAAAAGTGACCTTTAAAAGTCGTGCTTGGATCCTGAAAAAGTAGCACAATAGGTAAGTGTTTACCTTGCATGTAACTGACTGGGATTCAACCCTCAGGACTACATATGGTCTTTTGAAAACCATCAGGAATGGTCCATGAGTAAGAAGTAAGGTGTCCATGGTCAGGAGTAAGCCCTGAGCACTACTAGAAACAAACCAAAATAAAATTTAATAAAAAATTTAGTCATTTCTGATAGAGCATTGCTTTCCTTGCCACAGTTGACTAAAAAAAATTTTTTTTTTTTTTTTTTGCTTTTTGGGCCACACCTGGTGATGCTCAGGGGTTACTCCTGGCTATGTGCTCAGAATTGATCCTGGCTTGGGGGATTGTATGGATTCTAGGTTAGCGCATACAAGGCAAACACCCTACTGCTTGAACCACCACTCCAGCCCCAGTTGAATAAATCTTGAACTAAAATATATGGACAAGATATAGATGTTAAATTACAGGTGACTGGCATTAAACTGTGAGTTTAATGAATTTCATAAAGATTAGTGACAACAACTCATTGGTAAAGTTTAAAAATCTACTTAAAGAGAACTTTCATTTACACTCAAGTTGGACTTTGCCTCCATCCCAGTCAACGTTTTTACTTCTCTTTTCTTCTCAATTATTTGAGTAAATAGGGTTCAGACTTATAGCAACACACACATCGTGAGTGTTGTAGTCCATACAGTGTTGCTTCAATAAAACCCATACTGAAGGCCACCTTTGCATAGCTACTCAATGACATCCTGACTTCTCCACCATTCTATGTAAGGTATGAAAAACGAGAAATCATGCTTTGTACTAAAGAATCCACATGTGGGGACTGAACCGGAAATGTCAAAAGTAGAGGAGGCAGTAACTTCAAATGTTTTACTTGTTATATTATGAATAAATTAGATTCCAAGATGAGATAAAGTACTCTTTTAGAAATTATTCTTGTTGATCACACTATGTGGTAATGTATTAATTTCTTTTCTGCCTTTCTCCATCCAAATGGCATTTTGATTTAGTTTTGGAGGTTGGACCACACGCGGTGGCACTCAGGGTTTACTTTTAGCTCTGTGCTCAGAAATCTCTACTGGCAGGCTTGGAAGGGGTGGGGGAACAACCATATGGCATGTCCTGAATCAAACCAGGTTCTGTCTTAGGGTGGCCGCATGCAAGGCAAACATCCTACTGCTGTGCTATTGCTTTGGCCCTTGTTTTAGTTCTAACAACAAAAAAAAGTATTCACCTTTTTTTTTTTTTTTTATTCTGGTTGATGGTCAGCAGTTACACACACTTAGTTGTGGCTTACCAGAGATTGCACACAACAGGAAATCCCACCCTCCTTGTGTTGAGGAGTCCAAACAGCACTGCTATAAAGATCAGGCTTGGACCATGTGGAGAGGGACAGTTTAGAGGACATAACTCACAGTCTCATGCTTGCAAGACAGATACTATGTTACTAAGTTACCCTCCATTAATTTTGGAGAAGTCTTTTTTAATTTTAAAAATTAATTTTCTTCCATTTCTTGAAAACTTGGAACATTGTCAAACAGTTAACAAAAGCATTTGGTCTTTCCAGGGTCACAAAGTACAGTGACTATACAGTTTTTAAAACATCTAAAATAGACAATTTTTCTATTGTAAAAGATAGTGTCTTACATTCACTTAGCTTTTGATGGTTAATACTAGAGTTTAATAAAAGGAATTTATGTAGGAGTTGCAACTTAAAAGAAGCACTAACATAAAGTGCATTTTGGGGGCTGAAGAGATAGCACAGTGTAGGGCATTTACATTGCATGACCCGACCAAGGATGAATCCAGGTTTGATTCCTGGTGTCCCATGTGGTCCTTAGCCTGCCAGGAGCTATTTTTGAGTGCAGAGCCAGGAGTAACCCCTGAGTGCAGCAAGGTGTGGCCCAAAAACAAAAAAAAATGTGTATTTTTGATGTTATATATGTTTAAATATCGTTTGTACAATTTAAGGGAAATATTTTAGTACTAATTATAGGACACACAAGATGTGGTATGTGTGTTCATTTTTATTTTATTTTATTGGACCTACAAGCAGTGATTAGGAAGTGTGGGGAGATATATCTGGCAATACCTGAGATTCGACACTTAGACCTTGATAAATTAGTGCTGTTCAGGCCCCTGTGGTGCTGAGGAGGGGATGAGTGTATGTGATGCTAGGAATAAAACTCAATTCTTTGTGCATGCCATGTTTTCAGTCCTGATCATTTTGCTATATTTCTGACCATATAGTCATGACATTAAATATGCAACACAAAATAATCCACTTAATTCTTATTGCAAACCAAAGAATGTGGTACTATTCATTATTCCAAACTTTGCAGATGAGAAAACTGGTTCATAGAAAGTTAAGTAACTTTCTTGGGTTAGACAACTGGTATAAGTTAGATCGGGAACTTTTAAAACTTTAGTGAGACATAGGACAGCATCAATAGCATTGTCTGGGATCTTTTAACACATGATGAGGTTTAGTGGCAAAGTAGTCAGATAGAGCATCACAGTATCTTGGATTCTGGTAGAAGACAAGAGTCCTGGCTGAGAAACAAAGGACACTTTCACTCCCAATATGTGCACAATCATGAATTTCATGTTTATGTTTTATCCTGTGGTCCTTCAATTCCAAAAGTGCAGTGAAAAAGTAGATTCTGCACATGAAATAGATTGCAACTCACGTGAAAATTCTTGATATTAGAAAACCTCAGGGGCTGGAGTGATAGCACAGCAGCAGATAATGAGTTTTAGCAAACCTACTCCACTTTTGTCCTGAAGAGAAACCTTATATTTATTGACCTTAACAACCAACAAACCTATATTCTACCTATGTTCTCTGTCTTCCCTGGCTGTTTTCTGTGTAAACACTAATGAACAGACATTTCAAAAGAAAGCTTCAAAACACATGAGAATATCAGATTCCTGTGGAGACTCTTCTCAGTTGAAGGTTGAGATGAATCCACTCAGAGTGCTTGGTACACTGTCACAAGTGTTTAAAACAAAACCAGTCTATTCCTATACTTCTTCCCCACACAGACATCATACATATGACTGAATTTGTATGGCATATAAGAATATATAAAATAAAGGTTTGTGTATGCATGTTTTTATTCTACATATGAGTTGTGATCTAATCCTTCTGCCCCCTTCCCCATATTATGTGCAAGAACCATCAACTTTGAATTCTTTTGGATATACCCATACTGTGTCCACTGCTCATATTAGTTTATTTTCTTTGTTATAGAACATAGCTTACTTATAGCACATAGCACCCTGTTATGTTCAATGAACATGGGTACAGATATTCATGTATGTCTCCAAGACATAATATCAATAGCCACTCCTCAGTTTTATAGCAGGTCTCGTTACCAAGAATAATTTGTAAAGTTTAGATATCAGATGTTTGAATATGACAACTCTATTCCTAGCCTAATATCTTATTTTTTGCTTGATTTTATATTTGGTATGCTTATTATCCAACAATTATTTGCTATACAATCTGTTTAATATTAGTTGTTGTGGTGGCAACATTGATCTCGGCTAATTTTTTGTATATTCATAAGTTTGTTTTTCAACTCTGTACTCTGTATCATTGTCATATTAGTCTGTTTCTATACAACCACCAGTATGTGGTTCTTAATAAACAGTGTACTATGTCTTAATATCTGGCAAAGTGAATCTAGGGAAGATACTTTTTGAACAAGATGATATTAATTATCTCAGAGAATATTATCTTCTAAACGATGATTGAATGATTTCTGAAATGTGCAAGATTTTATCAGCTGTTTCTTTATATTTTTATGATAAAGAATACATACAGATATAGAAAGTTCTCTTGAAATTACTAAAATGTGGGGTCGAAGAGATAGCATGGAGGCAGGGCATTTGCCTTGCATGCAGAAGGATCCGACATACCATATGTTCCCCCAAGCCTGCCAGGATCGATATCTGAGCATAGAGCCAGAAGTAACCCCTAGGAGCTGCCGGGTGAGACCCAAAAACAAAAACAAAAAACCAAAAAAGAAAAAAAATTACTAAAATGTATATACACAGACAATTTTTATTATTTCACACACATAAGACTGACCATGGATAGAAATACTTAAGCTTACGGTTCCCCCTTGGAAGCAGAAACAAGTTTCTGCCTAATTGTTAATGTAAAAGATAATGCTCCTTATGATATTTATTACTGATTTATATTTTGATGTCATTATACATCTACTTTAGCGTATTCTAGAAGCAAGTAGTAGAACATGTTCTCAAGGTTCATCATTTTACAGCTTGATTCAGATATAATTGCAAGGTATTTCACTGTCTGGAACACTTGTTTCTATCCTGCTATCCTGCTCATCCTTTTCTTTCCTTATTCATCTATTCTTTCCAGCTTAGTGAAGCTTTCTTAGAAAACACATCAATGGCAGCTATCTCTCCCAGGTGCTTCTGTAGCCTAATGATGTTTTCTTCTCGGGTCTCCTCCCATCCCCAGAACAATCTGCTTATTTTTTCCACTGAAATGATCAACTACTTGGCATAGTCAGTACCATCCTATTCATTGAACATAGTGTCTGTAATATACCATATGTATAAAGAATATTTTTCTAGTTGAAGAATGAGACGTTTTATAGTAAATCTAAGTTTTAGATATAAGTTGCATGTGATGACCTTTAGATTCCCTTTAACTATGAGATTTTATGACCATAAATGAAAACTCATAAACTATGAATTATATGTTTAATTCTGAATAAATATATTTCTGTTTTAAACACATTGGAATAGGAATTTTTATCACATGTGATTCTATGCTTTTGGCGGAGCAAAACATGATTCCATAATTTCAACAAAGAAGATGAAAGAGTCATCTAATTATTCTATTTTATTTCTATGTGTTGTATTATTAGTAGCTTTTAAAATAAATAATGTGCACTATTTATTGAACTTTCTTAAGAATTCAGCAAGATAGCATTAGAACTCTCTGTACTGATGAGAAAGTAAAAATTAGATTAAAGTACTTCACAAAAATTCAACCAATAAATGATACAGCTACAATATAAATATCCTGGGGTCTTACTCTGAAGGCATTACTTCTTTATTTTAAATAATACAGCCAGGAGTAACCCCTGAGAACTGCCGGGTGTGATCCAAAAACCAAAAAAAAAAAATTTTTATGATGAAGTCATTACTTCTTAGAGCTGTCCAGTTCTTGAATGTTCTTTGGATCTCTTCCTTTGATTGTCCCTCTCCTTTTAAATAGCTGTATCTTGTTGATGAAAAACTGCATCTGACTTCTATCCATTCTTTCCTAGAAGACCATTGGTGTTCTAGCAACTATTTTTCTTTAATCATTCTTTAATCATTCTTACTGGACTTGGCCCAAGATTTTGAAAGTGCAAAATAAGAAAGATGTGGCACTTAAATAATAGGTAACAACTGGCAAATGTCCAAAAGCAAAACTGCAGGGTTGAAATAAGAATCTGAAATAAGTTTTAGTGCAATAGGAATGTGGAATTTTAACTGGAAAGTAGAGTTAGAATTAGAGTTAGAAGATGAACAAGAAGCATGGGGATAAGTATAAGTCAGCTGCCAAGAAGAACTATAATCATTCACTTGTTTTTTCGACATATATTTACATATAAGAGACTACTTAGAAACTGTATGCAACAAAACATGAGAACCTGAAAGAATAAATAAATTTTTGGGCTCTTATAATCTTCCATGGTTAAACCAAGATGATCTAGCATATCTAAACAGACCCATCACTACTAAGGAAATTAAAAGGGTAATCAAAAGTCTTCCCCCAAACAAAATCCCAGGCCCAGATGGATTCACTAATGAATTCTTTCAAGCCTTTCAAGAGGAACATCTACCAATCCTTTTAAGGCTCTTTTATGAAACTGAAGAAACAGGAACACTCCTAAATAGTTTTTATGAAGCTAACATAATGCTGATACCAAAACCAGACAGAGATGTTGCAAAAAAAAAAAGAAAAGAAAAGAAAAGAAAGAAAACTACAGACCAGTATCTGTGATAGACACAGACGCAAAGATCCTCAACAACATCCTGGCAAATAGAATCCAACACCTCATCAAGAAGGTCATACAAAAAAAAAAAAAAAAAAAGAAAAAAAAGGGGCCGGGTAGGTGGCGCTGGAGGTAAGGTGTCTGCCTTGCAAGCGCTAGCCAAGGAAGGACCGCGGTTCGATCCCCCGGCGTCCCATATGGTCCCCCCAAGCCAGGGGCGATTTCTAAGCACATAGCCAGGAGTAACCCCTGAGCGTCAAACGGGTATGGCCCAAAAACCAAAAAAAAAAAAAAAAAAAAAAAAAAAAAAGAAGGTCATACACCACGACCAAGTAGGTTTCATTCCAGAATGCAAGGATGGTTTAACATTGTAAATCAATCAACATAATACAATATATCAACAAAAAGAAAAATAAAAACCACATGATCATATCAATAGTGCAGAGAAAGCATTTGATAAAGTCCAGTACACATTTTGATAAAAACTCTCATCAAGATGAGAATGGAAGGAACTTTTCTCAATATAGTCAAGGCCATCTACCACAGCCAATGACAAATATTAATCTCAATGGAGATGAACTAAAAGCCTTTCCTCTAAAATCAGGTATTAATTTAATTCTAAGTAGTAAATTGGTGGCACACTTAACTTTGCTGATGTCACATAGCTATTCAGTGACTAGTGTAGAATTGACAGTCTAGAATCTATCTAGTTAGCCTATGGTCTTAACCACTATAGTTAAGACATATATGAGAGTGGTGAGGTTTAAAGAATTCCTAAGAGAATATCATCTTGAATTTGAGTTGATTTAACAAAAGATGTCAAGAAGAGATTTATGCAGGGTGTAATTTGTGAGCTATAATTTGAAGGACAAACTAAAGCCACAGAATTTCAGGCAGCATGAGAGGAAAAGACAGAAAAGGCACAGATACAAGCACATACGAATAAAAGTTCTGATCAACTCAGAATTTGGGATAGAAAAGATTAAGGGATAAATATTGCTATTGAATTAATCATTGACAACTCACCAGTTTTACCTTGTACCCAATGCTTATAAAAATAGCAAAGCCATGGAGTGTCTTATACCTTATTGTACAGATTTAATGTGATTCCTCTAAAGATACCCATGACATTCTTCAAAGAAGTGGATCAAACAATTCTGAAATTCATCTGGAACAATAAACACCCTATAGCTAAAGCACTAGCTAGATAGTGCTAAATAGAATAGCTAAATAGAATATCTAATAAATAGAGTAAATAGATTTATAATAAATAGAATAGCTAAAGCACTCCTTGGGAAAAGATATATGGGAGGCATTACTTTCCTCAACTTTACATTGTATTACAAAGCTATAATTATCAAAAATAAAAGCATGTATTGGAATAAAAACAGACCCTCAGATCAGTGGAATAAGCTTGAGTACTCAGAGAATGTTCCCCAGACATACAATCACCTAATTTTTGATAAAGGAGCAAGAAATGATAAATGGAGCAGGGAAAGCCTCTTCAACAAGTGGTGTTGGCATAACTGGTTAGCCACTTGCAAAAAAGCGAACTTAGACCCCCAGCTAACATCATGTATGAAGGTAAAATCCAAATGGATTAAAGACCTTGATATCAGACCTGAAACCATAAGTATATAGAACAATATGTAGGTAAAACACTCCATGGCATTGAGTCTAAAGGCATCTTTAAGGAGGAAACAGCACTCTCCAACAAGTGGAAGCAGAGATTAAACAGATGGGACTATATTAAGCTGAGAAGCTTCTGCATCTCAAAGGAAACAGTGCTCAGGATACAAGAGCCACCCACTGAGTGGAAGAAACTATTCACCCAATACCCATCAGATAAGGGGCTAATCTCCAAAATATACAAGGCACTGACAGAACTTTGCAAGAAAAGAAATATCTAACCCCATCAAAAATGGGGAGAAGAAATGAACAGACACTTTGATAAAGAAAAAATACAAATGACCAAAAGGCACATGAAAAAAATGCTCCACGTTACTAATCATGAGAGAGATACAAATCAAAACAACTATGAGGTACCATCTCACACCACGGAGATTGGAGCACATCACAAAGAATGAGAACAATCGGTGCTGGCGGGGATGTGGAGAGAAAGGAACTCTTATCCACTGCTGGTGGGAATGTCCTCTAGTCCAACCTTTATGGAAAGCAATATGGAGATTCCTCCGAAAACTGGAAATCGAACTCTCATACGAGCCAGCTATACCACTCCTAAGAATATACCCTCGGAACACAAAAATACAATACAAAAATACCTTCCTCACACCTATATTCATTGCAGCACTATTTACCATGGCAAGACTCTGGAAACAGCCAAGATACCCTTCAACAGATGAATGGCTAAAGAAACTGTGGTACATATACACAATGGAATATTGGTCACAATAAAAATTATAAAAAATAAAAATAAATAAAAATAAAAGTTTTATAAAATTTAATATGTTTTAGTCAGACAAGTTCCTTTAGTAATAAACATTTCTTTTTTATAATGAGTATTAAAGGAAAAATTTAGGTGTTTTTTATAAGACAAACCTTGCTTTATCTCTATTAATTAGTTAATTAATAAATTAATCAATTGGCTGTATAATGTTCTTTTTGAACCAAGACTGCATTTACGCTAACTTATTTAAAGTTAATTTTTGCTGATAACAAAGAACATGTTTAATTTCTAATAAGTAATGAAGATTTGAGGACTAGGCATCTGCATGACTGGTTTCCTTTAAGATTCTGAAAACACTGTAGCAAAAAACTTTTGAAAGGGTCTTTTTTTTTTTTTTTAGAAATTTTAGTTTAGTGTTATTATAAAAAATAGCATTTCCTTTCATGAAAATTGTGTATGTTTTTTTTTTTAAACCAACAACAACTAGATTTTAGGAGCCAGAGCGATAGCACAGTGGTAGGACATTTGCATTGCACTTGCATGCAGCTGACCCAGGATGAACCTGGGATCTATCTATCCCTGGAATTCCAGATGGCACCTGAGCAAGGAGTAATTGCTGAGCGCAGAGCCAGGAGTAACCCTTAAGCATCACTGAGTGTGTCCCAAAAACAAACAAACAAACAAACAAACAAATACCTAGGTTGTAGGGGTGGGAGAGACAGCACAAAAGTAGGACATTTGCCTTACAAGCAGCTGACCCAGGGTGGACTTGGGTTTGATTCCTAGCATCCCATTTAGTCCCGCCAAGCCTGTCAGTAGCAATTTCTGAGCACAGAGCCAGGAGTAACCCCTGAGTGCCACAGGGTGTGGACCAAAAACAAAACAAAAATAAAACCCACCTCACAAAATATTAGATTGTGCAAAGTTAGTATTTTAATAATTAACCCATAAGATTTCCATGTTGAATATAGCTTTTTAAAGAAACTTTATTGAGACCATTGTGAATTCAGTTGTATTTCAGGCATATAGTGACAGTGAATCAGGGCCATTCCCACCACCAGTGTTGACCTTCCTCTACCATAGTTCCCAGCATGGATCCCATACCTACACCCTTAACTACCTGGACTACCAGTGTAATAGGTACATTTTGTGTTTAGCTTGCTATAGTTTGAGTCTCTTGATTCTATTGTCATTAACTTTGGCTTGGATATTTAGATCTGACCCTTTTTTTTTTATTCAGTGATCCTGAGACCACTTGGTCCCTGGGTCCCACTCACATTTTTTTCTTTGCTCAATTTGTAGAAAGATATAAAATATGAGGCTGAACAAAATTTGAGTTCTAAGGTTCTATGAAAAAAAGGGACCGGAGGATAGCATGGAGGTAAGGCATTTGCCTTTCATGCAGAAGGATGGTGGTTTGAATCTCAGCATCCCATATGGTCCCCTAGCCTGCCAGGAGTAATTTCTGTGCGTGGAGCCAGGAGTAACCCCTGAGTGCTGATGGGTGTGACCCAAAAACCAAAAAAAAAAAAAAAAAAGTAGGATCTCCAATCTAAAAGTTATAAATACAAAGTGGGCAGTTGCAATATTTTTTTTGACATAGGCTCAGTAAATGTTGGGAAAATTAGAAAGGAAATTTCCTTGAAATATGGCCTTTAAAAAAAAACCTTTCATTTTGTCATTTGCTTTTTCATTTTGGTTGCTTTTTAAAATAAATAGAGAATTTAGAATTAGAAGTTGTTAGAACCTTGAATTTCTTTATTTCTGATTATTTTTGTGCTTTATCAAAGTCCCTGTCCTCAGTAATAGTCATGACTTTTATAGTAAAATTTATATTTATCTACTACTCTCTCTATATCTGTATCGATTAGAATCTATCTATAACAGTGAGACATTAGGTAGCAACTCAATAAAAATAGCTAGTATTACTCATGAATCAAACTTGCTTTAAAAAACAAACGATCTTGGGCCGGAGAGATAGCATGGAGGTAAGTCATTTGACTTGCATGCAGAAGGATTTTGGTTCAAATCCCGGCATCCCATATGGTCCCCCGAGCCTGCCAGAAGTGATTTCTGAGTGTAGAGCCAGGAGTAACTCCTGAGCACTGCTGGGTGTGACCCAAAAAACAAACAAACAAACCAAAACAAAACAAACCAAAAAACCAGCAGTATGGCATTTGCCTTGAATGTGGCTGACCCAGGATGGACCTGGGTTCGATCCCTGGCATCCCATATAGTCCCCCAAGCCAGGAGTAATTTCTGAGTGAATAACCCCTGAGCGTCATCAGGTGTGGCCTAAACACCAAAAAAAAAAAAAATCTTTTAATTTTCAAAACACTTTCCAAGTAATCTTCATTTCATGAATGAGCAGCAGTTTATGAATGATGCCTAAGAAAAGAAATATGAAGCTCAAATTTATAACACCTTGTATGTACAAGTATATTGCAGTCTATTCACTTGGGGATTATAGCAGAGGTGAGTGCAGTTTAAGGACCTAAATTGATTTATTCTCTTTAAAATTAGCTACATTTCCCAACACAATATACTAATTTTCCTTCCCTTTCCTATTGCTGAGGATGTGATTAAGTCTATTACATAGTCATTGTTTATATGTACTGAGAACTTTGCATTTTATATGTGTGCATGTGTGTGTGCGTGTGTGTGTGTGTGTGTGTGTGTGTGTGTGTGTGTGTGTGTGTGTGAGACCTCCTTAATGCTCCGCATGCTTCAGCTAGTTTGGCTTCATTTTAGGGGTAAATCAACACATAAGAAAAATGGCTTTACAATAAAAGCTTTCTACCTCTTTTTTTTCTTTTTAATATTCTTGTTTGGAAGACAATCAATAGAACTTTAAGATATAGTCAGTACTTTTGGATTTCATTTCATATCACTTCTCTGCCTTTTGACTAAGATCAAGTGCAGACTTTATTTTACTTTAAGAAGAAAGCTGATGTGCAAAATTATTTTTGGTAAATTTCTTAATTCTGCTCTTCAGAGATTATTGTGTAGTAAAACTATATTATTGGGCTCTTTAATATCAGACTTTCTAGTTCTGACTCAAGTTAGAAATATATAGAAAGCTAGGCATGTGGTGGAAGCTGTTTTGCCAAGGTTGGCAGGCAGAGCTAAGACCACTTTAAATCGTACTCTTTTCTAAGAGGGTTCGGTGAACTTGAGGCAGCTTTATGCATATGAATAACTGTAAATGACTCAATTGTGCCCCCTTGCTCAAGCCACATCTTGACTTTTTTCTTTGCACTATTAATCTTCAGCCAGAACAAAATTGCTGCCACAGAACCAAAAGTAGTACAGTTTCTAAGAGACTGAAAAAAAGGTATGGCTAAGGAGAGTGTACTTTCCCCTCAAAAAATACCAGATGGTTCTGAAATAGATAGAAAGTAGTCATCTGGATCCTAGAGATAATTTGTATTTTCACTGGTATGAGACTATTTCTGTGACAAGCCTGCCACCTTAACTGTTGAGGGGGCTCATGGAGGAAATAAGAAGACTTGAATTTTTCCAGACATACTGGTTGACCGTGAGCCAACCACAACCACAAGAGCTGTCTTTCACACCTCTATTGCACATTGAACTTTGGCCCTAATTCTCAACAAATGGACTTACATACAATTTAACACTTGACTTGCTTAAAAAAACACCAACGGCATGTCTCTTAAATCTCACTTTGAAAAAGGTTACTTGTTGTAGAAATCCAAGAGGTAAAGACATTAAATCTCAGTTTCTTGTTTTAAAAGTGTTTTACATATATCACCACCAAACAGCTTGTAAATTGTAGTCAATCCTCAAACCAGTCTTTAAAGGAGCTGAAAAAGGTTCCAGTGCCCTCAAAGGACACACCTGTTATCTGAAACAGTTTTTAACCAGCTTGTTAAGCAGCTTTGACAGATCAAAGACCCTAGACAATGGGCACAAACTTTAACAATGGTGTAGCCTTGAGCAAAGGACCCTGTCAAAACCAGGCTTGTGCCCAAGGCATTATGGCCGGCAATTGAAAATAAATTTTACTTGAATAAGTACCTCAGCCGATCAGAAGCACTGCCACTGCTGAAACAAAAGCAGTTGGGGATAAGTTATTGACTCTGTTGACAGGCTGAATGAACTTCATTATGCCAGCCCACTCTTGGTAAATGTGTCAGGTTTTAAACTGAATTAGGTGGCAGGTGCATAGACCATTTTCCTGCTCCCCTTGAGACAGCAAACAGCCAATCATCACCTGATTCTACAGACAAATGTTTAGGTTTGTTTTTCATATTGCACAGCTATAAGTGAAAGCACATTTAAATCTTTTTGCCTTATCCACCATCACTGCTGTATTATGTTCCTGGGACCTGTCAGACCTAGGCTTGGATGTAATAGGTTTCATAAAGATCTGAACTGCTACCCCACACTACCTCACCCCCCCCACACACACACACACACACTCCTGAGGCACAGATTTCAGGGATGATCTGGATTCTTCACTTAACGTTATTGCATTTCAGTTTCTCAACAGAAATTCTGCTAGTCCGGGAGGTTAAAATGCCAAGGCATGATCTCTTTCATTTAAGGATGTCCCCAAGCATCTAGGTATGGACATTTTGGTGGTTGAACTAAAATGATTAAGTAATTCATTGGATTCTCAGTTTGGAGTTCTAAAGCAGAGCCCAGGTAATTGAATAGTTAAAAATATCTTCTGCCATCAAACCTTATAATCCCAACTAGAACCCGTGAGTTTGAGCAGAGTCAGTCAGATCTACTGTTTTTCCTGCTATTTGTTGCATCTGTCTGTCTATTATTTATTTAATTATCTAATTTGCTTACTTGTTTGGCTTTAAAACGTTCTGGTTTATGATCTTCCCTGGACTCTAAGGATAAACGCAAGATCAGCTAAACTTCAAATACTTCAATACTAGCTCTCATTACTAAATCATGAGATATAGGGCTATTAAGACTACTAAAAAGGAAAACCCAGGCTTCCAACCAGAGAGGGAGAGGATTGGCATATGCCTTTGGCTTTGTGCCTTAATAAAGTTAATGAGCAAGAAATATTCCGTTTTTCAGGAGTAGTTCCTTAAAGAACTGAAGTCTTCTTTTCACTGAAACATTTTTTCAGAATTTTCTCCATTATTTATAATAAAGAGACATACTTTCCCCAACATATATTCTAAATAGTAAACTAGAACTCTGTTAGAAATGATCAAACCTTATCCCTTGCCCTAGCCCAATGAAGGCGTCATAAATTCTTCAATCCTAAACTAAAACATCAAAGACCCGTGAAGCTAATTATTATTGTGATTTAAATGATATATATGAATAAGGTAGCTCAAGTCTTCAAAAGAACTATATTCCATTTTGGATCCTATTTATTTTATATACAGTATGTTTTTTACAGATCAGTGTTTTAATGTTTACATTTTAATATAAAAGGAATCCAGGTTTTTGCTGTTTCTTATTCTTTTAGAAGCATAGATATGCATTCATTTGATCATTTATATTTAGTCTGAATGAAGCATACTAATCAGGACCACAAAACTGATTTCCTTTGGTCAACCGAAAGGCTGCCAGAGTTAGCACAGGCAAGGGGTTTGTCAGCGGCTCTCACTCGCTGGAGCCCTTCCTCCACCAACCATAGCAGATGGCGTTTCATAGTTGGTCACAAATGGCTGTCAGCGAGTGTTTGTCTGCCTGCCAGTAACCTGTGGTTCAGGGACTCCCTCAGAGAGTGTACCAGCTCTGACTCTGCTGATAACAGCATCTGAGAAAATGATCCGTCCTTTCTTGTCAGGCACAAAATTAGCCATCTCACTTCCAAACTGTTGACAAGGGGGACATGAAAGAAAGAAGGACTGTGCCAGCCCAGCTGATGTTTCCTCTACTTTGGTTCTAGGGGCCTTAATGCAGATGAAACTAAAAGAGGACTTAATGGCAAGGCTGAAGTCACCGGACACTGTCAGAGCTTCCCCCATTCTGGTACCCTCATTTCCTCCAGTGATTTGCTGGAACTCTCCATGGGGCAAGGTTTTTTGTTTTTTGTTTGTTTGTTTGTTTGTTTTGTAATCTTTAGAACAACAGATTTTGTTTTCTCAGCACAGGGCTTCCATCAGACTTTATATGGAAACGACAGTAAGAGGCATAGTCTTGGATGAACGGGGAGAAGAAAAACGGCAAGTGAGGTAAAAGGTCCTTGCCGCTATGGACACCATTCCCAAATTCAAGGCAGGGCGCCAGGCCTCTGCCTTTGTGGATGCAAAGAACTAGAGGCACAGGAGGCAGTGACTGATGACTCGAGAGAGGAGGGAAAGTGTGAGAATAAAAAAAAAAGAAGGGGAGAAATAAGAGGAGAACTAGGAAGGGAAATTTAGAAAGAAACATTATGGAAACTGTTAGGCAGAGCTCAGGCATTGTGCTGGGGTCCTTGATGGATCTAATGGGTAATCCACAGGGCAATCTCATAAATTGAATCTCCCCATCCTTATTTTTAGAGATAAGGGTGAAAACCCTGTGATCTTTTTGTTTTCTCCTTCCCTTCCCTTCCCTTCCCTTCCCTTCCCTTCCCTTCCCTTCCCTTCCCTTCCCTTCCCTTCCCTTCCCTTCCCTTCCCTTCCCTTCCCTTCCCTCCCCTCCCCTCCCCTCCCCTCCCCTCCCCTCCCCTCCCCTTCCCTCCCCTCCCCTCCCCTCCCCTCCCCTCCCCTCCCCTTTCCTTCCCTTCCCTCCCCTTCCCTCCCCTCCCCTTCCCTTCACTCCCCTCCCCTCCCCTCCCCTTCCCTTCCCTTCCCTTCCCTTCCCTCCCCTTCCCTCCCCTCCCCTCGCCTTCCCTTCCCTCCCCTCCCCTCCCCTCCCCTCCCCTCCCCTTCCCTTCCCTCCCCTTCCCTTCCCTCCCCTTCCCTTCCCTTCCCTTCCCTTCCCTTCCCTTCCTTCCCCTTCCCTTCCCTCCCCTCGCCTTCCCTTCCCTCCCCTCCCCTCCCCTCCCCTTCCCTTCCCTTCCCTCCCCTCCCCTCCCCTCCCCTCCCCTTCCCTTCCCTTCCCTTTCCTCCCCTTCCCTTCCCTTCCCTCCCCTCCCCTTCCCTCTTCCTCCCCTCCCCTTCCCTCTTCCTCCCGTCCCCTCCCCTTCCCTCTCCCGTCTCCTCCCCTCCCCTTTCCTCCCCTCCCCTTCCCTTCCCTCCCCTCCCCTCCCCTCCCCTTCCCTTTCTTCCCTTCCCTCCCCTCCCCTCCCCTTCCCTCCCCTTTTCTCCCTTTCCCTTCCCTTCCCTTTTTTTACATGGCAGTGCTCAGGGTTTACACCTTACCCAGTTCAGGGGACCAGATGTTATGATGAGGATCAAACCCAAGATGGAAATTGTTGTCTGCAAGACAAGTACCTCACCTCGTATATAACTCACAGACCTCCATATTAACCAACATCTCTGTGATCCCATAGATAGAAAGTAGTATAATTAGGGCCTGGAGAGATAGCACAGCGGTGTTTGCCTTGCAAGCAGCCGATCCAGGACCAAAGGTGGTTGGTTTGAATCCCGGTGTCCCATAGGGTCCCTGTGCCTGCCAGGAGCTATTTCTGAGCAGACAGCCAGGAGTAACTCCTGAGCACCTGCCGGGTGTGGCCCAAAAACCAAAAAAAAAAAAAAAAAAAAAAAGAAAAGAAAGTAGTATAATTAGTTTTCCAACTCTGACTACTTAGTTTGAGGATGAGAAACTGAAGTTTCCCTCTAAAGCTAAATTCCTTGCTTGAAAACATGACTTGGTTCCTAATCAGCTAAATAAATGTGAGGAAATTATTTCTTTTATACCTCTGTTTCTCTCTCTCTCTCTTTATATATATGTATATGTGTATATATATATATATATATATATATATATATATGTGTGTGTGTGTGTGTGTGTGTGTGTGTGTGTGTGTATTCTATATATATTGGTATTGGGGCCATACCTGGTGACACTCAGGGCTTACTCCTGGCTATGGACTCAGAAGTCATTCCTGACAGGCTTGGGAACCCTATGGAACCCCAGTGATTGAACCAGGTCTGTCCTGGATCTGCATGCAAAGCAAACGTCCTACCCCTGTGCTATAGCTCCTGCTATAGTTTTGTTTTGCTTGCTTGTTTGTTTTTATGGGGGGTTCATATCCAGCAGCGCTCAGAGCTTATTCCTGGCTCTGTGCTCAGAAATTGCTCCTGACAGGCATGGAAGACCATATGGGATGCTAAGATTGGAACCACAGTCCATCCTGGATCGAATGCCTGCAAGGTAGCCAGGTAGCCTTACTGCTTTGCTATCTCTCCAGCAATATTTTACATTTTTATCAATTTTTGTTTTGGGCTTTATTTCAGGGTACAATCACACTTTCTACTAGTAAATTACCCTTTTGTAATCTTCATTAGCATGTTTTTAGCTGTCTTTTTTTATAGCTATGTCTTGATCTTTTCAAAAAACAGATGACTCTAAAATGGTGAGATAGTATAGCAGATAAATTTATTCATTGCCTGGCAAGGGGCTGATTCAGGTTCAGTCTTTGGTACCAGATATACCCTAAACACTGCCAGGTGTAATCCCTGAGCACTGAACTAGAAGCCCTTAGTATTGTTTGGTGTGGTAAAAAGAAAAAGTCAACACCAGATGACTGTCAAACTTCAAGCTTATATTATCAATTTACTGTAGAGAGGTAAGAAAGCATGAATTTTTGTATTGTCAATGATTGAATCCTACTTATACAAGGCACTCTGCACTCTGGATTGGGTAGCTAAAGAGCTCTTTGGCTTAGTGTACCCATTGTTGAATGCAAAACACTATCAGTTTGTAGAAGGTCTCATAATAAAGTGCAAAAGGTTCATAGAGTGTTTGCCACACACTAGACATCTTGTATATTTTAGTTATTATCTTACTAGGCTGATTTCTCTAGTGTCAACTGAATGGGGATAATAAATGTGAAAGCAAATGTCCAGGGCACACACACCGATAGATGAAGCGACTGAGTGAAGCTGCTCAAATGTAGTTCTTTCCTTCGATGACATTTCTCACATTGAATTCCCCCTGAAGCATTATTCTAGAATCTAGATAATGACCACCAACTGCCATAACCATTTTGTCTGGCAAAGGAAATTTTATTTCTTTCTCCTAGATTGTGCCCCTGCTGCTCTGAGCTAGGAGCTGCCTGGACCTTAGGGAGCCAGCAGTGGGCTCCCTTTCAAATATCCCTAGCCTCGGTCAGGTGAGGTCAGGCTGGTGATTAAGGAAAATATCCTTAGACCTCTGTAATCTCTCCAGGATAAATGAGAGGAGGCCCCTGCCAATTATTAATGATAATGATCTTATAATTCCAACACCGCACTGTACCCAGGAGGTTCCCAAATGCTGTAGAGAGACACGAATAGCTTCACCCAATCTGCCTGGAAGAGTTAGGTGGGGTAAACTTGGAGCATAGCCACAAGAAGATGCATTATTCTCATATTTTAAAAAATATGCCTCCAAAATGTGTTGAACAGGACTATAAGGGCTTTACTTAAATGCTTTACTTAGCTAAAATAGGACTGATGATAAGAGAGGAGAGGAAGATTTATATTTTGTAATATTTTTGTTAACATTTATTAATTTTACTACTCTAAGTATGGGACTCCCAATAAGTGCAGGCTTAGGTGGCAAGTCATTGGTTTCTATACCAAGGGTCTTACAAGACAACAGTTCTTAAAGTTAAAGCACTTACCAAATAGAACAGAAGGCAGCTTGAAAATTATGAAGCAAATTAAGGCAGAATGATAGCACATTTATAAAAGTAGTCTTTGCATGCAATCTTCTTTGGTCATATTTCTTCATGAAATTATCTATGATAGTGTGTAGGAACTACCCTAAAATCTGGTGGCTTAAAGAAACAACTTTTTAATTATGTCTTGTGATTTTGGTTAGCTAGTCCTTTGAATGGAAAAGGGCTAGGGACTATGTTTTCATGTGACATTTTGACTGTTCTTCCACATGACATTGAAGGGATTCATTTAGAGGTACTTGGTCGGTGACTTGAGCTAGTCTGGAAGGTCAAATAAGCTCCTTAGAGTACACCCCTCTACCCCATGGCTAGAATATTAGGTTTGAGAGATTAAGCTCAGTTGGTCCCCTGTCCAAGTAGTATTAATACCTCATCCTCTGACTTCTCCGGTGCGCACTAGACTGTCTTACCTAGAGACACAGCTAACGACTGAAGGAGCATTAGGAGTTTGTGGTTCAGAAAAGAAAAAGGAAATCCCAAATCTCTGAAGACTTGAGCCACTTCTCCTGAATTCTATTCTTTAAAGCTGTCCCACAACCGATATTAGAGAATAAGAGTTAGCCCTAGTCCTCAAGGAGAGGAGTATCAAAATTAGCCTTTTCTTTGTTTATAACTGCCTACACTATGGATAAGTAAAAGCAATACGGAGGCAAGACTTTGTGTGTGTGTGTGTGTGTGGTTTTTGAGTCACACCCGGCAGTGCTCAGGGGTTATTCCTGGCTCCACGCTCAGAAATTGCTCCTGGCAGGCACAGGGGACCATATGGGATGCCGGGATTCGAACCGATGACCTCCTGCATGAAAGGCAAATGCCGTACGATGACCTCCTGCATGAAAGGCAAATGCCGTACCTCCATGCTATCTCTCTGGCCCTGGAGGCAAGAATTTATGAGGATGTGCCTCTACTTTATTTTTACTTTATTCTAGAACGGTATTCTGTTAAGAAAACAATTTTGAACTTCAACTTATATAATGCCAAATATAATACAAATATTACCAAAAATGGGACATATAATCTCGGGTGCTCTTTTAGGGAATTTCTTATTTGAAACCGTCTACTGCATGTTGTTTGCTCACTAGCAGCTCTGTTTCGTTGAAATTTTGATATGTGAAAAAAAACTAAAGACAAAAAAATTCACCCAGGAACAATAAAATGAGATCGAGGGTGAAAGTTTTTGCCATTGGATTTTATTTCTTTCTTGGTGCTCATCCTAATTATATGGCTTTCAGGATATCCTGGAGGATTCTGTAAATAATTGCACAACAGTTAGCAGGGAAATTAATACTATTGGTGTGTCATTGAAGCAAGTGAATTGTAGAGTACATATGTTTCTTCATGGGTGTCTTTGTTTGTTTGATTTTCATTTTTTTTTTTGGGGGGGGGAGTCACACCCGTGGGTGTGATTCGAATCGCCATCCAGCCTGGATTGACTGCATGCAAGACAAATGCCCTATTGCTGTGCTATCTCTCCAGCCCCGTGAGTATCTGGGATGCCGGGATTAGAACCATAGGTCCTTCTGCATGCAAGGCAAACAAACGCCTTACCTCCATGCTATCTCTCCAGCCCCTATAATTCATTTCTTTCTCACTTTTGAGTCCATTTCTTTATCTTAGAGCCAATAAAAATGCTTCAAACTACTTTCTTTGAACCTGGTAAACTAAATCACTCCATGTGATTAGCCACACCCTTAAATAATGCCCATCATATGTATTCGTAGAGTAATTTCTAAACTTACAAATGGAATTTACATTACTTGCCCTGGCTTGACAAATAATTTTTACATTTTATAATTAATAATATTTATTTCTTGTTATATGAATATTTAATTTTTCTTTCTTTTTTAATGTTTTTTTGCTTAAACACCTTGGTTACAAACATGATTGTGGTTGGGTTTCAGTCATATAAGATGACACCCCCCCATCACCAGTGCAACATTCCCATCACCAATGACCCAAATATCCCTCCACCCCTCCCCGCCCCTATCTGTACTCTAGACAGGCTTTCCACTTCCCTCATATATTCTCATTGTTAGGATAGTTCGCAATGTGGTTATTTCTCTAACTAAACTCATCACTCTTTGTGGTGAGATTCATGAGGTCGGCTGTTGTGTATGTAAATATTTTATGAGATTATTATGTTACTGACCCTACCCTGATCCGTGATTGTGCCCTACCCTCAGGTGTGACCTGGCATTCTGCCCCCACCCTAGGGTGGTACCTGATTCTGCTCCCACCATTGGGTGGTATCTGATTCCACCATTGGGTGGTACCTGATTCTGGGGAATAAAAACAAGGGTCTGTGGAAGGCGGGGGGCTTTTTGGCTGGAACTGATGCTGAGGCTTTGGACTTCAGTCTTGTCCACCGAATAAAGCTAATATTTCCACAAGCCTGACTGCGAACTGTTTACCTGCCTCTTCACCTCAGGACTGCAGGCTGAGCAGGGTGGCAGACGCATGCTCTGAGCTGGAGGGGAAAGACCTCATCTTCCATCCCCGCATCAGTCAACCTCTTCAGGGGCTGACTTGCAACAGTCGGCTGTAACGTCCAGCCCTCCTCTCTTATGTCTCTGAAAATTGATGAAATTTTCCTATACATGGATGTACATGGAATCTATTATGCTGAGTGAAATAAGTCAGAGAGAAAGAGAAAGATGGAGAATGGTCTCACTCATCTATGGGTTTTAAGAAAAATGAAATTTTTAATTTTAAAATTTTAAATTTTCTTTCCTTCCCTCCAATCTGTTTCTCTTAGATGCAATTTCTTGGTACAATTTAGTTTGATTACTCAGCAACATTTGTTTTCATCTATATTCAATCCCATAAATAAGAATAGTTTCTGTAAACTCCAGTCTAATACATGCACAAAATATAGAATAGATTTAATAAGCCCAATCATTGGTGTTGTTGATAGAATCTTTGAAGAAAGGGATATTCAGATTCCTGTGAGGAAGACTATTGACCTCCTCATGTATTCAGCCACATTCAAATCCAGTTTACTGTATTGGGGCATGGTTTTGTGATATGGGGCACTATGCTGGTTTCTGCTGGGTCCTTGTAAACCTAGAATATCTTGTCCAGGTTAATTATAATAAAGCAAAGTATTTGTGTTAATTGGCTTCAACAAATACTTCCTTGCTCCCATGACAATTTCGCTTATGAATCTATTTATAATATACCTAAATAGCTTGAGAAAAGAACGATTGACATCCACAGAAACAAGTGATCATTTATTATTAAAAACCTTCTGTTATAGAATAGCAGTTTGGTAAGCATTCAAATGGAATAAAAATATACTTTCACACTGGCCATACTCAATGCTATTCTTAAGAATTATATATTGCCTAAATTGATTGAATAAATCATAGTTCAATTGTTAAGATGAGAGTTATTTATCATTTAAGTGACATATAAATAAAAACATTATGATACGTAATCTGTGAACATTTCCTATTTCTACTGCCCTTAAAATACAAAATGGTAGCTTTTCAGCAGTATACTTCCATTGGTTTAGGTATTTTTATCATTAGTTATGAAGAATTTTCTTAAGCCAATTAATTTGTAGAGCACAACTCCATGAGTTAAATACCTATTTTAAATGGCAGAATACGGTTATAAGAAATGTTTTGGGTATGCATACATTTTGTTGCTTTTGCATGCAAAGTTCTATGAAGGACAATAAGTTGGTTCAGTTGACAATTTTAAGCATATGTGATATGTTGTTACTATTTTTCATCTGATTAGTAAAGAATAATCTTGAACTCTCCAATATAATTTATATATATCTGCTTATAATCCTATAGATGTTTGTTTCTTATATAGAGAAACACACATATAAATGTTTTTAAATTGTTATAGTTTGATTCATTGGTGCCATTTCTATTTTAAATGACCTTTCTTAACTTGACACTATTCTCTGCTCTAATATACTTAGATACTAAGGCTGGATATTATACAGCAAATTAGACATTTGGCTTGCATGAAACCTACCTGGGCTTAATCTATGGCACTCCATATTGTCTTTTAGTCCCACCATGAGTGATCTTTGAGTATGGAGTCAGGAGTAAGTCCTGAGCACTGCCACGTGTGGTCCCCAAATAAAATAAAAATGTTATTAATAGAATCATTATATCATCTCATATCAGTGTAAGATTAACAGAATCATTATATATCATATATCATCTTATATTGATGTAAGTCAAAAAGTTATACCAAAAATACTGGGTGAGGAGTACATAGAAAGTATTTGAGTAGCTGCACCAACATAAGAGAAGAGATGAATAGAAACTTCTTCAATGCAGAATGTGAACATCCTCTATGAATATGCTCTATATCACTACATAATTAATCACCAGAGAAATGCAAACCAAAGCAACAAAGAGAGAACATTTTACATCAAAGAAACTAGCACTCATCACAAATAACAAAAACCCAGCTAGTGTTGTGACTGGTGCAGTGGAAAGAGAACCCTCATTCACTCTGGGAAAATCAAATAGTCCAGCCTTTTTGGAAACAATATGGACATTACTCAAAAATTAGAACTTTAGGGGCTAGAGAGATAGCATAAAGGTAGGGCGTTTGCTTTGTATGTCTTTGGTGTTTTGGGGCCATCCTCTAGTGTTCAGAGTTTACTTCTGGCTCTGTTCTCATGGATCACACTTAGTGGACTCACAGGACTATTTGGGGTACCAGAGATTGAACCTGAGTTGACTGAGTGCAAGGAAAAATTTCAAAAAATGGGGGAGGAAATGAACAAGCACTTCCTGAATAAATTTGAAAAAGGGTATGATACATTCTAAGCTGCGATGCTTGGCATACTTTTTGGATTGATTCAGCTCTGTCTTTTCTCTTGGTGACTCAGCAAAGTCCCATTAGGCAATCACTATGACAATCTTGTCTCACTCTTTTCCTCTCTGGTCTTTGCTTCTTACTTGATGGGCTAATATATGATTTGCAAGTTAACATATTTTCCTTTCTAATTTTTATTATAAACAACCAAGTTGTTCATAATACAGTCATATCAGGCAATAAATGTTCAAACACCAATTCTACCACCAGCATGATGGTCTCTTCACCAGTGTCCCCAGTCACCCGCCACCATAGCCTGCAACCATGCAGGCACAAATAAATTTATTTCATATTACTTGTTACAACACAAAGGCAATTGGAATGATCAAATCTTAGATCAATACATGACAATTTAAAATACTTGTTTTATCACTCCATAGTATTCAAAAAGTCAGTGTCTAAGGATTTCCTGGGCTGTGGTTTGGTGCTAATTAAACTTTCTGATTAGGTTCAATGAAATGGGTAGGTTCCTATGTAACTTTCCCAACGTATTTCCTGTAAAACTACTGGTCTGACACTACAAGACATTAAGGGGTCCTGTGGTTGCGAGCAGCTGCAAAGCTGCATGGTCCAGGATTTATAGGTCTAAAACAAATTAGGTGGCTTGGAAGTTTGGGACGTTAAAGTCACCGAGGTAGGCCCTTTCTGTTGGAGAAAACTAACAGCAGCCTTTATTTTTTCTCCTGGGGCCTGGTGGCAGAGCCCATCAATTTTCTGTCAGAAAGATGTGGATGGGGCTGCTGGAATTCCCAGTGGTGGGTGGGAAGAAGGGCTTGACACTCTCCATTTCAAAAGGAACCTCCCAGAGATTTCAGTCCTGTAGTCCCATCTCACCTGAAAGGATTTAGCTGCTCATATTATATGACTTCAGTTGCAGAGCTGGAGCCTTTCTGTCAGAGGGTGTCTGGGGTGGTTTTGGGCTGCTGCAGTTTATGGAGAAAAAAGAATCTGTCACTCTCCCTTCTGAGAATGCCACAAGGTATCAGCCTGGACCTGACTGCTTGGGAAGTATTAATGGCCATTATTTTCTTCTTGCAAGTTAACATTGTTAATACCTTCAGGTATCCTAAATTTGTGCACTAGTCACATTTCATTTAGATCAATTATAAAATTTTAATTTGTGATATTAAAAAGCAAGACAACTTAAAAATCTTATTATGTTTTCATATCCATGATCTATTAGCACAGTTAGTCACTTGCTGTATTCTTTTTTTTTAACTTTCATTCCAAAGCTCAAAAGCTGAAAAATTTGATAGGTTTCCTTTTGTGTATGTCACTGACACATCAATTTAGAAATTCTTATCTGTGTTTAGCTCCCTTCTGCTGTTTATTTCTAGATTTGTGCTTCAAATAATCACATTTAACCAATTTACATTCAAAGTTGTTCTCCCTCAAACTTCACTGTTAACTCGATCTCTAGGTACTTTAAATTCTATTTTCTTACAATCACTTATATCTTCTTTAGCAACACTAACTTAGGTCAAGAAACTATAGTCATAAAATAAATCTGGTTTGTCACTTATTTTATATATCCTGAAAGTTAAATAATATTTTTTCATTATAAGAGGTTAAAATGGGCCATATTTCCTATTCTTTCATTAAAAAATTCCAAAAATGTATAGAATAACATTTTGTGACAAGAAAATTATATAAAAATTAAGTAATTTTATGATGTAAGCATATTATTTGAAATCTCAAAGTGCCTGGTTTGTTGCAACAGTTACGTTTATTCATTTCTATAGTAAATTGTTAATTAAATTGTTAAATATATCTGTAATAATTAGTATTTATAATACTAATCAATATGTATTTAATACTCACAATGTGACAGGCTGGTAATAATAAGTTATTCAGGAAAGCCCTAAACATGTATAATATTGCCATTTATTATCCTGTTTTCAAATAAGGAAATCAAGACATAAAATTATTAAGTTGTTGTGGCAGAATGTAAAGCCAAGGTTTCTCACTAAAAACTGCATGTGCTAAACCATTTCGTAACAACCTAATAACAAATTCATGATATATATTGATTAAATAAATAGACTAAGCAATCAATAATTCATTAATGAAAGAGTAAATAAAATAAATAATAAAAATAATAAAACAAATGAAGGAGTCAGAGTGATAGCATAGCATTAGGGTGTTTGCCTTGCACACTGCTGACCCAGGATAGAACCAGGTTAGATCCCTGGCAACTCATATGGTCGGTCCCCCAAGTCTTCCAGGAGCGATTTCTGAGCCAGAGCCAGGAGTAACACCTGAGCACAGCAGGGTGTGCCCTCCAAAAGAAGAAAACAACCAAAAAACAAAAATAAAAACAAATGAAGAGACTCAGAAATTATTTCATTCATTTTATTTAAAAACATGCACCTTGGAGATTAAAAACAGACCTCTGGTTAATAGGCAGAGCCAGATGATTTAATTAATCAATAGGTTACATAAATTAAAACACACGCAGAGCTTATTTTCATCCGTGTCTCAAACACAGAATAGTAAAGCCTCCTTTAGTTGCTATCTCCCAACTTGCTTCTCTCTGCACTTGAATTTTTGTTCTTGCCCTTATCCATAATTATTTGTAATTCTTTAGCCAAATGTTATGAAGGAGGATTAAGTTTTCATCTTTGAGACTTGAGATGCTTTTTAATTAACATGACTAGGGATACTAATTAGATTGATATAAAACTGATGGCAATGCCAAAGAGCATAAGTATTGATTCCAACTAATATTGAGTGAAAGAAACTAATGAGTCAGAATGATTCCCAAAGCAGAGCATTTAGGGCTAATAAGAAACTTATTCGAGTAAATTAGAGACTTATTAATTCAAACCATTGCTATCAAATTTAGAACTTATCAATTTATATCAAACTTCTCATATTTTCTGTAATAAATAGAATGTTCAGGTATTCAATTTTAAAAATCATTTAATTTTCAAACTAATTTTTTTATAAATAGGGATAAATGTATACCATTATGAGATTAAATTTTCCTGGCCTGGGCATCCATTAAAATAAAGTGTATGTTATTAGAAATGCAAGCCAGATGTTCCAGGCTTCTTATAACCATTTCAAGTTATGTTTATGCATAGTAGTTTAATACCAGGAAGAATAATCATGTGATTCTTAGAGTTGAAATTTTGAGTTAGTGATAGTCTTAAATGTAAATCAATCAGTTTGTTTATTGGGAAATAAGAGACCTTAAAATACTTAAATTAAAAATTAAAGCATACAAGTTGATGTTAGAGAGACATTGGAAAGAAAGTAAATATGGGAATAAGACTCCACTTAGTGCCTTTAAGTGATCTCAAAACATACTTTCTAAACAACTGCTACCTTAACTCTGAAAACTAAACCTGTCTTTTCTTTTAGTCATTTTAACCAAGGAATGAAAGATCTTTTGGTTTGCTATTGAAATGGTCTTTTTCTTGTTATTGGTCATTCTTTTTTGTTATTAATTTGTTATTGTTATTTATTTTTAATAAAATTTATTGAATAAGTAAATGATTCTTCAATGTTTTGAGACACTTCAAATGCTGTTTAAAATTAAATGTTATATCAATAAATTAAAGGTTCTAACTTGATATTATCTGATCTTCCCACACTGAAGTTCCACATTTCCCTCGCAGGCCCAAACCTCCTGCCTGTCATTCAGACAGGCATTGTGCCTCTCTCCCTCACTATCATTGTCATGATAGTTGTCATTGTGGTTAGTGCTCTAACTAAACTAACAGTGCTCTAACTACACTCACTTCTCTTTGTGGCAAGCTTCATGTCATGAACTGATTGATCCTCCTGGATATTATTTCATACCATCTTTTCTTTTTCTTATATCCCATAGATAACTAGGATTATTCTATCCTATCCCTCTCCCTATGACTCATTTCATTCAACACAATAGTATCTGTGTCTATCCATATATAGGAAAATTTTATGATTTAATTTTTCCTAAAAGATGCATAGTATTCCACTGTGTAAATGTACCGTAGTTTCTTTAGCCACTCTTCTGTTGTTGGGCACCTGAATTGTTTCCAGATTCTGGCTATTCTAAGTAGCGCTGCATTGAATAAAGGTGTGCAGAAGATATTTTTGTTGTGTTTTTGTGTTCTTAGGGTATATCCCTAGAAGTGTTATTGCTGGATCATATGGGAGCTCAATTTCCAGATTTTTGCGGAATATTCGTATTGTTCTCCAGAAAGGTGGATCTAGACAGCATTCCCATCAGTAGTGAATTACAGTTCCTTTCTTCACACAGCTACACTCACTGGTTGTTCTTGTTCCTTGTGATGTGCGCCAGTCTCTGTGGTGTGAGATGATATCTATTGTTTTTTGATTTGCATTTCCCTAATTATTGGTGAGATGGAGAATTTATTTTTTATTTGCTTTTGGCCATTTGTATTTCTTCACTGAGAAAATATCTGTTGATTTCTTCTCCCCATTTTTTTAAATGGGACTAGTTTATTTTGTTAAATTCTGTTAGTACCTTGTATATCTTATATATTAGCACCTTATCAGATGGGTATTGGGTGAATAGTTTCTCCCATTCCATGGGTGGCCTTTGTGTCCTAGTCACTATTTCCTTTGAGGTGCAGAAGCTTCTCAGATTAATGTAGTCCCATTTGTTTATCTTTATTTTCAATTGCTTGGCAAAGGGTGTTTCCTCCTTAAAGATGCCTTTAGCCTAAATGTCATGGGATGTTTTGCCTACATTTTATTCTATATATCATATAGATTCAAGTATGATATAAAGGTCTTGAATTTATTTTGATCTAACATTTGTGCATGGTTATATATGGAGGTCTGAATTTGCCTTTTTGCATGTGGCTGACCAGTTTTCCCATCACTTATTAAAGAGGCTTTTCTTGCTCCATTTTGTGTTTCTTGCTCCGTTATCACATTTTAATTAATTATACTTCTAAGGGTCATTTTCTGAATATTCAGATCTATTCTATTGATCCAAAGGTCTGTCTTTAATTCAACAACATGCTGTTTTGATGACTACTTCTTTGAAGTACAATTTAAAGTTGGGAAAAGTCATGCCTCGCATTTTCTTTTTCCTAAGCATTGCTTTAATAATTCTTGGGTATTTATTCTTTCAAATAAATTTTAGGAGTATTTGAATCACTTTTTTTTAATAATGCCATGGGTATCCTTAGAAGGATCTTTATAATACCTTGGGGAGTATTGCCATTTTAATGATGTTGAATCTTTCAATCCATTAGCAGTGTATATGTCTTCTTTTCCTTGATATATTAAAGGCCATTTACCTCAATCTCATGGCAAATATTATACTCAATGGGGAAAATGGAAAGCCTTTCCTCTAAAATCTGGCACAAAAAAAGTCTTCCTTCTCTCGCCACTTCTATTCAACATAATACTGGAAGTACTTGCCTTAGCAATTAGGCAAGAAAAAGATACTAAGGGCATCCAGTTAGGAAAGGAAGAAGTCAAGTTATCACTGTTCAAGGATGACATGATACAATATTTAGAAAAACCTAAAGTCTCTAGCAAAAATCTTCTAGAAACAATTGATTTGTATAACAAAATGACAGGCTACAAAATTCAATAGCTTTTTATATATAGATATTTTATATATTATATAGATAAGTGTTTAAGAAATAGTTATTTAAAAAACAATCCCATTCACAATAGTACCACAGGAACTCAAATACCTTAGTGTCAACTTAACTAAAGAGGTGAATCTATACAAAGAAAACTACAAAACACTGCTTCAAGAAATATAAAAGGACACAGTGCATTTATTTTTGATGCTGTGAGTCATACCTAGTCGTGCTCTGAAGCTACTTCCTGCTCAATGTTTGGGAAAGTGTCTCTCCTGCCAGTTTTTGGAGACCATATAGTGCTGAATATCAAGCCCGGGTCTCTCGCATGTGAAGCATGCATGCACTCCAACACATTGAGTTATGTTCCTGGCCCAACAATGTATTCTTTAGCTTTCAAAAGTTGAAGTTAATATGTGATTTTTAAAACTAAGTATAAAGAGCTGACTCACCTCCATATTTCAGATCCTCTGTTTACTCTTCAATCTTTGTAGATGAGGTTAAATCCCCCCAACCACCACCCTGCTATATTCCTAGTGCATATTTAAAGACTTACTATCTAGGCCTCAATGCCTGACCACTGCCATATCAGCAGGCCCATCTCATTATCTCCTGAACCACGCAACCACAAATGTGATCATGCAACGATTTTACTCATCACACCTCACAATCTTCAGACTTCCTGCTACTGGGGGAAAATAGAAAAGGAAATAAAAAGCAATAAACTCAGTAGATGAGTTGAAAAAAAACATGGTTGAGCTTTCCCACAGGTTAACAGCAGCTGAGGATAGAATTAGTACACTAGAAGATGAGATAAATAACAATTCTATGCAGCAGAACAAATTGGAAAAAAGCCTTAAAGCAAATGATCAAACAATGTAAAAATTACTAAAAGAATGGGAACAGATGAAAATAGAAGTATGTGATAAGCTTAACAGAAACAACTTAAACATTGGAGTCTCAGAGACCCAAGAAGAAAATCTCCAGTAAGAATCAATGGTCAAGAATATCATTAAAGAGAAATTACCAGAGCTAATGAATACATGCAATCAAATCCTGCATGCCCGAATAGTACCAACTAAAAGAGACCCCAGGAAAAAAACACCCCAAGACACATCCTAGTCACAATGATGAATCCCACAGATAGAGACAGAATTCTAAAACCAGCAAGATCAAAAAGAGAAATTACATTCAAGGGAACATCCTTGAGATTTACTGCAGACTTGTCACCGGAAACACTCAAGGCCAGAAAGCAGTGGTGGGACATAGTGACAAAACTCAATGAAATAAATGCTTCGCCTAGAATACTGCACCCAGCAAAACTCACTTTCAGGTTTGAAGGAACAATACATGGTTTCACAGAGAAACAACAGCTCAGAAACTTTACAGACTCAAAACCATTCTTAAAAGAAAAACTGAATGGCCTACTTTAAGACAAGACTGACCAATAGACACACCAAACTTCGATATAAAGATGACACTAACTCCCAGGACAATTCTTTCTCTGAATGTCAATGGACTAAATACATCAGTTAAGAGACAGAATGGCTAAATGGATCAAAAAAACTCAATCCAACCTTCTGTTGCCTACAAGAAATGCATCTGAATAGTCAGAACAAACATAGACTCAAAATAAAAGGCTGGAGGAAAATCATCAAAGCAAACAACACCCATAGAAAAGCTGGAGTGGCCATACTAATATCAGATGATGCAAACTTTATACTTAGGAAAGTAGTAAGGGACAAAGATGGACATTTTGTATTAATCAAGGGATATGTACATCAGGAAGAAATCACTCTCCTAAACATATATGCACCGAATGAGAGGCCAGCAAAATATTTAATACAATTGTTGACAAATCTGAAAAATAGTATCAATAACAACACAATAATTGTGGGAGACCTCAACACGACATTGTCAAAACTTGACAGGTCAACCAGACTGAAACCCAACAAGAATATACTAGACCTGAATAGAGAAATGGAAGAAAGAGGCCTAGTAGATATATACAGGACACTCCACGCCCAGAAGCCTGGATACACATTCTTCTCTAATGTACAAGTGACATTCTCCAGGATAGACTACATGCTAGCACAGAAAACATACCTCCATAATATCAAGAGGATAGAAATTTTGCAGGCTACCTTCGCTGACCACAAGACCCTGAAATTATATGTGAACTACAAAGGGACACAGAAAAAAAACTTTAATACCTGGCAGTTAAACAGCCTCATATTGAATAACCAGTGGGTCCGAGATGAAATCAAAGAGAAAATCAAAACCTTCCTAGAAACAAATGACAATGAAGACACAAACTATCAGAACCTATGTGACACAGAAAAAGCAGTACTGAGAGAAAATTTATAGCTTTGCAAGCACATATCAGGAAAGAAGGGGCATACCTGAATAGCTTAATGACGCAGCTCATAGAATTAGAAAGTACTCAACAAAAGGACCCAAATATAGGGAGACAGAAGGTAGTAACAAAGTTGAGCAAAAATCAATGAAGTGCAACCCAAAAAAACAATCCAAAAGATCAACGAAAGCAGAAGTTGGTTCTTTGAAAAAATAAACAAGATTGATAGACCACTGGCAAAACTAACAAAGAAAGAGAGAGAGAAAGAAACTTAATAAATCATATTAGGAATGAAAAAGGAGAGATCATTACTGATATGATAGAGATCCAAAGGGTAATCAGAAACTACTTTGAGAAACTCTATGCCACTAAAAATGAAAACCTGGAAGAAATGGATAAATTTTTGGACTCTTATAATCTTCCACGGTTGAATGAGAGGATGTAGCATATCTAAACACACCTATCACTATTGAGGAAATTAAGAGAGTAATCAAATATCTGCCCAAAAACATAAGTCCAGGCCCAAATGGATTAACTAATGAATTCTTTTAAACCTTTCAAGAGGAACTTCTGCCAATCCTGGCAAGATTCTTTCATGAAATTAAAAACACAAGAACACTTCCAAATAGCTTTTATGAAGCCAATATCACCTTAATACCTAAACCAGACAGAGATGCCACCAAAAAAGAAAATTACAGACCAATATCGCTGATGAATACAGATGGAAAGATCCTCAACAATATCCTGGCAAATAGGATTCAATGCCTCATTAAGAAGATCATCCACTATGATCAAGTAGGTTTCATCCCAGGAATGCAAGGCTGGTTTAACATCCGTAAATCTATCAACATAATACACAACATCAACAACAAGAAAAATAAAAATCACACGATCATATCAATAGATGCAGAGAAAGCATTTGATAAGGTCCAACACCCATTCTTGATCAAAACTCTCAGCAAGATGGGAATGGAAGGAACCTTTCTCAATATATTTAAGGCCATCTAACACAAGCCAGAGATAAATATTGTCCTCAATAAAGAAAAACTGAAAGCCTTTCCTCTAAATTCTCGCACAAGACAAGGCTGTCCTCTCTCACCACTTCTATTCAACATTGCACTGGAAGTACTTGTGATAGCGTTTAGGCAAGAAAAAGATATCAAGGGAATCTAGATAGGAAAGGAAGAAGTCAAGCTCTCGCTGTTTGCAGATGATATGATACTCTACCTAGAAAACCCTATAGTCTCTATGAAAAAGCTTCTAGAAACAATAGACTCATATTGCCAGGTGGCAGGCTACAAAATTAACACACACAAAACAATGGCCTTTCTATACACCAATAGTAATAAGGAAGAAATGGACATTATGAAAACAAACCCATTCACAGTAGTGCCACACAAACTCAAATATCTTGGAATCAACTTGACTAAAAATGTGAAGGACCTATACAAAGAAAACTATAAAACTCTGCTCCAAAAAATAAGAGAGGACATGTGGAAATGGAAACACATACCCTGCTATGGATTGGCAGGATTAACATCATTAAAATGGCAATACTCCCCAAAATATTGTACAGATTAAAGCGATCCCTCTAAAGATATCCATGACATTCTTCAAAGAAGTGGATCAGGCACTTTTGAAATTCATTTGGAACAATAAACACCCTAGAATAGCTAAAGCAATCATTGGGAAAAAATATGGGAGGAATTACTTTTCCAAACTTTAAACAGTACTACAAAGCAATAGTTATCAAAGCAGCATGGTATTGGAATAAAGCCAGGTTCTCAGACCAGTGGAATAGGCTTGAGTATTCAGAGAATGTTCCCCAGACATACAATCACCTAATTTTTGATAAAGGAGCAAGAAATCCTAAATGAGCAAAGAAAGCCTCTTCAAGAAGTGGTGTTGGTACAACTGCTATCCACTTGCAAAAAATTGAACTTAGACCCCCAGCTAACATCATGTACGAAGGTTAAATCCAAATGGATAAAAGACCTCGATATCAGACCTGAAACCTTAAGATATATAGAACAAAACACTCCAGGACTTTGAGACTACAGGCATCTTCAAGGAGGAAACTGCACTCTCCAAGCAAGTGAAAGCAGAGGTTAAAAGATGGGAATATATTAAGCTGAGAATCTTCTGCACCTCAAAGGAAATAGCGCCCAAGATATAAGAGCCCCCCACTGAGTGGAAGAAACTATTCACCCAATACCCATCAGACAAGGGGCTAATCTCCAAAATATGCAAGTCACTGACAGAAATTTATAAGAAAAAAACATCTAATCCCATCAAAAAATGGGGAGAAAAAATGGACAGACACTTTGACAAAGAAGAAATACAAATGGCCAAAAGACACATGAAAAAATGATCCACATCACTAATTATCAGGAAGATGCAAATCAAAACAACTATGAGGTACCACTCACACCCCAGAGATTGGCACACATCACAAAGAATGAGAACATGCAGTGTTGGCGAGGATGTGGAGAGAAAAGAACTCTTATCCACTGCTGGTGGGAATGCTGTCTAGTTCAATCTTTATGGAAAGCGATATGGAGATTCCTCCAAAAACTGGAAATCGAGCTCCCATACGACCCAGCTATACCACTCCTAGGAATATACCCTAGGAACACAAAAATACAATACAAAAATCCCTTCGTTACACCTATATTCATTGCAGCACTATTTACCATAGCAAGACTCTGGAAACAGCCAAGATATCCTTCAACAGATGAATGGCTAAAGAAACTGTGGTACATATACCCAATGGAATATTATGCAGCTGTCAGGAGAGATGAATATATGTGGATGTACATGGTATCTATTATGCTGAGTGAAATATGTCAGAGAGAGAGAAAAAAATGCAGAATGGTCTCACTCATCTATGGGTTTTAAGGAAAATGAAAGACATTCTTACAATAATAACTTTTAGACACAGAAGAGAAAAGAGCTGGAAGTTACAGCTCACATCATGAAGCTCACCACAAACAGGTATGCATTTAGTTAGAGAAATAACTATGTTTTGAACTATCCTAATAATGAGAATGTACGAGGTAAGTAGAAAGCCTGTCTAGAGTACAGGCGGTGTTGGGTGGGGAGGAGGGATATTTGGGACATTGGTGAGGGGAATGTTGCACTGGTGATGGGTGGTGTTCTTTACATGACTGAAACCCAAACACAATTATGTATGTAATAAAGTTGTTTAAATAAAAAAATTAAAAAAATATCTTTCCCTAAATTAAAATAAATCAATAAAATGGAAAATACTATATATATATATATATATATGTATATAGTTAAGTTCTTAACTAATAGAGATAGGAAGACACAAATCTTGTGGTGCAATGGAACCTTACATCCTGAACATTGACATGATGACCTGGCACAGGCCTCAGAAGAATGGGCATTCTCCATTCACCCCTGAACAAGGGAAGCCATGTATGAAACATCCAAAGTTGTCTATGATATCACCTGGAAGCAATCCTCTACCAGGGAAGACTCTACTGCTGCTCTGACATCGATTTACTCAAAAGAGTCTTCCCTTAACACTGAGAAGATTTAAATAAGAACAAGGACCTGCTGGGCAGGGCTTTCTGCATTGCCCTTTAATTGTGAGTTGAAATTAGATGTTGCTCTGCACCATCCTGACTTCAATGTAGTATATACAGATTTCCAGGATCTTCAATACAGAAACATGATACCAACAACAGAGACTGTTTGAAAAATAAAACTGTATGGGCACTACAGACAATGACCTGGATTGGACAAACTAGTTTGCCTGGAGCCTAGAATTGGTCTTATGTCAGGAAACTTCTCCTTGTATTTAGGCCAAGGTTTTTCCTTTCCATGTCCCCCATACTTTGGTGGGCCCATGCAAATGATAATTGCCATTCTAACACTGTTTTTACAGTGCTTCTTTGGCTCTAAACCTTTAAGAAACCACTAGTAAAAATATCTGGAACAACAAAAAAAAAGAAAAGAAAAGAAAAGAAAATATTTTTAAAGAAAGTAAAATAGACAAGACATTGAGAAAACCAAAAATGATGCTACAAATATTTTACAATTAAAATTTTATTTTAATTAAAATTATTTTATTAATTAAAATTAAATTAAAAAATTATTTTACATAAACCATCAATAAGATGCTTCATTATTGTTATTATTATAGATATATTTCTAAAATACACTTCTGAAAATTTATTTTATAATGTATTTTAGTTTAATTTTTCCCTTTAGAGCAATTTATTTTAAATTATTTAGAATATCATCCTACAGGGGCCGAAGTGCTAGCACAGTGATAGAGCTCTTGCCTTGCATGTGGACAGACCTCAGTTTGATCCCTGGTGTTTCAGAGGGTCCCCCAAGCCAGGAGCGATTTCTGAGCGCATACCCAGGAGTAACCCCTGAGTGTCATTGGGTTTGGCCCTAATACCAAAAATAAAATAAAATAAAATATCGTCCAACAAAGGACAATAAAGTTGGGACAGGTCTACAGAACTCGAGGCATCTGCAGTCCATCGTGCCTACTGAATAACAACTTTGCTGCTGAAATCTCTTAAAACTTACAAACTAAAAGAAAAGGCTGAATGATATACAAAAGGAGCAATATTTCAGTATAGTCTGTGGGTCAACTGACTTTTTTAAAAACAGAAATACATCCTGTTTCCCTCCCAGATCAGTAAATAAGCAAGAACTTCATGTAGCAGTGTGAGGATTAGGACATTTTTCAAGTGTTTTCATGAGTCCAAGATGCTGTGTGTGTGTGTGTGTGTGTGTGTGTGTGTGTGTGTGTGTGTGTGTGTGTGTGTGTTTGAGTGTGTGTGTGTGTGTGAATATCGATAGAAAAACATTGCTAGACACACCATGACAGTAAATTTAGATAATTTTAAATTAAAAAAATAAATTAAAGAGGCATCATTTCATTGGTAAAGTGTTCAATAAAAAATATATTGTAGAGGGCAATAAAAGTTTGGGTAAGAGGGCAGAGAAATGAGTCACCAGGATAGGCAAAGGCCTCAAAGGAAATATGGTGACTTCGTTCTAGGAGGAATAATATATTCTGAATCTGGAACTGGCTGGAATAACTTTGGTTCTCTTGTATTTACAGGACTTAGTGAAGGTGACCTGAAAGAGCAAAAAGGGATCAGTAAATCTGGTATGTCTCGCTTGTGATTAGCTGCTGCTAGTGCATAATGTAGCTTTCTCAGGAACCTTGTTACCATGAAGTTATAACCCCAGAACAGTTTCAGCTCTGTGCACTTGTTATTAATGATGAGTGCTACCAAGTAAGACAGATATTCACTCAGAAGCTACATCAGGCACTTGTGAAGTTATTTCTCCCATTGGAGTAGATAGCTATCTTTGCCTTATGTGCAAAGGCACATATGAAGGAAAGAAGAACACATGCAACACAGTGTTTGTTGAAAAACATCAGCATATGAAGAGAATACATTAAACAAAACCCCATGGTTACTGAGAAATTACTATCAAGGCTTTCTAAATATGTAGTTACATATGATTCACTTACTAGCCCATGACCCAGAATTTACAAGATCACAAAATGTTGTTAAACTCGTGATATTAAGGAGTGCCTATGGTTCATGCTTGAAATTTTAATGACAAAGAATGAAAACAATTATGAAGAAGAATGGAGGGAACATCAAGTCAACAAAAGATGCACAGTGTCCAGATGAAACCAAGACAAATAAAAACTTCATACAGTATGTGATGTGGCTCGGTGTGTTACAAATAGTAAAAGGACTTTGTACAGTGCAGATTCACCAAAATATCCATTCCTTCTAATGAAAATTTTCACACAGCCTGAAAAGGACTGTAATGATAAGAGTTATATTTCAGAAGGGACAAGAGTACTTCTGTTAACAGAAAAGCCAAAACTTGCTGAAGTACGAGGTGCAGTAAATAAGCCTTTATCAGCAAAAGGAAGAAAACCATATGTTAGAAACACTGGACCTGAGACTGGAAGCAACATTAATGTAAATTCGGAAATGAACCCATCAACCGGAAATTGAAAAAGGGAGCAGTGTTCTGAGGTAGCAAAAACTGGAGTTAGTGAAAATGAAGAAAACCCTGTGAGAATGATTTCTGTTACCCCTGAGAAAAATAAAGACCTAGTAAAAAATAAGGAGATTAATTCTGATCAGGCTTCCCAGGGCAACATCAGCACTGACCGTGGGAAAAATGACAATAACAGCAGCTGGTGCAGAGAATATCCAACAAAAAACAGATGAGAAAGTAGATGAAACAGGACCGCCTACCCTTTCAAAACCCAGGAGAGGGGTCAGATCCAACTCAGAGGAATCTCAGACAATGCAACCAAAGATATGATATAAATAAGCCTCTTAGCAAGGGAAGGAAGAGGGGAGCAGTCAGTCAGGAAAGACCAGCGGGTTGGAAGCAGGTAATGACAAAGCACCCAAACTGCAAAACCAAAAAGGCAAAAAGGCACCAAAAAGGCAGCTCCAGCAGAACGACCAATAGACCTACAAAAGTAAAACAGAAAACTCATTCAGAAGGAAGGAAATGAAGACCAAACAGAAGCAGTCTCCAGCTACCACAAAAACTTGTATTCACGACGTTCATGGACAGCAAATGAAATTAACTTCAGAAAACACACTTTCTGCCTTGAAAGCTGAAGGAACCACTTAACTGCCTTTCGAGGACCACAGTCCTCAGATGGGAATGTATAGCAGTAACTCTTGAGAGAGGCTAAAAGCAACTCTATTCAACCTTCCCCGAGACTTTACTTCTGAAAAGAATTAAGAGATTGGCACACATTACAAAGAATGAGAACAAGCAGTGTTGGCGGGGATGTGGAGAGAATGGAACTCTCTTTCACTGCTGGTGGGAATGCCGTCTAGTTTAACCTTTATGGAAAATGATATGGAGATTCCTCCAAAAACTGGAAACTGAGCTCCCATATGATCCAGCTATACCACTCCAAGGGATATATCCTAGGAACACAAAAATACAATACAAAAATCCCTCCCTTACACCTATATTCATTGCAGCACTATTTACCATAGCAAGACTCTGGAAACAACCAAGATACCCTTCAACAGATGAATGGCTAAAGAAACTGTGATACATATACACAATGGAATATTGTGCAGCTGTCAGGAGTGATGAAGTCATGAAATTTACCTATATATGCATGTACATGGAATCTATTATGCTGAGTGAAATAAGTCAGAGAGAGAGAAACGCAGAATGGTCTCACTCATCTATGGGTTTTAAGAAAAATGAAAGACATTCTTGCAATAATAACTTTTAGACACAAAAGAGAACAGAGCTGGAAGTTACAGCTCACATCATGAAGCTCACCACAAACAGAGATGTGTTTAGTTAGAGAAATAACTATGTTTTGAACTATCCTAATAATGAAAATGTACGAGGTAAATAGAAAGCCTGTCTGGAGTACAGGCAGTGTTGGGTGGGGAGGAGGGAGATTTGGGACATTGGTGATGGGAATGTTGCACTGGTGATGGTGGTGCTCTTTACATGACTGAAACCCAACCACAATCATGTAGGTAATCAAGGTGTTTAAACAAATATATAAAAATAAAATATATGTACCATACAATATAAAAAAATAAATAAATAAAGATGCAAAGTGATTAATACA
This sequence comes from Suncus etruscus, assembly GCF_024139225.1. NCBI lineage: Eukaryota > Metazoa > Chordata > Mammalia > Eulipotyphla > Soricidae > Suncus > Suncus etruscus. The sequence goes on along the minus strand of NC_064862.1, from coordinate 5,525,730 downwards.
CAATCGAGTGATATGGTAAATTTATGGTGATTTGAATAAAAATAACATTTGAAGAATCTAGCTAGCTTTAAGAGGTCAATATATATATCTAGAGTATCCAAAAGTTAACATTGAACAAGATATAATTTAGAATTTAGTAGACACCTACCTCACTTATACAGAAGGTATTCATGGAGTCAATTCTCAGTTCTGAGGTTTGGGCTTTGAGAGGAAGGGCAAAACAGAAAATAATATTTGCAAGAAAGAAAGGGAAGAAGGCAGAAAGGCTAGAAAAGTACCAGATGAAGAATGGCTAAATGAATAGAAGATGTACTTGGAAAAAGAAAAGACAGAACATAAAATCTGTCTTTGAAATGGTTAAGAAGAATTAGCTTGAACTGCATGGATATCTCTCTGAAATAGTAAGAGTTTCATGAAGCATGTCTTACCTAATTTCTCAGAATTTAACAATTTTTAAGTCAAAAGAAAAACAAACACAAGATAATCTTATTTATGATATATAGAATAACTGGATAAGGAAATGCAATGCATAAAGAAGGGACTGCCTAGATCACACATGACCTAAGATTATAGGTAGATAGACAGATAAGATAGAAATTGAGACATGAACTAAGAAGCAAAGTGAAAATAATAAGGGGCAAGGGTGAAGAAATTTGTGTACATCAATGATATAAAATAAAGGTTTAGTTATATACACAAACCACAAAAACCAAGAACAAGGGAAACATGAAATTCAAACTACACAAGCTAAACCTAAAAATGTGTCTGCAAAGAAGGAAGGTTTTTGGGTGAGAAAAATCTTGGAGACATCGTTGGAGGGAAATTGACACTGGTAGTAGGATTAGTCCTGGAACATTGTATGCCTAAATCTCAACTATAAACAATTTTATAAATCATAGAACCTAATAAAAATTTAAAAATATTCAAAAATTCCTTTTCTAAGAAATTTTCTAGACAAAGTAAAAAGTTGTAACCCTACTCTGAAGTTCCATTTATTTTAAAATCCTTATTACCAGCTAGGATCTAAAAGCTTTCAGATAAAAACAATTACAATACATTTGAGATCACAACCTCAATTTATATATGGGTTTTCTGTAGTTCTTTAGGAAGTTTTCTGAGCCACAGAAGTGTTTTGTTCTTTCAATTGCTACCATCCCCAGAATAGTTTTACTAAGTTAACACCACAAAATGAAGTCAATCATTAAAATAAAGTTTTTAGGTGTACACTTTGTTGTACAATAGACATAGTACAATGGGTACAGTGCTTTCCTGTGTACAGTTGTACTGGGTTGGATCATCAGGCCACACAGGGCTAAGCATGGTCAGGAGTGAGCCCTGCACTAAATGTTACTCCAAAATAAAATAGCAAAATTTAGTATTTGTTTTCTCTGCCAACCTACTAAAGATATCAGGTTGAATATAATTAGTTTGGTTTTACAATAACTTCAATGGAGTTGTTATATGCCATGCAATTTTTGCAACAACTATGACATAGGGATTTGTTATTCTAAACTTTCAAAACTCTTTTCCCATGGCTAACTATTTCTTCAAATGGGTTGTGAGTAAGGGGATTATTTTTGGAAGTTATGAACCTTTGCTTTTATGCCTTTATCTGGAATCTTTCTTTGGAGAGTTGTTTGAAAGCTTGAGCCAAAGGCACCATGCATGACAGATATTGGTAGAAGTGGCCTCTGGGAAAAATATGTTTTCCATGCTATTTGGTGATTTTCAGTGTTCTCAAGGGTAGGAAATATAAGCACTATTTGAGAGCAGAAACCCTATCTTCTACAACTCCTAGCTTCCACTACATCCCCTGGTGCATAGTAGGCAGGCAATATGTTTACTGCCTGAATGAATGAATTAGTGAATATGAATAAATGAATAACTGGATTATGACAGACAGATGGTACCAAGGAAGTATCTGCTTTATTATTTAAGTATGCCAGGAGTCAGCTCCAGTTCCTGAGCTTAATTTGTGCCCCTCCAGACCAAGTCCCCCCAGTGGGGGTTGATGATCATAGTGCCTATGGGTAGAGTGCATTCAGGAAGAGATGATAACTGCCTGATATGAGAGATGATATCAGAGATTAGTTAACCGTATGGGCTTTGTCCCAGGGGAGGTGTGTGAAATGAATCAGATTAAACAAAATTGATAATGTGAATGCTTAATCAAACAGACAAAGGCGCAGCTAATTAGGGGCAAATAGAGCGTCCCTCTTGTACCTCATTTAACTGACAAATTGTGCAGACAGTTTTAATGGGAGTCTGTTTAGCAAAGAGAAGGCTGTAGAGTTGACAGCTTGGCAAAATGTGGTTTCTGTAACACCACATGATACTTATGGAAATTAGCTGGTGCAGCTGAGCTCCTGAGATGTGCAAATCACAGCTAAAAAGGATCCTTCACAGCCCCACTGGCCATTGGACTCTTAAAGGTAAAGGCCACAGTTTCAGTACTTAGAAGGGTCAAAGGGTCTAGATTTCAAGCAGAAAACGAAACCTGAAATTCCCCAACACAATATATAAGTTGAAAAGCAAAAGGAGAAAGACTTCCTAATTAGAGAAGTCAAAACACCACTCAAGTGTTTCCTTTTGAAACACTTTTCTTCAAATCTGCACAGCAACTCTTGGAGACCAGAATGACACAGGAAAATCATTTGCTTTTTACGAACTTAATAAAGGTTTGGAGAATCTTAACCAGAATTGCCCAACTTTCTCACCAGGAACTAGTCAACATATCAGCTTCTCATCTTCTTACTGCCATCCTAGACACTCTTCAGTCCTTTTCTAAGATAAACATCTTCCTTCTCTGCTATTTTCAAGTCTTTAAACTTGCTTTATAGATGGAGATCGTGAATAATTTCTGTTGGCAAGAGAGAGCAAATTCAGTCTGAACTTGTTTCCAGGTTTCATGGAGTAGATCTCGAATGAGCTCGCCTAGGAGTCCAATGTGAGTTCCATTGGCTATTGATATCAAGAGCACATAGTTTGCTTTTGATAAATTTGAGAGAAAGAATAAACGAAGGGTTGGTGTGGAAACTGGAAATACTTAGGTGCACCCCTGTGGATTTTCTTTTCCGAATGCTGTGTGCTGCGCTCTGTTGCATGAAAGTAAGCATTCCATAGACAAATGGAGTCACATGGATTATTTTAGACTGTATGCCAGCCGCAGGATGTCATTGTCTGAGCGCAGGGACTGGAACTTGAGGCTGGAGTCACGTGGTAGAGATGAACTCCCTCTCTTGGGGCACCCATGCGTGGCTCACAGTTTCCACCCCCACTAAAGGGAATAAGGCCACGCATGAAGAGTATTCCTTTAATGAAGTGATTTTTGTGAATCACTCCACCAGTCAGACATGGTCTCTTTCGGAAAATGAACAGTTTTGCATAAAACGGTCCATTAGTGTCAATGGAAAGGGTCTGACCTCCTTCGGCTCCTCTGTAAGCCTACTCAAGTGGAACTACTAGGGGTGTGCTTGAACTGGAAGATGCTGCCTCCTTCCCCAGGAGACTTTACTTCGTATCACTATGTGTTAAATAATTAAAAAATATAACTATTTCTACTTTTTGGGGGGACGGGGGCACACCAGGCGGTGCTTAGGGGTTACTCCTGGCTGTCTACTCAGAAATAGCTCCTGGCAGGCACTGGGTCCATATGGGACACCGGCAGCTATTTCTACTTCTAACTTGTAAACTATTTTAGTGAAGTTGGATACATACTTGAACACTTTAACACAATCAAAAGCACAAGAACATTTTCTATTATTTGTTTCAGCAGATGAATTAATAAAAAATTTTCTATTATTTATTTGGGGTTACCTTTAGGATTGGCTTTGCTGGGGGCTCCTGGCTCTGCACTCAGGGATCATGCCAAGCAATGCTCAAGGGATTATATGCAGGATCAGGGATTGGGCTAGGGTTTGCCACATGCAAGAAAAGAGTCTTTACTCACAATCCCTCTATTATTTATTTACATATTTATTTAGGGTTTTGGGCCACATCCAAAAACACACCTGTGGTGCTCAGGGGTTACTCTTGGCTCTGTTCTCAGAAATCACTCCTGGCAGGCATGGGGATCATATGGGATGGAGGGATTTGAACCACCCAACATTGGTCCTGGGTCGGTCTCTTGCAAGGTAAACGCCTCACTGCTGTGCTATCTCTCTGGCCACAACCCCTTTATTATGTCTTAGAAAACTATGTCAATAATGAATTTATGAATTTGAAATCTTTTAAACAAATCAAATCAGTAATCACTATCATTTCATCACACCAAATTTATCTCACAAAAACTACACACATACTCCAAACCATATTAATATATGAAAAATAACACAGATAAAATGTATTCCTTGCTTCTTCATTTGTTTCTTTGGAAATTTTATTCTTTGCTTTCATAAATTTATTCAATTTTTGCTTTGAAGTTTACTGTTGCTTTCTTTTTTTTAATCTTTATTTATACAATTTAAGTACAGACATGATTGTAGTTGGGTTTCAATCATATAACGAACATCCCCCTTCACCAGTGCAACATTCCCATCACCAGTGCCCCAAATCTCCCACCTCCCTACCCACCCACCCCATCTGTATTTAAGACAGGCTTTCTACTTTCCTCATTCATTTACATTGTTATGTTAGTTGTCAGTGTAGTTATTTCTCTAATCACACTCACTACTCTTTGTGGTGAGCTTCATATCAGCTGTACCTTCCAGCCCTCATCTCTATTGTCTCTGAGAATTATTACAAAAATGTCTTTTATTTTTCTTAAAATCCATAGATGAGTTAGACTATTCTGTGTCTATCTCTCTCTCTGACTTATTTCATTCAGCATAATAAATTCCATGTACGTCCATGTATAGGAAAATTTCATGACTTCATCTCTCCTGATGGCTGCATAATATTCCATTGTGTATATATAGAACAGTTTCTTTAGCCATTCATCTCTTGAAGACATCTTGGTTGTTTCCAAAGTCTGGCTATTGTAAGTAGTGCTGCAATGAATATTAGTGTGAGGAAGGGATTTTAAATTGTATTTTTATGTTCCTAGGGTGCTCCACATCACTAATCATCAGGAAGATGCAAATCAAAACAACAATTAGGTATTATATCACACGACAAAGATTGGCACATATCATAAAGAACAAGAACAATCGGTGCTGGAGGGGATATGGAGAGAAAGAAACTCTCATTCACTGCTGGTGGAAAATTCTTCTAGTCCAGCCTTTATGGAAAAAAATATGGAGATTCCTCAAAAAACTGGAAATTGAACTCCTATATAATCCAGCTATACTGTTGCTTTTTTTTTTTATTTATTATTTTTGGTTTTTCGGGCCACACCCATTTGATGCTCAGGGGTCCTGGCTAAGCACTCAGAAATTGCTCCTGGCTTGGGGGAACCATATGGGACACTGGGGATCGAACCGTGGTCCCTCCTTGATTAGCGCTTGCAAGGCACACACCTTACCTCTTGCACCACCTCACTGGCCCCACTGTTGTTTTCTTAAGCAATGTAGAATTAGAAGAAATTGAGAATTTGGCAAAACTTCTTTTTTGAATAAAGGCTGAAGCTATTTTAACTACTGTAAAAAAATCTAGTTATCTAATTTTACACTACTTTAGTAGATAATTATTTCCTTTTAAGAGAAAAATATGGACAAAAATTTATTAAGAAATGATAGTATAGAGGTAGGCACTTGCCTTGCATATGACTGACCAGAGTCCAATTCTAAGTATCTCTTATGAATCCCTTGGCCTCATAAAATCAATGGATCACTGCCAAAAGTGATCCCTGAGTGCAGAGCTTGGAGTAAGCCCTGAACTCTGTCCAAACAAAACAAACCAAAACCCTAGGGACTTGATTTTTCAAAACAAAATACTGATAATATTCTGATAATACCCTAAAATAAATAAATCTGCTTTTTTTCCTTTTGACCAGGGTCTTAATTTGACCTAAATGTGGTCTTAATTTGACCTTAATTTGGACTAAATCTGTCTTATGTAGTGGAAAACTTATGAACATTTTCTTATTTTAAGCTTAAGCAGACATCATCAATCTTATATAATGAACATAATTTTAAAAACACTTAATTGTAACTTTTTTGCACAGAAAAATAGAATATGAAAGGAATAGTTTTCTAATTTACAGAAATACAAAAAATTCATTTTTTAACATTTTCATGTTATTTATCAGTTTTCCACTTTGACTTAAATATGTTGATAACAGAACTAATTTTTTTATTTTTGTAATTTGACACTTTGTCATAAAGCATTGCAGTATATAGCCTTAGTACAAACTTCAACTCCAATGTCATTATTCATGGACTTACACAGGACAAACTTTCCTATAAATAAGATTGAACTACAACCTCCCCTTCAGAAGCTAAAGCAATTTTGAAAAATAAAAAATAAGGTAAGATTTATCACATATCCCAATACAAAGCTATATTAATACCAACAGGTGGTAATGTAATAAAGCCAGACTTTCAGACCAATGAAGTAGAATTTCACAGATAATTAATGACAAAGGAGCATAAGAAGGAAAATAAAGGAATAAAATTCTCTTCAACAAATGGTGTTAGGAAAACAGGATAGTCACATTTAAAGGAATTACATTGAATCTTTCACACTAAACACCAAAAGTTAACACAAAGTGGATTTAAAATTTAAATGTTAGACTCAAATCTATATAGTATGCAGAAGATAGGAAGAAGAAAATAAAAACAAAATTCTCCATACATTAGTTTTAGGGCTTCTGTTTTAGTTCCATTGATAAAAGAAAATAAAAATAAATTGACATCAAATGGAAGATATCCTATTGAATGGGAGAAAGTGTTTGCAGTACTCTACAACAAAGGATTAATAATCAAGTTAATAAAGTACTAACAAAATGCAGCAATGACAAAAAATTACTAAAAAAAAAAAGTCCAAGAGCCGAAGCAATAGCACAAAGGATAGGGCATTTGCCATGCATGGGGCCAATCCAGGTTCAATCCCCAGAATCCCATATGGTCCCCAAAATTTCTGAGTGTAGAGCCAGGAGAAAACCCTGAGCACTGTCAGGTGTGGTCCAAAATAAATAAAAATAAGGAGGCCAGAAGATAATCAAGAGGTAAGATGCTTATTTTTGTGTCAGATCCTAATTCATATCCTCAGTATTACATAGGCAAAAATCACTTCTAACAATAAAACCAGGAATGGCCTCTGAACCCCACTTGGTATAACCCAACCAAAACCTTTTACTTCCTAAAATAGATGCTTTGCCACAGAAGCAAATTACTGCTTGCCAGAAGGACAAGAACATGGAAAAAATGCTCATCACCACTAATTTTAGAAAATAAAACAAAAATTACAATGATTTATCATCTCACACATATGAGATAGGTCTATAGAAAAAGTCAGAAACAGCCTGTGCTAGTCAGGATATTAGATAAACAGTATCCTTATTCACCACTTATGGGAATATATACTAGTTCAGCTTATATAGAAAACAATAGAGATCTTAAAATATAAAAAACAGTACCTATATAAGCCATCAATTCCACCCTTAGGTAGCTTTCCAACACACACACATACACACACACACACACACACAAACACTTTAAAAATTACCATGTTTATCATGTTTACTGTTTACCATGTTCACTGCAGTGGCATTTATATCATTCAAATCATAGAAACAGTCCAAGTGATCCATGATAGATTGGTTCCACACTACACTCGCTGCAAAAGAACCAGTGTTCCTCTATCACAGTACATAGGTCTCTGCAAGAACAACTATCCAACCTTGGAATGTCACTTTAGTGGTCAGACTAGGAATTTACTCTCATTAGACAGACATTGTTGCTTTGCTTTTATTTTTTTAATCCCACCTATGAAGAAAATAATACTGTATTTGTCTTTTTCCTTCAGGTGTTTTTGCTTAGCATTGAGCTATTCAGTTGTATGCATGTGGTAGCATATAGCAGAATTTCATTCTTTCTTATATAATTGTGAATATACCATATCTTCTTTAGCTACCTATCTATCATGGGTCACTTAGACTGCTTCTATGATATATATTTAATATATAAATATTTAAATATACAACTATTTAAGATCTTTTTTAATTATCAATTTACACACCGTGATTACAAATATGATTATAGTTGTATGATTACAGTCATGAAAAAAACACCTCCCTTCACCAGTGCAACATTCCCACCACCAATTTCCCAGATCTCCCACCTCCCTACCCCACCAAACCTGTACTCGAGACAAGCTTTCTACTTCCCTCATTCATTCACATTGTTATGATAGTTTTTAGTGTAGTTCTTTCTCTAAATGCACTCATCACTCTATGTGGTGAGCTTCATGTCATGAGCTGCACCTACCAGCCCTCATCTCTCTTGTCTCTAAGATACTGTTAAAAATGTCTTTCATTTTTCTTAAAACCCATAGACGTGTGAAACAATTCTGCGTTTTTCTCTCTCCCTCTGACTTACTTCACTCAGCACAATAGATTCCATGTACATCCATGTATAGGAAAATTTCATGACTTCATCTCTCCTGACGGCTGCATAGTATTCCATTGTGTATATGTACCACATTTTCTTTAGCCACTCATCTGTTGAAGGGCATCTTGGTTGTTTCCAGAGTCTGGCTATTGTAAATAGCACTGCAATGAATATAGGTGTGAGGAAGGGATTTTTGTATTGTATTTTTGTGTTCCTCGGGTATATTCCTAGGAGTGGTATAGCTGGATCATATGGGAGCTCAATTCCCAGTTTGTGGAGGAATCTCCATATCGTTTTCCATAAAGGTTGGACTAGACGGGATTCCCACCAGCAGTGAAAAAGAGTTCCTTTCTCTCCACATCCCCACCAGCACTGCTTGTTTTCCTTCTTTGTGATGTGTGCCAATCTCAGTGGCATGAGATAGTACTTCATAGTAGTTTTGATTTGCATCTCCCTGACGATTAGTGATGTTGAGCATCTTTTCATGTGCCTTTTGGCCATTTGCATTTCTTCTTTTACAAAGTGTCTGTTCATTTCTTCTCCCCATATTTAATGGGATTAGATGTTTTTTCTTGTATAGTTCTGTCAGTACCTTGTATATTTTGGATATTAATCCTTTATCTGATGAGTATTGGGTGAATAATTTCTCCCACTCAGTGGGTGGCTTTTGTATTCTGGGCACTATCTCCTTTGAGATGCAGAAGCTTCTCAGCTTAATACATTACCATCTGTTTATCTCTTCTTCCACTTGTTTGAAGAGTGTGGTTTCCTCCTTAAAGATGCCTTTAGTCTCAATGTCATCGAGTGTTTTACCTACATATTGTTCTATATACCTTATAGTTTCAGATCTTATATTAAGGTCTGTAATCCATTTGGATTTTACCTTCATACATGGTGTTAGCTGGGGGTATGAGTTTGCTTTTTTTTGCAAGTGGCTAACCAGTTGTGCCAACACCACTTATTGAATAGGCTTTCCTTGGTCCATTTAGGATTTCTTGCTCCTTTATCAAAAACTAGATCGTTATATGTCTGAGGAACATTCTTTGAGTACTCAAGCCTATTCCACTGATCTGAGGGTCTGTCTTTATTCCAATACTATGCTGTTTTTGTAACTATTGCTTTGTGATACAGCTTAAAATTGGGGAAAATAATGCCTCCCATATTCCTTTTCCCAAGGAGTGCTTTAACTAAAAGGCTGTTTATTGTTCCAAATGAATTTCAGAAGTGTTTGATCCACTTCTTTGAAGAATGTCATGGGCATCTTTAGAGGAATTGCGTTAAATCTGTACAATGCTTTTGGAAGTATTGCCACTTTAATGATGTTGATCCTGCCAATCCACGAGCAGCGTATGTGTTTCCATTTTCATGTGTCCTCTCTTATTTCTTGGAGCAGTGTTTTATAGTTTTCTTTGTATAGATACTTCACATCTTTAGTCAGGTTGACTCCAAGATATTTGAGTTTGTGTGGCACTAATGTGAATGGGATTGTTCTCTTAATGTCCATTTATTTCCTATCATTATTGGTGTATCAAAAGATCATTGATTTTTGTGTGTTAATTTTGTAGCCTGCCACTTTGCTATATGAATCTAATATTTCTAGAAACTTTTTGGTAGAGTCTTTAGGATTTTCTAAATAGAGTATCATGTCATATGCAAACAGAGAGAGCTTGACTTCTTCCTTTCCTATCTGGATTCCCTTGATATCTTTTTCTTGCCTAATCAAACTTCCAGTACTATGTTGAATAGGAGAGGTAAAAGAGGACAGCCTTGTCTTGTACCAGAATTTAGAGGGAAGGCTTTTAGTGTTTCTCCATTGAGTATAATATTTGCCATTGGCTTGTGGTAGATGGCCTTAATGATATTGAGAAAGGTTCCTTTTATTCCTATCTTGCTGAGAGTTTTCATCAGGAATGGGTGTTGAACCTTATCAAATGCTTTTTCTGCATTTATTAATATGTCCATGTGATTTTTATTTTTCTTGTTGTTGATGTTGTGCATTATGTTGATAGATTTATGGATGTTAAACCATCCTTGCATTCCTGGTATGAAACCTACTTGACCATAGTGAATGATCTTCTTGATGAGGCATTGGATTTTGTTGAGGATCTTTGCATCTGTGTTCATCATGGCTCTTGGCCTGTAATTTTCTTTTTTGGCAGCATCGCTGTCTGGTTTTGGTATTAAGGTGATGTTGGCTTCATAAAAGCTATTTGGAAGTGTTTCTGTTTTTTAATTTTATAAAAGAGCCTGGCCAGGATTGTTAGTAGTTCCTCTTGAAAGGTTTGAAAGAATTCATTCGTGACTCCCTTAGTGCCTGGGCTTTTGTTTTTGAGCAAATTTTTGATTACGGTTTTAATGTCCTCAATAGTGATGGGGGAGTTTAGATATGCTACATCTTCTTTATTCAACGGTGGAAGATTATATGAGTTCAGAAATTTATCCATTTTGTCCAGGTTCTCATATTTAGTGGCATAGAGTTTCTCAAAGTATTCTCTGAAAACCCTTTGAATCTCTGCAGTATCTGTAGTGATCTCCCCCATTTCATTTCTAATACATGTTATCAAGTTTCTCTCTCTCTCTTTTTCTTTGTGAGTTTTGCCAGTGGTCTATCAATCTTGTTTATTTTTTCAAAGAACCAACATCTGCTTTCATTAATCTTTCAGATTGTTTTTTGGGTTTCCATTTCATTGATTTCTGCTCTCAGCTTTGTTATTTCCTTCTGTCTCCCTATTTTTGGGTCCTTTTGTTGATAATTTTCTAATTCTATAAGCTGCGTCATTAAGCTATTCATGTATGCTCCTTCTTCCTTCCTGATGTGTGCTTGCAAAGTTATAAATTTTCCTCTCAGTACCGCTTTTGCTGTGTCCCATAGGTTCTGATAGTTTGTGTTTTCCTTGTCGTTTGTTTCCAGGAAATTTTTGATTTCTTCTTTGATTTTATCTCAGACCCACTGGTTGTTCAGTAGTAGAGTGTTTAATTTCCAGGTGTAAATTTTTTTCTTCTGTGTCCTTTTGTAGTTCACATCTAACTTCAGAGCCTTGTGGTCAGCAAAGGTAGCCTGCAAAATTTCTATCTTTTTGATTTTATGGAGGTATGTTTTATATGCCAGCATTTGATCTATCCTGGAGAATGACCCATGTATGTTGAAAAAGAATGTATATCCAGGTTTCTGAGGATGGAGTGTTCTATATATCTACTAGGCCTCTTTCTTCCATTTCTCTTTTCAGGTCTAGTATATTTTTGTTGGGTTTCAATTTGGTTTACCTATCAAGTGTTGACAAGCCCATGTTGAGGTCTGCCACAATTATTCAATTATTGTGTTATTATTGATATCCTTTTTCAGATTTGTCAACAATTTTATTAAATACATTGCTGGTCCCTCATTGGGTGTGTATATGTTTAGGAGAGTGATTTCTTCCTGACGTACATATCCCTTGATTAGTGCATAATGTCCATCTTTGTCTCTTTTTTTTTGGGGGGGGGGTTTGGGTCACACCCAGCGATGCTCAGGAGTTACTTCTGGCTGTCTGCTCAGAAATAGCTCCTGGCAGGCATGGGGGACCATATGGGACACCGGGATTCGAACCAACCACCTTTGGTCCTGGATCGGCTGCTTGCAAGGCAAACACCGCTGTCTATCTCTCCGGGCCCCATCTTTGTCTCTTACAACTTTTCTGAGTATAAAGTTTGTGTCATCTGATATTAGTATGGCCACCCCAGCTTTTTTAAGGGTGTTGTTTGCTTGGATAATTTTCCTCCAGCCTTTGATTTTGAGTCTATGTTTATTCTGACTATTCAGGTGTGTTTCTTGTAGGCAGCAGAAGGTTGGCTTCAGTTTTTTGATTCATTTCATCACTCTGTGCCTCTTAACAGGTGCATTTAATCCATTGACATTGAGAGAGATAATTGTCATGGGATTTATTGCCATCTTTGTGTAGAAGTTTGCTGTGTTTGTTGGTCTGTCTTGTCTTTAGAATAGATCTTTCAGTTTTTCTTTTAAGGATGGTTTTGAGTCTGTAAAGTTTTTGAGCTGTTGTTTATCTGTGAAGCCATGTATACTTCCTTCAAACCTGAAAGTGAAATTTTTTGTGTGCAGTATTCTTGGTGAAGCATTTATTTCATTGAGTCTTGTCACTATATCTCACCACTGCCTTCTGGCCTTGAGTGTTTCTGGTGACAGGTCTGCTGTAAATTTCAAGGATGCTCCCTTGAATGTAATTTCTCTTTTTGATCTTGCTGCTTGCAGTATTCTATCTCTATCTATAGGATTCATCATTGTGACTAGGATGTGTCTTGGGGTGTTTTTCCTGGGGTCTCTTTTAACTGGTACTCTTCAGGCATGCAGGATTTGGTCACATGTTTTCTTTAGCTCTGGTAGTTTCTCTGTGATGATGTTCTTGACTGTTGATTCTTCCTGGAGATTTTCTTCTTGGATCTCTGCGACTCCAATGATTCTTAGGTTGTTTCTGTTGAGCTTATCAAAGACTTCTATTTTCATCTACTCATATTCTTTGAGTAATTTTTCCATTGTCTGATCATTTGCTTTAAGGCCTTTTCCAATTTCTTCTGCTGTGTGGAGTTGTTATGCATCACATCTTCCAGCATACTAATTCTATCCTCAGGTGCTGTTAACCTGTGGGAAAGCTCATTCATTATGTTCTTCAATTCGTCTACTGAGTTTTTCAGACCTGTTATTTGACCTGATATTTCAGTTTGGAGTTTTCTGATTTCTATCTTCATATTCTCTTGATTCTTATTAGTGTTCTGATCTATACTTTCTTTGAGTTCTGTGAGCATCCTCTATATTTATTCTCTAAGCTCCATATCTGAAAGACTATCTAGGTGGTTGGCCATTGTTGGGTCATCAGAGTTTCCATCTTTATTCTCTATGCCTGATGTTGGTCTGCATAGTTTCCTCATTGTCACGCTTGTGTTGTGGGTTTTTCTACATGTTGTGGTGGTATTCATTAGCTAGGTGTAGTGCGCGGCCAGCTGTGCTCCTCTGCTTCGACCCCTTAAGAGGTGGGCTTAAGGGGCCCAGCAAAGTCAGCTGTATCCACAACTCCGGCCCAGAAAGACTCACCTCAGCTGTCAGGGGATGAGTGCCAGAGAAGATCAAAGATCCCAGGTTGAAGCAAGCTGGGGGAAGCCTCAAAATGTCTGCTGAGCTTAAGGAGCCCAGCAAAGTCAGCCTTATCCACAACTTCGGCCAGGAAAGACATATGTCAGCTGAGGCACACACCCACAGGAGATTAATGCCAGAAAAGATCAAAGTTCCAAGGTTGAAGCAAGCTGGAGGAAGCCTCAAACTGTCTGCCAAGCTTAAGGGGCCCAGCTAAGTTTGTTCTATCTGTAACTCTGACCCTGAAAGACTCACCTCAGCCAAGGCAAGCTGCCAGGGGATGAATGCCAGAGAAGACCAAAGTTCCCAGGTTGAAGCAAGTCAGGGGAAGCCTCAAAATGTCTGCTGAGCTTAAGGAGCCCAGCAGAGTCAGCCGCAGAACCATTTTTATACATAGTCTAACTTTGAAAAAAATTAAACATTTATATGCAATTAAGAACCATGGGGAAAAAATCATGATTGAAGTAATACTGTAAGACTTTAAACTACTCAAATTGATGGCCTAGAATTAATGTCCCAATAACATCTTTGGCTTACCCAGTCAAGATCTGTCTTCTTAAATACTCTACAGGAGGCATTCTATTAACAACAGATTTCTCATTCTTTGTCTTTAGTGAATTGCAACAGAGCATCTTTTGGATAAATTAGCAGCCTTCAAAATGAAGGAGAAAAAATGTTGTCATGAAGGGAATGTTGTTTGCACCCAACTAAATTGGTAACAGTCAGGTTTTTCCAAGTCCAACTAATACACAAAGGGTTAGTTATCAGAGTCAGAGAGTAATGTCTATATCATTAAGATGTTCACCCTTAACTTCCAGCTTTTGGAGGAATCTTCATATCACTTTCCATAAAGGTTGGCCTAGTCTGCATTCCCATCAGCAGTGAATAAGAGTTCCTTTCTCTCCACATCCCCACCAGCACTGCTTGTTCCCATTCTTTGTGATGTGCGCCAATCTCTGTGGTGTGAGATGGAAGTTGAGCTCCCAGACGATCCAGCTATACCACTCCTAGGGATATACCCTAGGAACACAAAAATACAATACAAAAATTCCCCCCTCACACCTATATTCATTGCAGTGCTATTTACAATAGCCAGACTCTGGAAACAAACTAGATTCCCCTCAATAGATGAATGGCTAAAGAAACTGTGGTGTGTGTGTGTGTGTATATATATATATATATATATATACACAATGGAATATTATGCAGCTTTCAGAAGAGATGAAGTCATAAAATTTTCCTATACATGGAAGTATATGGACTCTATTATGCTGAATGAAATAAGTCAGAGGGAGAGAGATAAACACAGAATGGTCTCACTCATCTATGGTTTTGAGAAAAATAAAAGACATTTGTGTAATGATCCTCAGAGACAAAATAGAGGACTGAAAAATCCAGCTCATGATGTGAAGCTCACCACAGAGAGTGATGGTGCAGTCACAGAAATAATTACACTGAGAACCATCATAACAATATGTGACTGAATGAGGAAAGTAGAAAGCCTGTCTAGAGTACAGGCCGGTGTGGGGTGGGGAGGAGGGACTCTTGGGACATTGGTGATGAGAATGTTGCACTGGTGAAGGGTCTTTTTTTATATTAAAAAAATAAAGGCACCTATTTTGACATAGACAAACACAAACACATATAAATAAATTTGTATGTGAGAGATACAAAATGAGAGAGGCGACCTAAAATAAATGCAAAAAAAAAAACTAGAATAAATAAATTTAATATCAGCTTTACAAAATTAAAAAAAAGATGTTCACCCTTGTTGGGTTACCAAGGTTGTCTATTTTTCTCTCTGCTATTGCATTTGATACATTTATAAGAGTGATTTTTGTCATATAAATCTCACTTTGTATATGCATTTAGCATCTACTAAAATGTTTGATGTTGATTTCAGGGTTATTTATCTTTTCCATCTCTGGATCTTGGATCTATGTTTTTTCAAGGGCAAAATGAGTTAGATACAGAACAGAATATAAACATCCGTGATACAGTATTTTGCTTACATGATTAGTTAATAGTTTTACTTTGTGCTAATTAAATAATCTATCAACTTTCTATTTATGAGTTTGTCAAAACTCCTGTTTATGAGTTCGTCACAAATTTGGCATATAATTAAGTGTAGCTATAAGTTCTAGTTGATATATAACAACAAAGTTTTGTATTTTACCTATTAAACTCTAATTCTGAATTATATTATTTGATATTATTTTCAAAGGCACAAGAACAAGTATATTCTAAAAATAATCTCAACCAAATAAAAATTAATTTAATTTTATAATCTCTTTGTGTATCACTTTGGCAAAATGTTCTGATTTTCATCTTGAGTATGTAATCTACTTAATAATATAGTATGTTAATGTACTTAACGACAAGATTAGCAAAGAGAGGGAGAGAGAGAGGGAGAGGGAGAGAGAGAGAGAGAGAGGAGAGAGAGAGAGAGAGAGAGAGAGAGAGAGAGAGAGAGAGAGAGAGAGAGAGAGAGAGAGAGAACAGGTGTAGGAACTCCAGGCTGAGGCTGGCAGAAGCCCTGAGAAACAGATAGGTGAGTTCCCCCTCCCACAAAGGACAATTTTTTTTTGTTTTTGTTTTTTGTTTTTTGGGGGCCACACCCGGCGGTGCTCAGAGGTTACTCCTGGCTATCTGCTCAGAAATAGCTCCTGGCAGGCACTGGGGACCATATGGGACACCGGGATTCGAACCAACCACCTTTGGTCCTGGATTGGCTGCTTGCAAGGCAAAGGTCGCTGTGCTCTCTCTCCAGGCCCACAAAGGACAAATTTAACTGAGAGACAATACCCCTCCTCCTCTGAGGGAACACAGGCTTCTCCTGCCTAGAGACACAAAAGCAGACATCCACGCACACGCACGCGCACAAACACACACACACACACACACACAAGATATTCAATAATTATTAGTATTCTATAAAATTATGTTTTGACTGACTACACTTTTTATACTGTTTAAGAGTTAATAGCCCATAGTTGCTTCTAATAAATTTGTGAATCTAATATACAATGTTTTTTATTCCTTTTCATAATGTTATAGTAAATCACAATACTGTTATTGTTTCCAACAGGAACTCACCACCAGGATGCCTATTTCCTTTCACCAATATCTCAAGGACCCATCCCCTACCACAAAGAGAAGGAAAGAGAAAATTTTAAATAAAAGTTTTTAAAGTACCTATTTCCTAGTCAACTATTAGAACCTGGACTCTCCTACTCTGTAAAATGACAGGTCAGTCTGTTGTGAAATGGCTAGCTTCCAACTATTATTTTGCATATCACTGCTTGTGATCAATGACAAAAGAGAATGAAAGGCATTTAGAAAACATTGTAATTCACTTTATTAAGCACCCAAAAGTCTCTGATCTCCTCTCCACCTTCTTTTTAACATTTGGAAGCTTCCTGTTTCTGTCATCAGCAAGAATAAACTTTTCTTGGATCATTTCCTCTGCATAGGCTAGCAGAAGTAGGCCAGGCAGTCTCTGTCTACACAGCACTGCTTGAGTTAATTGATAAACCTCTCCTTTTTATTATCAGAGCTAGCCTTCTGTCTACAGCCATACAGTTCTCTTGCCCCTGCAAGGCATTGAGATTTCCATGTGGAATTCTAGCAGATATTGGAAATTGTGGTGGCAAATTAGCAGGGGCCACAAACCAGAAGTGACAGCTCCAGTACCCTGATGGGGGGAAATGTAGCAATCCCTTGCCCATAGCAATTGGCCCGTCTTATCATATGGACTAATCACAACAGATCTGGGGAAATAATGGGCACCAGATGTTACCGCTTTGTAGGCTTGAGCTCTCCAGAGACTACAGCCACCATAGAAAGCTCCCTGAAAACAAGAACACGATTCTGTCACTTATTAATCAAGCCAAGAGGCTGTATGTGATCATCTACTCCTCACAGCAAGATTTATCTCTGCTCTGCTCATGTGTGTTTAAGAAAGAGACAGTGACAAAGAAGAAGGTGGAACAGAGAAGCAGAGGAGGAGAGAATCTAGATGTATTTATTAGACTTCTACATGCACAACTCCATTTTCCTGTAAATAAAATTCTGTCTTGACTCAGCATTGATACATAAATAACTATATTAACTAGTGAGTGCATGATTTCCAGCATACAACTGTTTAGATTTTGCATTTTTCAACATTTTAGTTATTTTAATTGCTCGGAGACTATATAATTTTAATGCATTATCTGTTAAAAAATTAAACAATGAAGGAGTCCCAGGGATAAACCAAATTTTATTTCTCTTGACTTTTCTGAAAATTCCCCATTTATTATATTAGTTTTAAAATTAATAAGGTTCAAAAGACCCCACAACACAATATGGTACCTTGGCATATTGACTAATTTATTTTAAGCATGTAATTTTTTTTGTTTTTGTTTTTGGGTCACACCCGGCAGCGCTCAGAGGCTACTCCTGGCTCCATGCTCAGAAATCGCTCCTGGAAGGCTTGGGGGACCATATGGGATGCCGGAATTCGAACCACCGTCCTTCTGCATGAAAGGCAAATGCCCTCCCTCCATGCTATCTCTCGGCCCCTAACCATGTAATTTTTAAAGTGAGAAGACTACCAAGAATATTTTTTTTTAATTCGGGAGAGCTACACCTAGACCTGCTCAAGACTTACTCCTGGGTCTGCACTCAGGGATTACTCCTGAAATTGCTTAGTGGACCATCTGGACAGTGAGGATTGAACCCAGGCCTACTGCATGTAAGGCAAGCATCCTTTCTGCTGTACTGTTGCTCCAACCCCCTATTGACTATTTTAAACTGAAAGTGTGCAAACTACAATCAACAGAAGTAGAAAGTTCTTTCCTGTTCCATCTATCCTTCTCTTTGGACCCTGCTCAAATTCTTTTGGTTACTATACTTAATTCATATTTTTCTAATCTTTCCTAGTTTTCTACAATTATCTATGAGCAACTCTTGGGTCAAATTTAGCATAAGATTGGGACTATGATCAGACTTAAACACAAACCCCAAAGTCAACGACAACAGATTCGATACCCAATTGACAATAAGCTATGCACAAAGGGGACCTGTTACACTAGCAATCCAAGGGGCAAAGGGAAAAGGTATGAGATGAATGCTGGGAACAGGGGAGGAGGGAGATCGACACTGGTGGTGAGAATGGCCCTAATTCATTGTCACTATGTACCTAAGTATTACTGTGAAAGATTTGTGATTCACTTTGATCACAATAAAAATCATTAAAATAAGATTGGGATTTATCAGATAACATAGGTATTAAGGCACTTGTCTGCACACTGCTGACTCCAGTTCAATATCCAGCACCTCATATTTTCTCCTGAGCACCACCAAAATGATGCCTAACCATAGAGATAGGAGTAAATTCTGAGCATCACGAGGTAGTGCAAACCTTACACACATTTCACAATCCATGCCACTCTCTAAATAATGAAAATAGCAACAACAACAACAAAGAAAATGCAAAAAAATTCAAGATCTTTTTATTCTATTATCATCATTCTATTCTATTATTATCATATTATATTCTCTTATTATAACTTTATTTTATTCTTTTTAGGTTTTTTACTCTTTTTATTTTTTAAGTTTTATTACAGCCCTGTGATTTACAGAGTTATTCATACTTGGATGCCAGACATACAGTGTCCATTATCAATCCTACGAACAGTATGTTCCTCCCTCCACCAGGGTTCTTGGGCTTCTTTTCCTGATGAAGGCTCCCCTGTCATATAAAATAAACAAGTGTATATAATTCTGTCCTATTAAGCTGCCTTTGTTTAACTTTTTAAAAAAAAATAATCAAGGGAGTCTAATGGGGCCAAAGAAAAATGTCTTCCTTTCCTATAAACTCTTTCTTTTTCTTTCACCAAGCTCCATGTTTCTTAGTTCTGAACATTACAATGAAAACCCTATTTAGTTGAACTGACATCATTCTCTCTGTCTTTGTTTCTTCAGTAGCTTCTTTTTTTCTCCTATTGTTATTCTGGTTTAGTTTCACATCATTTCCTCTGTAAAGTATTGCTCTATCCTTCCAAAAACTTTGCTACTCCAAAACCAGACTACGAGAACAACCAGAACATTTATAATTTTAAATTCTTGCATGCAGTCAAAATTATAGCTATGTCATTCTCTTTCATAAGAAGGAATGATTCCTTTTTGCTTCTTGGATTCCTTTCATCTTGGCCAATCAAATCAATATCAGATAAATTAATAAAATAAAATATAAAACTAATTATACATGTAGGAGAACTTTACATAAAAGTGAATTACATTACTAATTAGGCAAAATGGACATATAGGTCCCATTGGGATATGCAGAATGGACTAAAGGTTTGGGGCAGTGGGGGTATAGGTATTTTTTGTTTTTCTTTCTTCTTTTAAATTTATATTTATAGATTCTAGTCAGGGGCCCCTCCCCACTTACTTTTCTTTTTAACGAAAAAAAAAAACGGAAGGGGGTTCCGTAAACTATAGGGTCTAAACATGTTCACTATTGAACCTCAAGGTCTCTTTATGGTGACAGAAAATGTTCTGTTCAGTTTTGGTTGTCAATGTCAGTCCTCTAATGCCGTCTAGTCCAACCTTTATGAAAAGCAATATGAAGATTCCTCCAAAAGCTGGAAATTGAGCTCCCATACGATCCAGCTTTACCACTCCTAGAGATATGCCCTAGGAACACAAAAATACAATACAAAAATACCTTCCTCACACCTATATTGCATTGCAGTGCTGTTTACAATAGCCAGACTCTGGAAACAACCAATATGCCCTTCAACAGATGAATGGCTAAAGAAACTGTGGTACATATACACAATGGAACATTATGCAACTGTCAGGAGAGATAAAGTCATGAAATTTTCCTATACATGGATGTACACGGAATCTATTATGCTGAGTGAAATAAGTCAGAGGGAGAGAGAAAAACGCAGAATGGTCTCACTCATCTATGGATTTTAAGAAAAATAAAAGACATTTTTGCAATAATCTTCAGAGACAAAGAGAGGAGAGCTGGAAGGTCCAGTTCACAACATGAATCTCACCACAAAGAGTGGTGAGTGCAGTTAGAGATATTACTACATTGACAACTATCCTAACAATGTGAATGAATGAGGGAAGTGAAAGCCTGTCTCGAGTACAGGCGGGGGTGGGGTGGGGAGGAGGGAGATTTGGGACATTGGTGTTGGGAATGTTGTACTGGTGAAGGGGGTGTTCTTTACATGACTGAAACTCAACTACAATCATATTTGTAATCAAGGTGTTTAAATAAAGATATTAATACAAAAATAAGTCAGTAATTAGAATTCTTGGTTTTTGCAAAGACAATTGGACAAAGTGTGGGCTAGAGTCTTTGCTTAGGTTCCAGAAGTTCTGCTTAGTTATGGTTGTTGTAGTCAGTCTTCTGTATTTAGTGATCTTGGTTTTTGGACAGATCAAAGGATGGAATGTCTTCTAATTTCATCTCACCATTAGGTGATGAGTTAGGGCCTTAGATCAAAATGTTGCAGTTTCCTCATTGTCAGGATGTCATATGAACCTAGCCTGGTGCAAGTAGGTGCCAGAGTGATATCAAACTCCCCAGGGGTGAGTTTGATTGCTGGTGCAGAATTGTTCCAGTTCTAAGTTTGGAATTCAGGGTTCAGGGTTGAATGGTTGATGTCCAATCACATGAGTTCTAAGTCATGTCCCCATGACAAATATTCAGGGTGGGAGGCGAACCTATATTATAAAATTTATGGGTTCTTATCCCTAGTAGATAAGAGCTTGTTTCTATACATAAGATTTCCCCATTTTAGTGTGTGTAGGCAAAAGGGAATTATGCCATATTATATTGTTGGTGAATTTGGAGGTAAAAAAGACAGGCTATGCAGTCTCTGTGCCCTGGTTTTGTCCTGAGCTTTTATCCCAAGCAAAGCTTTTCTATTAAAATTTCATACTAAACGAACCACAATGAGCAGAAACAATAAAGGGACGAAGAAGGCTACCTTTACGTTGGGAAATAAATGCACTAAGAGGTATAGCTATTAAAGAATTAAATATACAAAGAAAATATAGATATTTCCATTAGGTTTTTTGATATAGTCTCTGGGGGGTGGATGATATCCAGGACAAGTTTTCTTTCCACTCTGTGGTCTTATTGAGTCTGAGAAATGGTCTATATCAGTAAGGGATCAGGTAGTGTCCTCCAGTTGGGGGTTTCATTTGGAGCTGAATCAGTAGCATGCAATGATTCACATAGAAGGGAGGTGTGCGGAAAAAGACCACACAGGATGAGTCATCAGGAGTGGTAGTTGCAGCTCTTTTTGGAGTGAGAGATGTGGGACTGAGAAGGTGTCATTTTAATATAACCATAACAGGCTATTGAACAAACTTCAAAGAGAGAAAACAGAGTTCTGGTTTTATACTGGGTAAATTGAATGCTATAATGGTCTATACATTTCTAGCAGGTTTTTATTTTCAGAATCATGCATGTTTATTAATGAGAACAGTGAATATGCATGACTGAAGAAAATACAATGGGCATACATCACACGTAGCTAGTAACAAAGAAACATTTTTAAGTGAGTTTTTTAATTTATTTATTTAAACACCTTGATTACATACATGATTGTGTTTGGGTTTCAGTCATGTAAAGAACACCACCCATCACCAGTGCAACATTCCCATCACCAATGTCCCAAATCTCCCTCCTCCCCACCCAACCCCTGCCTGTACTCTAAACAGGCTTTCCATTTCCCTCATACATTCTCATTATTAGGACAGTTCAAAATGTAGTTATTTCTCTAACTAAACTCATCACTCTTTGTAGTGAGCTTCCTGAGGTGAGCTGGAACTTCCAGCTCTTTTCTCTTTTGTGTTTGAAAATTATTATTGCAAGAATGTCTTTCATTTTTCTTAAAACCCATAGATGAGTGTTAAATGAGTATTTTTTAACGTATTTTAAGATAAATTCTAAGTGTTTCAAATGAGCCTTCAGATTTCCTTAGAGTGGCCCAAACTTGTCTGATATTCCAATTAGGCAATGACTTTGTGCCTAGGGTAGTCTGTGTTTCAGCGATATCCAGAGATTTTGTATAATGATCTAGAGGTGATATACAAATGTAAGAATGGATATGTTACTATTAGACAGATTTTCGGTGCCTTACAGGATGCAATCATTTAGTAGTTCTTTATTAGTTATTTTTAAATGTGCCCGAGTCTGGCTGGAAAGGTAGTACAGTGGGTACTTTCTTTGCATGTGATTGAACTAGGTTTCATTCCCAAAAGTGATTATAATCCCCGAACCCCACTAGCAGTGATCCCTGATTACAGAAGCAGGAGAAAGCCTTCAGCACCTCTGGTTGTGATCCCAAAACAGAACAAAACAAAATTTTGATCAAGTTCTGTGTCTTGTAGAATCATTCAGATGCAGCTGACAAAGATATCATTAGCAGAACATTCAAAGATGAAGTTCTGGCTCTCATATAATATTTGGACTCATAATTTTATTTACTTTTCAGTTAGAGTTTAAAAATATGCAAATTTTTAAATTAAAATTTCTGGTCAATAGATGCTTATATGCCAAGGATAATTAAAGAAAAAGACCTTATTAATGTGCAAGCAATATCAATACAGTTTGTGATGATTTAAAATCATTTTTGAAATAGTTTAAGCTGATTATTTCTCTAAAAAAAATGTTTGCCTGTGTACTAATAGTGCATGCAAGTAAAACTGAAGGGAACATTTTCAAGGTAATTCTGTAAGTAAGACCCTTAGCTGATATGTTAACGTTTCTCTAATTGACCAATTACAATCAAGTTTTATTTGATCTTGATATGTTATACTCTGGTCAATAAAACTCCTAGAAACTGTCTCTCAAAAGACCCATTCTATTAGTGTGTGTGCTTGAAATACATATTCATTTCTTCAGAAGTGCTTTTTAGTGCAGACTTTTTCCTAGATTAGCCATTACTTTTTACAGAAAATGAGTTCATATCAGCAAGACTTACTATGATATTTAAGTTTCCTCTCTGAATATGGTGATGTCAGTGTAAATAGCACTTCATCACTCATATCACCCAATTAGCTGAGCAGTCCCAAGAGGTTTCTTTCACTAGGTCTCTGAAGTGGACAACAGAACACACAATCTGCATAATTATTCACTACTCTCATTCCCTGCAGTACTTTTGAGTTTGAAAGTCTTTTCTTAGTTTTTCTTGCTCTTTTTATTCTACAAATTTCCAGATTTAAATTCTAAAGAATACTCCTGTCCTACAACTCTTACAAAGATGATAATTAACTGTGATAAAGCAATCAGAGAATGGAAACAATGTCATGGGAGAAAGGATATAGTGGAAGGGATCAGAGAAAAAGGCCAGAGAGGAAATGGGAGAGAAGTGCAGAGGGTGTAGAGAAGTGGAAGGAAGAAAATGCATCAAATTGGTAGAAAGAATTTTGTTCAAATGAAGGGAAGGACAGAATAGTAAATAAACATGCAAACAAAGCAGGTTGTTGAGTTTGAAAGGAAGTAGAAGAGAAATAAAAGAAGGATGTATCAATAAGATCCTCTCATCCTCTGACAGGGATGGGGCCACCTTTTTTACATTTCCTGAAAGCTACTTTCTTTTTTCCAGCAGAGTCATTAACAGTTGTATGGCTTCCCTCTATCTGTCTTTATTTCTCCAATTCAAAAGTCAGAAAAGAAAATTATTTTTACATTAGCAACTCATTAAGTACCTCCATGTTTGTAGCCAAATCACTGCTGGATCTGAATGCATTGTTTTTGCACATCTGCATGCCCAGTAGGAGGTATTGTCAGCCAGGACATCTAGGCTGGGAGTCCTTCTGTCATGCATATGGGTAAGTGGGTGGGGTGGGGCTGTGCTGAACTCATTCATCATTCTCCATCACTGTCACTACCACCTGCAGGGACTCAGCCAATGGTCAGCCAGTCACTCAGCCTGACAGCTGGCCATCAGTCCCTTGTGGGATCATAATCTGGGTTCTAAAGGTATTACCCACCAACTCTTTGCTTAGACCTCCAAGTTCTGAAAATCTTCCAACGTACTGAAAATATTGCAGATTTTTCTCACCTGCATAAGAAACTGGTCAGGCTCATGCCAATCAAAGATGAGACTTGCTCTGCAATTGCAGATGATTACAAAAAATCCAATATTAGGCAGTGCAAGCAAACATAGGAAGGATTTTTAGGTTCAGCAAAGGCATCCTTTGTGGTGTTCTAATGTATGCTAATTTTGGTCTTGGAACTTTAATATCAAGTAAAACTAGACTGAGTTATGACAGCTAGCTGCCTAATTATATGAAACAATAACCAGTTATCTCTTCCTTTGTCATAAATGTCCTATGGCAGTAGTATTCAAGGCTTTTAATATGGCATATTTCAAGAGATATTAAACATTTTTTTCAATTGAGGAATATCAACTATACTTCAACATGAAATAAAGTTTGACATCTTAAATATACTATACCCAGATATTTTGCATGTGCATCCATCATCACCCTATGGATCATGTTTCTTTGTCAATTGTACCTCATAATCTTCATCTCTTTTATTGACTTATTAACACTTGAGAGTTTTTTCATAGCTGTAGTTCTTACAGTGCTTGGCTTGATACGTTGCCTTTAGTAGGTGTTTATTTTATTTTTTAATTAATGAAACTTTTGTAATTTTGAAATTAAAACAGGGCTTTGAAATATCATATACTTAACAGTGGCTAAATAAACAAAGATCAAAAAGAGAGACAAAATGAAAGAATAAAATAAAGAAATCTTAAATGCAATACTAAAATTTGGTCAACCAATGTTTTTTGTCAAATGGTCTATGTTCTAGGCACCAGGTTCTCTGTTTCTGGACTAATTGCTAAACAAGATTATGCTTTATATTTTGAGTGTGGAAATGCTATTCAGTCATAGAGAGAGGAGATTTGCCAAGGACTGTGTGAGATTATTATAAGAGAATATATTCTAGATATATTCTAATTGTGTTTCAACAAATTTAAATGGTGTCTATGTCACCAAGGCTTTCTTATTCTATAGAGAAGTCACTGCAAAACATATTACTAGTTACATACTGAGGGGAAGGAAGAAATTTGTAGTTGTTTTAATTTTATATAGAAATACTTAAATACACAATGTATTACATTAAATAATTGGTCTTATTATTGGTCATAATTTACTTAAACTGCCCTGGGACGGAAAGTTAATACTTATTTAAACTCATTGTCGGAGCTGGAGTGATAGCACAGCAATAGGGAGTTTGCCTTGCACACAGCTGACATGAGACGGACCCAGGTTCAATCCCCAGTATTCCAGATGGTCCTCCAAGCCTGCCAGGAGTGATTTCTGAGTGCAGAGCCAGTAATAACCCCTTAATGTCACCAGATGTGGCCCCCCAGCACCACCCCAAAATAAAATTATGTCCAGTATCAGGGTGAACTAAAATCCCATATGTATGCCTACTTATACTGTCCAAAAAAGTTCAGTATTTCTCCACCAGGAAATTCTAATAGACTTTGCTTTTTTTCTGACAGGAGGATAATTCAGCTACATAAAATTTATATCTATTGATATTCTTTTTGTTTTGTTTTGTTTTGTTTTATTTTGTTTTGTTTTTGGGTCACACCTGGCAGCGCTCAGGAGTTACTCCTGGCTCTATGCTCAGAAATCTCCCCTGGCAGGCACGAGGGACCATATGGGATGCCGGGATTCGAACCACCGTCCTTCTGCAAGAAAGGCAAAGGCCTTACCTCCATGCTATCTCTCTGGTCCCATCTATTGATATTCTATCATAAAAAACCAGGCCCACCTTTTTTGTTGTTTTATTTTATTTTGTGTTTTGTATTTGTTTTTAGGCATAACCCACTGTTCTCAGAGCCTACTCCTGGTTCTATCCTGAGGGACCTCTGCTGGTGGTGCTTGACTGTTTTATTGGTGCCAGATATTAAACACATGTAGGAGTTCTGCAATGCAAACTCTCCTAACTCTTCAGCCGAGGTTGAATTTTAAAAGTGATTTGAAAAGAAATTTGAAATTAAAAAAAGAAAAGAAAAGAAAAGAAGTTTGCAGGGCCAGAGAGATAGCACAGTGGTGGGGCATTTGCCTTGCACGAAGCCAATCCAGGACAGATGGTGGTTTGAATCCCAGCATCCCATATGGTCCCCCTAGCCTGCCAGGAGCGATTTCTGAAATGCAGAGCCAGGAATAATCTCTAAGCACCACTGGGTGTGATCCCCCCCGCCCCCCAAATAAAGTTTGCAGGCAAGGGAAAGTAAACAAGAAAATGTGGTACAATAAATTATCTTTTCTAATATATGTTTTCCTTGTTATTTTTTTATGTTGGATCATAGGTTTCCCAAGTTAGTTGAAATATAATTTGTTGAAATTATATGTACATTTGTCCTTAGTTGTAGCTTGATCTAGAATTCAACAAACCTTTTTTACAATTATGACTTAATTTTTCTTTAACTGTCTCAGTTCTTTGTTTATCTTTAGACTGAATGTATTTATGAAAACATCATGTCAACAATGATTTCAGAAATTATACCTATACTCACCACAGTCCAAGAGAAATGTAGTGAACTATTGGAATTTATTTTTGTTTAATATAATAGGTATACTAATCTCTGAATTTATCATTACAATTGATGAAAAGGAAATGTTGCTTCAATCAAGAACTAATTGTAAAGCTGAAGGCTTGATAGAGCTTCATAGATAAAGTGCAAATAAACTTTAGGGAAACTCTCAATGTTGATCTAAGGATCTAGAGTTCACTTACAACAATTCTTGGCTGACTAGGCCAGATGGTTTAATGCTGAGGCTCAGGGATCTGACTGGCCCTAGAACAATCCTGTAGCAATGGCATGGATGGTGAGTTAAGTTCCTCAATAGAATATCAAATTACTTTACCACAAAAGGGGAACTGATAATGGCCAGATGGTTATAATATAGATCTTAGTATTTTTTTTTTATTTTTTTTGGGCCACACCCGGTAATGCTCAGGGGTTACTCCTGGCTATGTGCTCAGAAGTTGCTCCTGGCTTGGGGGACCATATGGGACACCGGGGGATCGAACCGTGGTCCGTCCAAGGCTAGCGCAGGCAAGGCAGGCACCTTACCTTTAGCGCCACCGCCCGGCCCCAGATCTTAGTATTTTTAATACTAACTTTAATAAAATTCTTTGTAATAGAATTACCGAGGATTTTTATGTCACATCTTATCATATGATTTATAGTTTGGAGGGAAGGAATAGTTAGAGGCATGAGAACTGATGAGAAGGGAAAGTAGGCATAAATAGTGAGAGATATAATTATCTTAGTTAAGATAAATACTAGACAGAACAAAGACAAATTTATCATTCAAGTAGCATCTCTGAGGAAGTGAGGGCTTTTCTTCATGTGATCATTTCAATATCAGATCACTTCCTTCTTATTTCTCTCCATCATTTGGAGCCTGGGGCTCTGAGATGGCAGGCAGGTTTGAAGTATACCCATACAGGAAAGAGAGTCCTGAACAACAATTTCCTTTCTTTTTTGAAAATTGAATCGCTATGAATTTCAAAGTTATAATATTATCCATTATAGAGTTTGAAGCTTCCAATGTTCCAACACCAATCTCATCACCAGTGTACACTTCCCTCCACCAATATCCCCAGTTTTCTTCCTGCTCTATGGAAGAGATTGCTTAATTTTTTTCTCTTTTACTCATCCCTCCCTCCAGTTTGGTTTTGTGGTTTACAATAATGTTACAGATAAAGTGTCATGCATATTTATTACTTTACCTCCTTTCAGCACCCAGTCCTTGTCCAGAGTAACTTCTTCACTCTATTATTGTTGTATGATCCCAAATCCCCTTACCCCTGCACCCCATCCTGCCCAGTGGCAAGTTTCCTACTAAAGACCAATTATCTTGCTCTTTGTTTCTATTGGCTTTTGGAATTAATTTCTTTATATGGAGCATAAAAGTGAGATCATTCTGTGTTTGTCTCTTCCTCTCTAACTCATTTATTTCACTCAGCATACTTTCCAGATCCATCCACACAGCAGTAATTGCATAATTTTATCTTTTCTTATAGGGAAGTAGTGTCTATGTATGGAAGCTGTTTCTTCTTCTTTTTTTTTTTTTTTTTGATGGGAGGGTTTACACCCAGTGGTGCTTAGGAGTTACTCCTGACTCTTCATCCAGGAATTAAAACTTGAAGGCTCAGAGATGATATATGACTCTGGAAATTGAAGTCAGATTGGCCACTTGCAAGGCAAGTGCCTTACCCACTGTGTAATGAATCCAACCTCTTATTAAATATTCTTTATCCAGGAATGAGTTCTTGGGCACTTGGGTTGTTTTCCAGACTTTACTTTTGTGAATAGTACTCAATGAATATAGAAGTGCAGATGTCTTTTCTGCATTGTCATTTTTGGGTGTACTTCCAGAAGTGGAATAACTGGGCTACATGAAAGCTCAATTGCTAACATTTTTAGGAATGTTCATATTATCTTCCAAAAAGGTTGGACCAGTTAACTTTCCTCTAGCAGTGAAGGAGTGTCTCTTTTCTCTCTTGCATCTGCATAAACCTGTATGGCTGGTCATTTTTATGAGTACTAGTCTCTCTGGTGTGAACAATATATCATTATTGTTTTTATTTGCATTTCCTTGGTGATATAGATATGATATATTGATATAGGCACATTTTCTATGCCTTTTGGCTATTTGTATTTTTTCATTGAAGAGATTTCTATTTGTCACTTCTTCCTATTTTATTATGGGGTTGAATTTTTTTTCTTGTAAAATTCAAATGGTGCCTATGTATCTTGGTTATTAAGCATTATTAGATGAAAGATGAGCAAATATTTCCCCTATAGGCTATATAGTCTGTAGTCTGTAGGCTTTGTATTTTTGTCTTCATAGTCTTTGAGGTGCAGAAGGTTTTGTTTTGTTTTGGTTTGGTTTTTGAGTCACAACCTGTGCTCAGGGGTTACTCCTGGCTCTGTGTTCCTGAAGTCTCTCCATAAGTTGCTTCTAGCAGGCTCAGGGGACCATATGGGATTCCAGAATTCCAACTGCAATCTGTCCTGTGTTGGCCACATGCAAGGCTAATGCCTTACCACACTGTGCTATCACTCCGGCCCCCGCAGAAGTTTCTTAATTTAATGTAATCCCATTTGTTTATCTTCACTTACACTTGCTTGGTCAGTGTGTTTCATCCTTGAAGAAGCTTTTAGCTTCAATGTAATTCATGGAAGGTTCTGCCTATGTTTTCCTTTATGTATCTTATATTGAGGTCTGATATCCACCTTTTATTAGACTTATGTACATTAAAAGGTCAGAGTTCAATTTATTTGGCATGTATCTGACCAGTTTTTTCTTTCTTCTTGTTTTTGTTTTTTTTGTTTTGTTTTGTTTTGTTTTTTTTTGGTTTTTGGGTCACACTCGGCAGTGCTCAGGGGTTACTCCTGGCTCTCTGCTCAGAAATAGCTCCTGGCAGGCATGGGGGACCATATGGGACACCAGGATTTGAACCAACCACCTTTGGTCCTGGATCGGCTGCTTGCAAGGCAAACGCCGCTGTGCTATCTCTCCAGGCCCCTCTTCTTGTTTTAAAATATGTAATGCTTCATGAATTTGCATGTCATTCTTGTGCAGGGCCATGATAATCTTCTCTGTATAGTTCCAACTTTAGTATATATGCTGCCGAAGTGAGCACGTATTCAACACCTCTCATTGAAGAGGCTTTTCTTGCTCCACTTCATATTTTTTGTTCCTTTCTCAAAGATTAATTGGTCATATACTTGAGTTTCTGTCTCAGGATATTCAAATCAAATTCATTGATCTGAGGATCTGTTTTTATTCTAATGCCATACTGTTTTAAGTGCTATTGCTTTGTAGAACAGTTTGAGTTGG
Source organism: Suncus etruscus (assembly GCF_024139225.1). Lineage (NCBI taxonomy): Eukaryota > Metazoa > Chordata > Mammalia > Eulipotyphla > Soricidae > Suncus > Suncus etruscus. The sequence goes on along the minus strand of NC_064862.1, from coordinate 5,495,217 downwards.
GAAACATGATGACTCCTATCCTATTTTTCCCAATGATTGCTTTAGCTATTTGGGAGTGGGAATGTGAGGCTATTTTTCCATTTAAATTTCAGGAGTATTTGATCTATTTATTTAATAAATATCATGGGTATATTTATAGGTACTACATTGACTCTGTACAATGCTTTAAGGTATGTTGCCATTTTAATTATGTTATTCCTCCCAAACCACGGCCAAGGGGTATGCTTTCATTTCCTCATGTCCTCTTTTATTTATTGAAACAGTATTTGTAGTTTTCTTTTTTTTATTTGATTTTTGTTTGTCTGTTTTTGGGCCACACCCAATGATGTTCAGGGGTTACTACTGGCTATGTGCTCAGAAATTGCTCCTGGCTTGGGGGACCATATGGCAAGTAGAAAATTGAACCAGGTCCATCCTAGGCAAGTGCGGGCAAGGCAAATGCCTTACCGCTTGTGCCACTGCTCTGGCCCCCTGTAATTTTCTTTGTATAAACCTTTCATTGATTCTGAGATACTTGATTTTCTGAGGCCCAATTATGAATGGGATTGTTTTCTAAATACCTCTTCATTCTTTATTATTGTTATTATTATCATTATTATTATTCTATAGGCTTCTAGACCACCAAAGAAATGATAAACAAGATACAAAAACAGTCCACAAATTAGGAGAAATTATTTATTCAACATTCACCTAACAAAGAATTAATATGAAAATATATAAGATATTAGTTAAAATTTACAATAAATTTAAGCATCCAACCCCAATCAAAAAGTGGAGAGAAAAGATGAACAGGAAGTTCCTCAAAGAAGAAATACAGATGGCCAAAAGGCACATGAAAAATTGATCTATATCACTAATCATCAGAGTGATGCAAATCAAATTAACTTTGAGATATTATCTCATACCACAGACAATGCCACACATTAAAAAGAGCAAATACTACTGGCATAAATATGGGGAGAAAGTGACTTTTCATTCCCTTTTGGCGGGAATGTTAACTGGTTCAGCCTTTCTGGAAAGCAATATGGACCTTCTTCAAAACTCTAGAAATTGAATTCCCATATGATCCAACAGTACCTCTCCTGGGAATATATCCTAGAGGACCAAAATCACGATGCAGAAAAGACATCTGTATTCCTATGTTAATTGCAGCATTATTCACAGTAGCCAGAATCTGTAAGCAAAACAAGTGCCTGAAAACAGATGAGTGCAACATTCCCATCACCAATGTCCAAAATCTCCTTCCTCCCCACCCAACCCCCACCTATACTCTAGACAGGCTTTCTATTTCCCTCGTACATTCTCATTATTAGTATAGTTCAAAATGTAGCTATTTCTCTAACTAATCTCATCCCTTTTTGTGCTGAGCTTCATGAGGTTGCACTGGTGATGGGTGGTGTTCTTTACATGACTGAAACCCAAACACAATCATGTATGTAATAAAGTTGTTTAAATAAAAAAAATTAAGAAAAAATAGAAACCAGATGAGTGACTAAAGAAACCATGGTACATCTATACAATGGAATACTATGCAGCAGCTATGCAAGCTGAAGTCATGAAATCCATATATACATAAATGTATATGGAGGATTTTATGCTGAGTAAATGAGTCAGAGGTAGAGGGACAGATCTAGAATTATTCACTCATTTGGGGGATCTAAAATTGTATTTTAACTATACCAAAACCAATTGAGAGAAGGGCCAGAAGGATTAGCCCATCGTAAGAAACTTGACACAAAGAGGAGAAAGTGCAGTCAGAGCAGAAAGAGAGCACTGTGAAAATGATAGTTAAAAGTGTTCATTCTGGTCAAGATCTGAGTGCTGAAAGGAGGTCAATTTATATGCATCATGCATTATCAGTAATAGTACTGTAAACCACTGTGTCTGAAAGGAATAAAGAAAGAGAGAAAGAAGAAGAATGTCTGTCGTAGAGGTAGGCCAAGGAGAGTAGTGGGAGAGAAACTCTGGACATTGGTGGTGGGAAATGTGCACCTGTGAAAGGATGCATATTGGGATATTGTATGATTAAAACTCAGTCATGAAAACTTTGTAACTGCGACTCACAGTGATTTAATTAAATAATTTATTTTTACAATAAAAAGGATTAAAAATAAATCAATCATGCAGCCAAAATTACACTATTTAGTATTTACACTCAGGACAAAAAAATCATCGATTTAAAAGCACATATGCACAACAGTATTCATCGCAGCTCTCAGCACAACAGAAGGTTATGGAATAAACCAAGTTTACCAATAACAGTTAAATTAATAATAAATATATGGTATATATACACAGCAGAATACTATGCAGTTACCAATAATAATTAAACATTGCAATTTGCTGCAACTCAGATAGAATTGGAGATTTTCGTGCTAATGAAGTAAGCCAAAGGAATGGCTTCACTGATCTGTGATATAGAGAATTATAGAAGAGAAGGGGGAGGGGAAATGCATAGTTTCAAAATGTGGATACCAAGATTACCTTTGAGCTATGGTCATAGAAATGGTCATAGAAAGGACAGTTAAGAGAAAAGGGGTTGGAATGACAGCATGGAGGTAAGGCATTTGCCTTGCATGCAGAAGGATGGTGGTTCGAATCCCGAGTGACCCCTGAACTCTGACTGGCATGACCCAAAAACCGAAAGCAAAAAAAAAAAAAGAGGGAGAGAAATGGGGAAGAGTAAGAAGACATGGACAGGGGGTTACAAAGGAAGGGGTCAGGGGCTTTAAGCACATCATTTGTGTAGATGCCTTGTATATACAGGCACATATATAATATACAAATGCATATACATACAATATGTACATATATAAACTATAGAAGAGCCAACAGTACTGCAAGCATAAGATCCAAACTACAAAAACAAAAACATAAAAACATAAAAATGAACCTGTCAAGAATAGGGCTGGAGTGAACCTGTGACAGAAATGACACTGGTGGTAGTATTAGTGTTGGAACATTGCATTCCTGAATTTCAATTTTGAGTAATCATATAATCATGCTGCCTTAATATAAAATAAAAACGTCTTAAAGCTGGAGCGATAGTATAGCAAGTAGAATGCTTGCCTGGGTTTGATATCTGGCATTGCATATGGTCTTCTGAGCTCTGACATTCCTATCATTCTTGATCCATGAGAATAGAGGTTGGAGAAAGCCCTGAGCACTGCTGTGTATTCCATTCCCCCAAATAATCTTTGAATAGAAGAGGAGGAAGCAAAATTTGTAGTTTCATTCTCAAAGGGAAATAAAGATAGATTCTTCCTTTCCTAGACAGTATGTCCTCTGAACAGTTTGTCCATCCTAACTCAGGCTCACTGACCTCAGGGAGTGCCTCGTGATGAAGAGCCACAAGCTCCTTGCAGCTGGTAGAAGTAGCACATTAGAAATTCATTTTTTCCTGTCATAATAACAAAGTGCAGAGAAGCAGCCTGGCTGTAGTTTCTTGTGGGAAAACACACAGAAGGAGACAGATGAAAGAAGCTGTGTTAAGAAGCTGTTCTTCTCTAATATTTCTTGTCAGAGAACACCATCCTCAAATAATAAATAAATAAATAAATAAATAAAAAGAGAAAATTAAAACAATCACTTTAGACTTGGCTGTCTCATTTCTAGTAGTAAAAGAATTCTTTTCCATCCATTCCCTTAGCCTTTTTTTTTTATGACTGGCAGTGTAGATAACTAGTTTATACACCTGGGAGCATGGTTCTTGGATTTCTTTCTCTTCAGTGAACTACTCTTAATCTAAGCATGTCACCCACCCAGATCACAAGATACACTTGCTTATTCGACTGGCCTCTGAAAACATGTCCAAATAAATTTAATTTGTAGGACTCTTTTCTTTCTTTCTTTCTTTCTTTCTTTCTTTCTCTTTCTTCCTTCCTGCCTTATTTCTTTCTTTCTATATTTCTTTCTTTCTTTCTTTTCTCTTTCTTTCTTTCATTCATTCTTTCTTTCTTTCTCTCTTCTTTCTTTCTTCCTTTCTTCTTCCTTCCTTCCTCCTTCCTCCCTCCCTACCTCCATTCCTTTATTATCTCTCTCTTTCTTTCTTTCTTTTTTCTTTCTTTCTTTCTTTCTTTCTTTCTTTCTTTCTTTCTTTCTTTCTTTCTTTCCTTTCTTTCTTTTGTTTTGTTTTATTTTTTTGGGTCACACCCGGCAGTGTTCAGGTTCCTCCTGGCTCTATGCTCAGAAATCGCTCCTGGCATGCTCAGGGAACCATATGGGATGCCAGGATTCTAATCACCGTTCTTCTGCGTGCAAGGCAAACGCCTTACCTCCATGCTATCTCTCCAGCCCCAATATTTCTTAATTTCTAGATATAAAAAATAAAAGATGGAAGATTAAGTGGTGAGTTTTATTTTCAGTATAAATGAATGTTATTAGAAGATTGTTTATGAGTACAGGTAAGAACATATTCTTCTGTATTTTTCCTCAAATATCTTTTGGTACAATAAAATGTCCCCAGGAGACTTTACCAGTCTCCAGGTATAGTAAAATGTGCATAGCTTAAGTTTAAGCCTACATTTTCAACTTAAAAGGCTAAAGAAAATCCAAAATCTGTGAATAAAAATTTTTAGATGGTGATCTGCTATTCTAAATATAATACCTTGAACTAGTGAATATTAGACTTTGATGTTTAGGAGAATAATAGAGAATGGAAGAATCCCTTGGCCTTCTTCCTGTCCTTCACTCTTGAAGTAGGTAATGAAAGTGAGAGGTGTCTTTGACATATCCTGGAAAAAAATGGATTTTATCTCTGAAGACAAAGAATGCTACAAGCAGGACTTGTTCAGTTTCTCCCAGTCCCCTGAGATCCCACCTAGTGCTCCATTATGACCTTTGTTCACCAATTTGCTCTAAAGTCCACAGGCCCATTTCTATGGGTTTCCTTATCAAGGTTCCAGTATCACATAATACTTGTGTGAAGTCAATGTGTATGTTCTTCTGTTAATCTGGTATTGTCAGAGTTCATTTTCAGACCCAGCCAGGGAGCCCAAAGAGATGGCAGGAAACTTTTTCCTTCCCACAATCACAGATGGTTATAGGACAAAATGGTTGTAAATATTTAAGTCAAATAGATAGTCTATTAAATAACAATGCCAAGTTGATTACATTTACTTAAATGTGAAAAAACTCATGTTTCATATTTAAAATTATGTAGCGAAATGTTTTGTTTTATTTTATTTTTTAGATGTTATTTTGGGGCCACATCTAGTGGTGCCCAGGGTTACCCCTGACACTGTGCTCAGAAATTACTCTTGGCAGACTCTGGGGATCATATGGGATACAAGGGATAGAACAAGGTAGATGCCTTACCCACTGTGCTATCACTCTGGCCCCAAAGATACTGTTTTCTATGGGCTCAATTAATTAAGGCAAACAAATAAAGAAATGGCCTAAAGAGGAGGCAAAAACCAGAATGAATAAAAACAGAGTGAATTCATGAAAAAAGATAAAATTGTTAAGTTCCTTTAAGTGACGGATTGTATTAAGTAATGTATAATCGCAATGAATCCAAATGACATTGATGGAACTCTGATGGAGTTTCCCAAAAATTGCAATATTCATCACACCAGATATGAATATTCATCTAATATTAAATAACCTGTTTTTGATCATTTAAAATAAGTTAGCAGCAAATGTACTTACCCTGTGACCTCGTTCATCTTTTCCTGTACCCCAATGACTCCTCCAAGCCTGAAAGTCTTTAAAGTCCTTGTGTCTGTCAACTCTTGTGCTTAATGTCTGAGGTTCAATGTCTACCAGTAGGGGGTGCAAGAGAACAATCCAGTCTCCAGGTTGTGCAGAGGGAAAGAAAGCTGGAAAAAGCAGGCCCTCAAGAAAACGGGCCTTGCTTGGCAGTGGTCTGAGTGACCATACAGCAATGAGCCACACCAGTCTTAGAGAGAAGCACACTCATCTGAAGTGGTGTTTCTTGGTTTCTCTATTTTGGGGAGTGGGCTGGAAGTCCTAGAGCCTTAGTCTCCCAGACTCTCCTATTAACAGATTATCTTGGGGAGCAATGAAGAGTGGGACTTATTTGTCCACCCCCTTCTCTCTTAAAGTCCTTTCCTGGAGAAAATGAGATTTCAGTCTGCTTCTGAGGTGTGAGATTTTATTTTCTTTGGCACCTGCTCTTGAGGAAGGCAAGGTTTAATTTTGGACTCCAGTCTGACCAAGAAAAAGATTCCCTCAAATAATCTCATGAACAGCAAACAGGTGGAAACTTCAGGCAAAAGTTCTATGCTTTCTCACCGAAGATTCTTTGAAAGGCTGTCGAGTTGCTTGCTGCCTGATAACAGTCTAAGTAGCCCAATGACAGAATGGCGTCCACTTTGCCTCAGGAACTCAGAACTGAGGGGGCATTTGCTGTCGTGCTGCTGCACATTGTGTTAAAAAGAAATTTTTGTGGGTCCCCCCCCCTTTGGCCCAATTGTAAGTGTTTTGAATTTAAAAGACACCTAAATTCATTAAATGTGTGAAATGATGGGAAAAAAGTGTGAAATTGTAACAGTCTGTTTGTAGTTGATTAATAGAAATCTCTTCTAACAATCCCCAGAACCTTCCGGGGGTCATTGGAACGGAGCAGCTGTAGAGACAGCAGGAGTGATTTTGACACTGCAGGATGAAGGCTGGACAGGGTTCCAAACAAGTGGGAAGAGTCCCATGCACTCTCTGCACTGGCTGGGCCTCTCGGAGATGATTGGCTACCAGGTCAAATGCATATGCAAATCAGCCAGCAAGGTGCTGCTTAACTCTTGGTCCTGGAGTGGTTTGTTTTTAAGAGACAAGATTTCATGGCGGTTGAATCACATCGAATGAACTGGCCACTGTGGCCACAGTTCCGTTCACTCAGGCCAGCCTGCTTCTTGTGCTGCCATCTGTGCTGCCAAGCAGAGATTCAGAACTCTGTGTGGCAGCAACTTTAGGGTGTCATGAAATGGGGGCGATTTGATGAGCACATACTTGGCAATTGATCAGTTTTCTAGTTTCCTAGTTTCCAGTTTCCTGTTTGCCACCCTTCCTCTGCTGCAGATCAGCCTGGACAGAGGCAAGGAAGGGAGAATACTACAACAATTTTTTCTTGCTTCAGGACAGTCCATTTTCCCATCATTTTTGATCTCTGCCCACCCCAAACCTGTAGTGTCTTTCTCTTAGAAACCCTGCGGCAAGCTACTGTTGTGAAGTTAGAAGCGTTTTGCCTTCGAAGAGGTACAAAGGAAACATCAAAGTAAATGTCCTCACAGTGACATAAGGATAGAATAATGGTGACCTAGCAGCTAGAGACTTGGCGAAATGCTGAAAGTAATTCACGCCACTCACTAACAATGGGAGATGTGTGACAATGATATATACCAGGAGACAAGGACAACCACTTTGCAGGGCTTCGATGCCCCACAAACCCAATTGTAGGCAGATCAATACTGTCATAAGACAATTATCAAAGACCATCAGCACATCATATTTTCATACCATAAGCAGCTCAAGGCGCCAGGGATGGCTTTCCTACAGAAAGCACATAGCATACATTTGAAGGGTGTGAAATTGACATGATTAATAATTATAGTTATTAGCACATGTGCCAGCTGCTCATGTATGGTTTATCCCTTGATTTATGGTGCCATAAATGCCCATCTCTCCCTCTGATGCCGAATCAAGGGGCACACAACCATGGGCAGAATGAGTCTTTCTCATTGCCAGGAGTTTCATCACAAATAAAAAGAAAAAAGTGGGCTGAAAATCACCCTGGATCTGGAGACACCTCCGTGAGAGAGAAGCCGTCTTTTGTTTGCATGGCTGCTTTATCGGCTGCTGAAACCTGTCTGTTCAATGTTCTCAAAGCCTTTGAAGTTTGGACTGCAACTAACAAGGGTCTATAGTTTTCCAGCCCCCCTCACTCACTGGAGCCCTGTTGCCAGGCTGCAAACAATTACTATACATATTACAGATGAAGCCACTATAACCAACAATAAAAGATGCAAAACCTAATCTTAGGGTGACAAATGTTAAAGCTTTTGTTGTCAAATGCAATTTGCGTTGTTTTCCCCCCAGAATTTCAATAAAAATTGTAATTGCTTCATGAGCAAATAAACAGATCTAGATGTTAACAACCCTCATGTAATAGGAACGGACTCTTTAGAAAAATCTGTTTGCTCAACCATCACTGTCTCCAGGACAGACTGCTCTAGCAAGCAGGATCCAGTCTAAACACAAGAATTTCTCTCATCATTGACCTAAAGTGCAAAGAGATAATTTCAACCATGACTCATGACTTTTATAACATCAAATTACACAGTTAAAAAGATTCATAAAGGATTATAAGAAATATGAGTTCTATTTTAGTCATTGGAGAATAGTGCTCTTTAGGGATATGAAAACTAAGAGAGTAGGTAGAGAAGAGACAAACATTTCAGTTTAGCATCATAATTATTCAAGTGCTATATTTGGCACACAGAAAACAGGCAATTGTGTTAGAAAGGAATGCTTTTATACAAAGCCAACTGATAGTGAGATTATAGGATATATTAAACCTCACTAAAGGTGAATGACAATATTGTTTACAGATTTTCTGAAAACATCAATAAAGAAGATTCAGAAAATCTTGAAGACTTTTCCTTTGCTGCCATCTCTTGTTTTCTCCACTGCTATTCTGTATCAGCAACAGGGTAGTGTAGCTAGTTGGAGCAATGTAAATGTCTTGCTCATTTTTTATCACCTCTGGTAGCTTCTACTCCTCAACCAAGACCAAGATATAAACATTGTTTATACTTGTAAATAGATTCACTTTGACAAAGCATGCTCTTACAGAACTTAAAAAAACATCTGGAAAGAAGTCAGATTTCCAAAAAGTAATAGGTAATGATTAGGGTCCTCTGTGGAAAACAAACACAAAATTAACAGCCACTTTCATAGACTAATTGAGGACAATTCACATTTCCAGGATCTTTGGAAATAACTTAGAAGAAATTGCTAATTTTTTTGTTTGTTTTTTGGTTCAGACTGCTAAATTTTACTTCTCTTGAAGTGAAAGCAAGTAACCCAATAAATCATGAAGCCAAGCTACTTTGAGAAAAGAGTTTTAGATTTGGTAAGTCTTTGTTTCAATTTGTTGCTAATTGCTCCATGACACTTTACCAAAAATCAAAATGGGAATTTGTGAATTCTTTTCTCTTATTTATAAATAAGAGAATTGTTAAGAATTGTTTGGCAGAGTACTTCAAAGAATTAGGTTTTAGTGTGTTTTTCAAGGAAAAGCATTTTATTGGATAAATAAAATATCAGAATAAATGCTGACTTGACTGCAGTATTGGACAGTTTCTTTGGATGAGTCACCAACACATGTAATTGTTTTGTGTCTGAAACCTACCTGTAATCTCAAACATCACTTATTGGATGCATCTTTGGGGAGTCCAGAAATTCTACCATAGAATGATATTCCTATAAATGATCAGTAGAATATTATTAGAGAACTGAAAAAATTATTTCTAGAGCTCTAGTATCCTAGAGCAAGGTTTAGTAAGATATATTAAATAAAACTAAATATCATTCATAGCCCATAAATAATTTTTGATGACAGATAATAAATTAAATATATCATCAGTTCTGACACAATTGGCACATCATGGATGAATAGATTTGGAATCTGAGTCAATCTCTCAGGTAGCCAAATTTCCTTAAAAGCTGCCAGAGACCAGCCTACTAATGTTATTAAATGCTTTTGGAAGTTGAACTATACACATGTGGCCACAGTAGATGCCAATCAACATGTAGTTTGGCTTCTGCCCAGGATAGAAATTTAGTAGGAGATATCATTGCTTAGAGAAGAGAATTATCAAAGATTTAGTCTTTACCTCATATAATTTACAAATAATATTAAGAAAAAAACAGGCATAATCATGTAGAATTCTAAAAATCTAAAAATGGTTAAGAAATGTATGATCAATGCTAAAATAAGGCACAGAATAAAAACATATCATTGGAGATCTGAAAAAATAAGGACTCAAGTGAGAGATGTCAAGAGAAGCCTAATACAACAGGTAACGTTTTGCTTTTATCTTGAATTGAGGATGGATTTGAGAGACAGAGGAAATTGGAGACTTCCACATGTAGGAATAATGATGGAAGAAAAGTGCCCTGTTTCTACAAACTTTGTGAATTAGATTCATTAATCTTTTAGTTGAAAAAGCTTCTACTTCTATTTATTGTAGATCATTCCTGTCTGTCAATTTATTGGTTTCATCACTCTGCGATGCCTTGGGAGTCCCTGGGTTATAAAATTCTGTGCCTGTGTCATGTTCTTTGTCTTATGATTTTATAAAGTGTTTCTCAGATGGTTCTCATACCCAGGGTATAAGAATATGACAGTCTTATATGGCCATGTCAGTTCTTTACTTTAATTTTCTTTTAAAGATAGTTTTTCATATCTTTAAATGAAGTGATGGTGAGTATGCCATGCAAGAACTATGTCACAATCAGGGAGGGAACATTAATATAACTCATAATGATTGTAAATGAATTAAACATTAAGATGACTTAAATTTCCATATTGGGTGACTGCAGGTGTGGAGAACCACCACAAATATGGATTTTTAATAGATTTTACACCCATTATATGTTTTATCATCCCATGTATTCTCCATATCTTCCTCTCTGATGAGGTAAGTTTCCTAATAATTTCTGATCTCATACTATGATGATATAAGGCTTTATAATCACAGGATCATATTTTTAGTTGAGGAATAATAATATACTCTTTTTCCTTTAAAAGGACCCCTTTGTTAATTTGTTTTCCTATGGGTTTGATTTTTAGCATCAAATAATTTGCTTTGTATTCTTTCAGGGGGTATGACTGAGTTGACTTAGTTTTAAGTCAACATTAGATTAATTTCAATACGTTTGCCCAGAAATGACAAAAATAACTGCCCAAAACAGATTTTGCACTGGGCTTCGAATTTCTCTCCAACAGTAACAGTTCCTCAACACTTTATAGTATGATCATTTCAATAGTTTTTAAAAGCAGTAAAAAAAAGTCATAAATGTCATAAATGGCAGTTTTTTCATTCTTGCTTTCATTGATATTATCTCAACTTTCATAAGAATAGTTTACATTAAGTTCATTTTAGTCCATTATAAGACAATTTAAAATGCTTTCATAGTACATTGTAAAATGTTAACAAGATGAATTTCATGTGAAAGTCATATTAAATCTCAAACTTCTGTACATATAAGTCTTATTTATAGTAATGAACAACATAATAGAATATCTAGATTGAGATTCAAATACCAATCAAATAACAAATAATCACATAGCAAAATGTGGTTTAATTGTCTCATATGATAATAAATACTATATATTGGATATATCATTAGATATATAGTATATATAGCTATATAGACTAGATATATCTATATATAGAGTATATAGTCTAGATATAAACTAGACTTGAGAGCAAATATTTTCTTCTTATTATAAAAAATGAGGATGTTTATCACAATATCTCAGGTGTGTGTAAAATGGTTTAAGAAATAAGAATCTAGGATATAGGGGCCGGAGATATAGCATGGAGGTAAGGCCTTTCATGCAGAAGGTCGGTGGTTCTAATCCCGGCATCCATATGGTCCCCTGTGCCTGCCAGGGGAGATTTCTGAGCATAGAGCCAGGAGTAACCCCTGAGCGCTGCCGGGTGTGACCCAAAAACATAAAACAAAAAATAAAAAAAAAAGAATCTAGGATATAAATTTTATCTTCAAGACTGTATACCTTTTGGCAAAATATAAATATACATAAATTATTAGTTGTAACATTTTTCTTTATTCAGAAAGAAGTAATGTTTTTCTTTATACCTCTCTAACTGACAAACTACTAATTGTGAATTTTCACATAACAAGTCCTTTATCATAACTAGAGCACTTTAAATATGTGGCCTTTTTCAATGTAAGAATATTTTTTACTTTAGTTTTCTATTTTTGTTCACAAAGCTTAATGTATTCCTGCCATCTGTATAATTAAAACATAAGTTATCAATTTAAGCCACTTAACCAAGCAAACTATGCTTCAGTTCTCATAGGTTTATTATAGCAACAAGCAGCAGAAATAGGCAAGTATATCTCTTATCCATTGCCATTAGATTTTGAAGATTTCACTCACTCATTAGCTTATACTTAAATATCAGGCCATAAGGGTGATTAAGAATGGGGCTTGATTTTTATGTTTTAACCACACTCACCTATTCCCAGGGCTTCCTCCTGGCAATCTGTGTGTCATTGTAGAAATGTCTATTAATCTTTCCCATTTTATTGCTTTTATCTTGTTGGCTTACAAATTTTATATTTATACTTTATAAGTATTTATACTTATTTTAGATATGAACACTTTGTCACATGAGTGGTGGGTAAATAGTTTCTCCAAGTTGGTAGTGCATTTTTTATTCTAATCATTGCTTTTTTTTTCACAATGCAAAAGCTTCTTTTTTTTTTGTTTTTGTTTTTGGGTCACACCCAGCGGTGCTCAGGGTTTACTCCTGGCTGTCTGCTCAGAAATAGCTCCTGGCAGGCACGGGGGACCATATGGGACACCGGGATTTGAACCAACCACCTTAGGTCCTGGATCGGCTGCTTGTAAGGCAAACGCCGCTGTGCTATCTCTCCGGGCCCGCAAAAGCTTCTTGAGTTGATGCAGTCCCATTTATTTATTGTTGCTTCCATTTTCTTGGCCAATCGCATTGAATTATTGAAGCTACCTCTAGAGTCAATACCATGAAGGAGTCTGTCTATATTTTTCTCTAGATAGTTTATGGATTCAGTCTAATATAAAAAGTCTTGATCTATTTTGAATTGACTTTTCTCTAAGGTCTAAGTTTATTTTTTGAACATGACTGACTAGTTTTCCCAAAATCATTTGTTGAAGAAACTTCCCTTGCTCTACTTTATCCTCTTTGCTTGCTCCTTTATCAAAGATCAGTAGCTCATATATTTGAGGATTTGTCTCAGAGCACTCAATTCTCTTTCATCAGTATATGAATCTGTTTTTAATTCTAGTACCACACTTGAATATATGACTGTATAATAGAAAATTGGGGAAAGAAAAGCCTGCCATTTTCTTTTTTCCCTAAGAATGCGTTGGTTATCTGGGGAGAGGTATTATTCCATATAACTTTCAATAGCATTTGGCCTATGTCCTTAAAAATGTGTTAGGTATTTTTATAGGTACTCTATTAAATTGATACAGTGCCTTTGGTATTGTTATTATGATACCATTAATAATTTCAATCTAGGAACAAGGGATATGTTTCCATATCTTTTATTTCTTTCAGTTGTAATTTATACTTTTCTTTATATAAGTCTTTCATGTGGCTAATAATGGTGATTACCAGGTACTTGATTTCTTGAGGTGCAGTAGGAATTTCCCTTCTTAACACCTACACCAGAGGCTCAAACATTTTATTCTGAAAATATATTTATGAAACTATATTAATTGTATATATATTCACAGTAGTCAAAACCTGGAAGCAACCCAGTGTTTAAGAACAGATAACTGGATAAAGAACCCGTTCCATTGATACACAATGAAATGCTTCTCCGAATAAGAAAAGATCAAATTATTCAATGTGCTGCTCGACAGTTGGATCTAGAAGAGTATCAAGCTGAGTATTATAGAGAATGGTTCTTATATGTGGAGGATATAGTGTTAGAACAAATTATGAATTTGAAATTCTACCATTTGTAGAATTTTAAGTCATGGAGCCTAAAATAAAAAAAAGATAATCTACATATGGAAGTAGTTTGTCTATAGGTTTTTCTAGAGGAAAGTTTCACAAATCAAAACATCATGTTAATAGTAAAATTTAATGTCACAGTACCATGAAGCTACAAAATGAAGAAGGTCAATGAAATAAATGAGTAAGATGGGGCATCTAAATTTGATCTGACCTTTTAAGGAGATGAGAGTGATTACTAGGCTGATAAAAGAAAAAAATAATAAATGAAGGTGAGAACATTTTTATATTTGTAAAACTATATATATATACATATATACATATATATATATATATATATATCACCACCAGTGACAACAGCAAAAATGAACAACCAGCAGAGAGACCACTATCAGATAAAGGCAATTTACTAGACAGCTGGGATCATATTCACTTAAGTGAAGGGGGGATTACAATAAATTAATAGGATCAAAGATCCTACCACAGTAAATAGGGCCTGGTTTGGAGTCTTGCTATCAAATGAGGATTTGAATTTCAGCATTTAGCTTAATTATAAAATGACCTTAGATTGTCCTCATTAAAGTAAAAAAAAAAAACCTTAATATTTTTGTCTGTGTGAAAAAAATTTTATGTCTACTTAGTTATTTTCACCATGATAGTTGTCTATTCAAGCCGTTTTTCTGAAGACTGTTTATGCTGAAATGGGCATCTGCTCAGCTCATCCAATTCAAAACAAAAATTTGCATAATCTGTATTTGCATAGCAGCAAGTGGGTGGGGTTTAGGCAAGTGCACAGATGAACATAAAAATCAAATATGGGCAGGAGAAAACTCAATTTCATTATGAAAAACCATGTTTGTTTAAACATAAAAAAAGCTGTGTAAACAATTCAAATGTGTTTACCCTGCTTAGCCTACAAGGCTCCTATTTTGTTGTTATCCTTTACCAACCTAGTTGAACAAATGCAAATAAACTTGGGTTGCTCACAAGAGATTTCTATTTAAAATTTACTCTCAGGGAAGTATAAAAAGTAAGATGTAAAGCCATGAATGGAATAAAGTGTGCTACCTAAAAGGGAAACAAAAGTAAAAATTTTATTGGAAATATGATAGTTTTCTTGAAAATAATAAATGTCTCCTCCCAAATCAAAACATTGAAATACAAAACGTTTAAAGATTGAAGAACTGGAAGGAAATAAAGGTAGCACATCGATAGAACATTGGATTAGGGGAAATAATTTAAGATGGCAATATCCCTGTGATGAAAGGGAAAGAGTAAGGACATAGAAACATATACCATCTACAAAAGAACTTAGGTTCAAATAGACGCTCATATCTTAGTAATGCATATATATGTGTAATATGTATTTATAGAAGGCTTAAGAAACTAAGAATAAAATTAGACAAATAACTAAAATGTTTGGGGCTTGAATCTTACCATATATTGTCATCTGTGGTTAGCAAATGAGATTATAATGTTAGGTCTATCATAACACAAACTGTGTATTAATAGAGTCATTAATCACTATCAAAACTGTATTAGGAATGAAGATAGCCAAAGAGAGTTTAACTGACAGCAAGTGGCCATAAACCTGTCCAAAAACTAATTTGATTACCATCATACCAGCATCTGTGCCACTTATGAGGGTTCATTTTTTTGATGAAATTAAGTAGACAAGTCATTCATGCATATAATAGACATCTAAATCATAGTAAACATGTTGCTGGCAACATAAGTAGTTAAAGAAGAATGGAATTATTTTGGTGTTTGTATGTTGAATCAACTCAATGGAAAGAAAAGTGTCTTTCACACAACAGTTGGGTACAAAATGCCATCAGAGGAGCTTTGGATGAAGTTAGATGCCAAGAGAGAAATGGATAGATGCAAAGTCAGCTGGTGAGATTCAGGGAATATTGGTTATTTATAAGAAAGAATGTTTTGCCAGGATAAACTCTCACTCTTTATGGGTCATAAATGTTCCCAGCAAACAATCTGTTTTATTTGGAACCAGTTGGATCTGTTAGATGTTAGTCCTGACAGACGGAAGTGTGGGATGTCACATTTAATGTGTGTGAGAGGCAGAGGCAGAGACAGAGACAGGCAGTGCCTAGAAAGCATATTAGCTGAGAGAAGGAAGACTGATGAAAAGGATGACTATGCTGTATTCCCCTTGACTCACATTTTCAGCTTAAATATGTAAAATAATAAAAATAAATTTCCAAATTGTACATCTATCTATAATTTTATTTTAGAACATATATGACTTTATTGTCACATACTTTTAATTGTCTTCCTTTAACAGAAGGATTTCCTTTCCCAAATTATTCAGATTATTTGAGGATGACATCAACCACTAACCTAGTAGAGGAAAAATACGAATCCCTTATTTATTTCACAGGAAACTCATTTAAAGATGTGTGTCTGGCATAAATCAGCCAAACTCATTTAAATAAGACAAAATAATAGTTCATTTTAAATGATTGTGTAGGTTCATAGTTTCATAATGGCCTTAAAATGCACTATTCTGAAGCTATAACTACCTTGCTCACAACCTCATCTTTTGAGGCATACCTCTGTGCTCACTCTTATTTGGGTATATTGACATACACACATATGTGAATGTTGTAAAAAATAATGCGCTAACTAGAAGGGCAGTTTTGTTTTAATACAAAGACTGAGGACATTTCTACATTAAGAATCTCAGGGGGAAAAAATCCAGCAAGAGTGCCACTCATCTTCCGATCTCTAGAAACAATATCCTGCTAATCCCTGACACCTTGCCTATGCTGTGAGCAAGCCTCCAGCCATGGAAGCTGCCAGCCGTTCATAAACTGATGCCTTGTAGGCCTCCCCATCTTACCTGTGTTTGCAGATGGGCCATCTCCCAGGTGGGCCTGGCCAAACACTCCTCATTAATCATGGCTTAAACGTCTCTCAGTGGGAAGACCTCAGGTTAGACATCATTTGGAAACAAATTGGGTGAAAAATAGCTCTGACAATAAGAAGCCCACAAGGAATTCCCCTGTGAGAGCTTCAGCAGTGTGAAAACAGGCTCTTCCAAGACACTAAGTGATCTGTCAGTTAGTGAATGACATTATAATCCAGTTTTATGTCATATGCAGCTTTAAGCAGTTTTGCAAGCTCCAGCCTTTCGCTGCTGTTGTGTTTCCAACTCTCTAGGCTCACCTAATTTAGAGGAATGATTTGGAGTTAAAACCAAGATATGTGTGTGTGTGTGTGTGTGTGTGTGTAAAACATATATCAAATACACATATACATAGGCATATAATAACAAAGTGCTCTGCCATATGCTGCCTCACTGAAAAAGATGCTTGCTCAAATATCCTGGTAGAACCGAATAATCATCAGGGTTATAAGCCCTAACCTGAAAAATTCTGTGTTATGAAAAACTTTTATCTAAACAAAAAACTGAAATCATGGCAGAATGATTTATCCTCTGGGTAAAAAAAAGAGTGTGGCTACTTCTCTTCAAATACTTTTCAAGCTTTAGAGCCCTGGGATAAATTTGTTCTTTCTGAGACTCTTTTCTAACAAGTAACTGTATGTTTGCCTTAAAGTGACAGATGGCTTTCCCATCACAGATTGCATAAGAAATGACTGTAAACCACTGCCTTCCATCTATCTTTTGTCTTCTGTCTGTAACAATTCCCATCCAATGTAGGTCTGTGAAAGAGAAGACAAATGCCCACCCACAAATTCCTGACACCAGGATTCCATTTGTAAGATGAATGCTTTCTAAGGGCTCAAACCTTGATAATGTTTCTGTTCTGAATATCATCCCTCTCCAAAATGAAGCCCTCATTATTCTAGGAAAAAGAGTGGGCATGTGGCCTAGAAAAGGGAATAGAATTTAAAGCACCAATTTGCGATGATCCAGATAATTTTAGGGAACTCACAATACTCTCCATTACCTTGCCTATTTACTTAGTCTATTTCTCTGCTCTATAGAAGTTAGAAGATAGATTTCCATATTTTCAGTCTCTAAGAAGTGCTTTTTTGAGTTTTCACTCTGGAAGGGACCTTGGGCTTGAGGATTAGGGAATCCTTTTTTGCTCCTTGATTTGACCAGAGAAGGCACAATAAGAATGTTTCCTGACATAATTTTAAACAGGGTCTAGCATAAAAGATTTCAGTAGCATTCTTTACTTTGATTTTGTAACCATTAATTTGAGGATCAATTTGAGTTGATGAAGGTATACCAGATAAATGGAAGTAGTGATGCTGCAGTGTATCATTCTGGTCATTTCTTAACTTTAGGGGAAGCTGGACAGAGTGCTACCTGAAAATTGCATGAGATAAATAAATGGTACATTGTTACCAGGGACTCTTGCCTAGGATTAGTTAAAAATCATACAAATTTTACAAATATGTCTATTCAACTTATCAATATTGGCTTAGAAATTCATTCTCTCATGTACCTGGTTCATTTTGGTGGTTCATGGCCAGCCTATATCTCCCAATGTGAGTTTCAGACTCTAGTTGTGTAATGCCCATCACATATTGAATGTTTCTACTTGAATATCATGTAAGCAAAATAACTTATTATGTCTACAATAAAATCCTTACTTTTCCATCCTTTTTTGCTTTCACAACACAGCAAATAACAGTATCATACAACCAATTTCTCAGGCCAAATGATTAGGAATAACTTTAATTCTAATCATTCCTAAATCTTTCATTTAAATCCATTAATAAGTCTTATCTCTGGAACCAAAACACCTTCCAATAATGTATAAGAGGATAACTTATTGGAAAAGCTAACACCTGGAATTTCTTTATCCTTAAAAAATTCTTTTTTTTTTTTTTTTGTTTTTGGGCCACACCCGTTGACACTCAGGGGTTACTCCTGGCTATGCACTCAGAAGTTGCTCCTGGCTTGGGGGACCATATGGGATGCCGGGGAATCGAACCGTGGTCCGTCCAAGGCTAGCGCAAGCAAGGCAGGCACCTTACCTCTAGCGCCACTACCCGGCCTCTCCTTAAAAAATTCTTATAAATTATAAGGTTCTTGAAATTTCTGCAGAGCCCAGGGAAGTAAAGTTTAAAAATCTTGAATGAAATTTTATGAATTCTTTCTAAAACCTATAAAAAGAGGTTAAAGTATTAAAATCAAACTTTATTAATGACAAATAAGTAACACTTATTCTAGAAAATTAAAGGGTATACCACTTTTTTAAATTAAAGGGTACATCATTTTTAAAAGACACCAAAAAATTAAAAATAATGAGATATTTACTCAAGTACAAACTAATAGATAAAAAGAATCTAAAAGAGGCTGAGATTTCTATGAAAAAGAGTAGTAAGAGTTCTTAGTAAATTTTAAACTGGGCTGTCATATGACCAGCAATTCACTTTTGGCATCTTAAACCAAGAGAAGAGTTCCTGGGTTTTGAACACACTGAGAAAGAAAGACAATTATTATGCCACTGGCAGGATAATTATCACCTGTTTCAATTTAAAAAAACTAATATCTTTATTTAAGCACCATGACAGGTTTTGTTGGGCCTTTCTTGGCCTTCTTAGGGGAGTTTCAGGAGACAGAAGAGAAGAGAAACATTTAAAGATGACAGGTTCCCTCAGTCTCTCCCAGTTGCTAAGGTCAAAGCAGGGGCAGACCTCTCCTGCCTTCACAGACAAAGGAGCTACCTTTCTGCTGGGGCACCTCTAATAGCCACACATCCTTAAGATTTATAGCAGATTTGTCACAAGAAACCTTCAAGACCCGTAGGCAGTGGTGGGATATAGTGACAAAACTCAATGAAAAAAAATGCTTCGCCCAGAGTACTTCACCAGCCAGACTTACACTCTGGTTTGAAGGAAGGATACACAGATTCAGGGCAAAACAGTAGCTCAGCAACTTTATAGAATAAAAACCAGCATTAAAATATGAACTGAAAGGTTTACTTTAAAACAGACCAACAGGCACACCGACTCCTACAAAAAGATAACACTAAATCTCATGACAATTATTTCTCTCAACATCAATAGACTATGCACCAATTAAGAGACAGAGTAGTAAAATGAATCAAAAATGGATAAAAAAATAAATTCTATAAAATCTAACACCTGGAGACTAAACAATATGTTGCTCAACAATAGCTAGATCAAAGGGGAAGTCACGGAAAAAATAAAGAGATTCCTTGAGACTAATGATAGGGAAGAAACAGATTACCAAAATCTACAAAACACAGCAAAAGCAGTAAGTAGGGGAAACTCAGCAATATAGGCCTATCTTAGGAAAGAAGAAAAATTAACAAATCTAAATAAGCAAAATTTACAATCTAAAGTTACAACTTGAATATCTGGAAAACTAACAGCAAAGGAACTCGTACACAAGCAGAAGAAAACATATAATAAAAACCAGGGCAGCAACATAGACTCCAGGTGATTAGACAGCGAGCCTCCAATCCCGAACTCTAGATCCCAGACATAAAACCAACACAGTTCTCCACAACAGCTCCAGGAACCAAACTCATTCTGGGACATTCTTAGTACTGCTCTGACACCAACATGTACCAGTTTTGGTATGACATCCTGACAAGGATGAAATGGCAACAACTTGATCTAAGAGCAGGTTGTCTTACCTCACCATCTAACGATAAGGTGAAATCAGAAGACTGTTATCCTTTGATCTTTACAAATGTGAAGATCGCTATCTACAGAAGACTGACTGTGACAACCACAACTGGGTAGAATTTATCCTGGGACCAATAAAAAAGACTGTAGTCTAGGCTTTGGTCTAGGATCTGTACAACAACCAAGATCTCTAATTCCAGAGGTCTGGCTGAGACAACTGCAACTGAGCAGGTCTTCTGGAAACATAATGAAAGACTTTGTCCTAGGCTTCGTCCTAGGATCAGTGCAAAAATCAAGATTACCAACTACAGAAGAGTGATTAAAACAACAGTGATAAAACAGAACTTCTAGAACTTTAAAGAAAGACTCCATCGTAGGCTCCATCCTTTGACCTGTGCAGATACCAAGATCTCTATATACAGAGGTCTGTGTTATTATCCATGATGGAGCAGAAGGTTTCCATACAACACAAAAGGACCAAGGGGAGAGTAAATGAACATGTAGGGAGTCTGACAGTATACTTCAAGAGCGGAGAAACCCTGTATCTCTTAAGCCAAGGGAATTCCCTTTCTAATCTCCCTAATATTTACTGTACCTATGCAAGAATAAAAAAGAAGCAACACAACATAATTTTTTTGGTTTTGTTATTGTTGTTTTTTTTATTTTTTGTGTTTTGTTTCATTTTTATTTCATGACCATGGTTATTGTGTGGTGGTTGTCTTTATTGCTGTGGTGCTTTTTGAATGTTTAGTTTGATTTTTCTTTTTGTATTGTTGTTGTGTTTCTCTTCCTTGTTCCCTTTCTTCTCTCAAATTGATATTTGTAGCCTCTAGAATGACTCTGCCCATATTTTGCTTGTTTTATTTTTGCCCCATTTTATTTTTTCTTTCTTCAAACAGAACCATATAACTTGAACCACCTTGCTTCATCTCACAAATTGAGGGGGAAATAATGGAGGGTACAAGACCAAACAGTCACATGATCACTAAGTAGTAAAAAAAAAAAAATGATCAGACCTAGCTGAGCTCTCTGGCCTGCGGAGGCTCCGCCCTGCTGTGCCTTTGATCACTCTGAGGACTTCAAGGGAAATTTCTCCTGTGGCTGTCTGTGTTTCTTGAATACCTGAAGGTCTCCTCAGAGGCCTAGGGAGCACACCCCCCAAAAAACTGTCAACTAGAGGCAGCAAAAGAGGCTCTGCTTTGCTTCACAGTCGTGCACTCCTTCTAGCCAATGAACCCCACCACAACAAGCAGGAAAAACCACACTACAAGCGTGACAATGGGGAAACCTCGCAGGCAAACACCATGCACAGAAAATGAAGATGATAGCTCAGATGACCTAAAAAAATTCCAACCATCTGATATAACCTCTCTGATAAGGAACTTAAAATAGGGCCCGGAGAGATAGCACAGTGGCGTTTGCCTTGCAAGCAGCCAATCCAGGACCAAAGGTGGTTGGTTCTAATCCCGGTGTCCCATATGGTCCCCCGTGACTGCCAGGAGCTATTTCTGAGCAGATAGCCAGGAGTAACCCCTGAGCACTGCCGGGTGTGGCCCAAAAACCAAAAAAAAAAAAAAAAAGAAGGAACTTAAAATAGCAATATGGAAGATGTTTGTAGAACTCAAAGAAAGCATAGATTGATCTGAAAAGAACACAAAGACAGAAATCAAAAAACTTCATACTAAAATAACAAATCTGAAAAACACGGTATCTCAACTGAAAACCTCAATAATGGCTTCACCAGCAGGGTAACAGCAGCTGAGGAGAGAATCAGAGTACTGGAAGATGAGATGCAGAAAAACTCAACACAGCAGAAGAAATTGGAAAAGAAACTTAAGACAAACGAACAGGCAATGAAAAGAGTACTCAAGGAATGCAAACAGATGAAAATAGAAGTCTTTGCTAAACTCAACAGAAACAACATAAGAATCATTGGAGTCCCAGAGACCCAGGTAGGAGATCTCCAGGAAGAATCAACTGTCAAAGACATCATCAAAGAGATACTCCCAGAGTTAAAGATTACACGCAATCAAATCCTGCATGCCCAAAGAGTACCAGCTAAAAGAAGAAAATCACCCCAAGACACATCCTCATTACAATGACAAATCCCACAGATAGAGATAGAATACTGAAAGCAGCAAGATCAAAAAGGGAAATTACATTCAAAGGAGCATCCCTAAGACAGAAGACATGTTACAAGAAATTCTCAAGGCCAGAAGACAGTGGTGGGATATTGTGACAAAACTGAATGAAATGAATGCCTCACTGAGAATACTGCACCCGGCCCGACTCACATTCAAGTTTGAAGGATTAATAAACAACAGCTCAGAAAGTTTACAGATGATAAACCAGCCTTAAAGGAAAAACTGACAGGTCTACTTTAAGACAAGAGAGACTAAGAAACACAGCAAACTTATCTACAAAGATGACATTAAATCCTATGTCAATCATCTCCCTCAATGTCAATGGACTAAATTCAACAATTAAAAGACAGAGTGGCAAAATGGGTCAAAAAATTAATGGGTCAAAATATGGGATGCATGCTGGGAATTGGGATGGAGGGAGGACAACTTTGGTGGTGGGAATGCTCCTGATTCAATGTCACTATCTACCTAAAATATTACTGTGAAAGATATGTAATCCACTTTGGTCAAAATAAAAATTATTATGATAAAAAACCAAGACAGAATATAAAAAACAGAAACAGAAAATAATACAAACCATTGATAAAACCAGGAGCTGATTTTTTGAGAAAATCTCTATACTAAAATACTAAGAACATATCTACTAGAGATAAGGACTCCTACATTTTATAATACAAGGATGCCTCCCACCCTGAATATGTGTCATGTGGACCCAACTTAGACTCCATGTGACCTGGCAGAGATCATCCAATTCTGAGACCTAGACCTCAAACATAGAACCAACACCATTCCCCAAAACAGCACCAGGAACCAAATTCCCCTGGGAAATTCTTAATACTTCTCTAGTACCAACTAACACCAGTTTTGATATGATATCAGACAAAAAGGAAATGGCAATAACTTGATCCAAGAGCAGAACTTCCTAATGGTAAGATAAAATTAGAAGACACGTCACTTTTGACCTATGCAAAGACCAAGATTACCAACTACTGATACTAACATTGACAGCCAAGACTGGGCAGTACTTACCCTCAGACCAATAAAAAAGACTGTAGTCTAGGCTTAGGCCTGGGATCTGTACAAAAACCAAGATATTCAATTCCCGGGGTCTGACTCTATAGGCAGTCAGAATACTGTCTATATATCTGACAGAATAGAACTTTGGGAATATAATTTGTAAACTCTATTCCAGGCTTTGCCCTAGGATCTGTGCAAAAACCGAGACCACCAATGATAAAAGTCTGATTACAACAACAGTGATAGAACAGAACTTCTAAAACCATAAAGACTAATCCTAGGCTTTGTCCTATGACCTGTGTAAATACCAAAATACAGAGTTAGAGAGGCCTGATTATATCATCCGCAACTGAGTGGAAAGATGCCTGGCACCATAAAAAGACCTTGGGGAAAGAAAAAGATTGTGTATGGAGCCTATAGTGCTTCTCATGACAGTATGCTGCAAGGGCAGAGAAACCTGGAATCTCTTAGGCCAAGGGAATTCCCTTTCTAACTTCCTAATAGTTACTATGCCTTTGCGAAGAAGAAGAAAAGAAGAAGAAGAAGAAGAAGAAGAAGAAGAAGAAGAAGAAGAAGAAGAAGAAGAAGAAGAAGAAGAAGAAGAAGAAGAAGAAGAAGAAGAAAAAGAAGAAGAAGAAGGAGAAGAAGAAGAAGAAGAAGAAGAAGAAGAAGAAAGAAGAAAAGAAGAAGAAAAGAAGACGAAGAGAAGAAGAAGAAGAGAAGAAGAAGAAGAAGAGAAGAAGAAGAAGAAGAAGAAGAAGAAGAAGAAGAAGAAGAAGAAGAAGAAGAAGAAGAAGAAGAAGAAGAAGGAGGAGGAGGAGGAGGAGGAGGAGGAGGAGAAGAGGAGGAGAAGAAGAAGGAAGAAGAAGAAGAAGAAGAAGAAGAAGAAGAAGAAGAAGAAGAAGAAGAAGAAGAAGAAGAAGAAGAAGAAGAAGAAGCACAGACCTTTTTATAGTAGTTGCTGGTTCAGGTTTTTTACTGCTTTTTTTTGTTATTGTTTTTGTTTTGTTTGTTTTGTTTTATATTTTCCTTAATTGCTGGCTTTGATTTTTTGTTTATTCTTTTTTGTTTGTTTTGTTTTTTATCTGTTTTTTGTTTTTGTTACTTGTATTTTTTGTTATTTCTTAGTAGTTTTTGTTTTGTTACCTTTTTCTTCTTTTTTCCCTTCCCTCATCTAAATTGATATTTATAACACCTAAAGGACTTCTCCTAGTTTTTGTTTTTTGTTTTTCTTTCCTTCTTCTTTTCCTTTTTATTTTTCTATATCTCCAACAGAACCACATTGCTTGAATCATCTTGTTCAGCCTCATAAATTGAGGGGAAAAATGAATGGTACCAGGTCCATACACTCACATGAACATTCAGTGGAAATAAAAAAATGATCAAACCTGAATATTAAACCCAAGTCAATGACAACAGGATCCATTCCTAATCCACAGCAAGCTGTACAAGTGGGGACCAGTTACACTAGTATTCTGGGCAAAGGAGGGAGATATGAAATGCATGTTGGGAACAGGGGTAGAGGGAGGACATCACTGGTGGTGGGAATGCCCTGAGTCATTGTCACTATGTACCTTAAATATTACTGTGAAAGATTTATAATTCACTTTGGCCACAATAAAAATTAAAAAAAAAACTAAGAACTTAAAAGAAATAGATAACTTCTTGAAATCTTATAATCTCCCAAAGATTGAGCCAGTATGAGTTGGAATACCTGAACAGACCTATCACTTTTGAGGAAATTAAAATAATATCAAATCTCTTGCCCCAAAAGAAAGACCAGGCCCAGAGATATTTACTAGTAAATTTTTTAAACCTTTCAAGAGGACCTACTGCCAATTCTTTTCATGGTTTTCCAAGAAATTGGAGAAACAGAAACATGACCAAACCATTTCTATGAAGCAATATAACCCTGATACCAAAACCACCAAAAACACCACAGCAAGAGAATGACAAGTCAATATATTTCTATGAACACCGATGCAAAGATCCTTAACAAAATACTAGTAAATAGAATCCAAAAAAAATCCAACAATGCAACAAAAATTTCATATGCCATGACCAATTGGGATTTATTCCAGGGATGCAAGGATGATTTAATATATATGTCAATATAATATATAATAATATACAGTATCAATAAAAATTATATCAATAGGTGCAGAGAAAGCATTTAATAAAATCCAGCATCCATTCATGATATAGACTCCATAGAAATGAATTGAAGAAACTTTAGTTAATATATTCAAAGCCATTTATCACAAGCCCAAGACATATTGTACTCAAAAGGGAAAAACTAAAAGCCTTTCCTCTAAGATTGGGTTCAAGACAAGGTTGCCCACTCTCATCACTTCTATTCAATAGTGTGCTGGAAGTACTTGCCATAGCAATTAGGCAAGAAAGCTATCAAAGGACATCCAGATAGGAAGAGAAACGGTCAAGTTCTCACTATTTTTAGATGACATGATACAATATTTAGAAACTCCTAGAGACTCTAAAAAAGCTTCTAGAAACAATATATTTTTAAAGAAAATTGTAAAATCAACATGCAAAAGTCCATGGCTTTACTACATAAAAATAATAAAAGAAAGAGATATTAAAATCAAACCCATTCACATCTATTGATATGATCAGAGTTTTTATTTTTCTCTTTGTTGATAAGGTATATTGTATTGATTGATTCATGTATATTAAACCATCCTTGCATTCCTAGAATGAAACCTACTTGGTCATGATGTACCTTCTTGATGAGGTGTTGGATCCTATTTACCAGGATTTTTTTTTTTTTTTTTGAGGATCTATGCATCTGTGTTCATCAGGGTTATTATTCTGTAGCTTTTGTTTTTCTTTTTCAGTCTCTATCTGCATTTGGTATCAGGGTGATCTTACCTTGATAAAAAACTATTTGAGAATGTTTCTATTTCTTCAATTTTCTGAAAGAGCCCGAAAAGTATTGGAATTAGTTCCTCTTGAAAGGTTTGAAAGAATTCATTAGTGAATATATCTGCATCTGTTTTTTATGGGGGTGGGTGTAAGACTTTGATTACATTTTAACTTTTTAATTTCCTCAATAGTGATATGCCAGATCATCCTGATTCAACCCTGAATATTATAAGAGTCCAAGCATTTATCCATTTCTTCCAGGTTTTCGCATTTTTTAGCACAGACTTTCTCAAAGTAGTCTCTGATTACCCTTTGAATTTCTGCAATATCTGTAGTGATCTCCCACATTTCACTTCTAATCCAGTTTAATAAATTTATCTCTACCTTTATTTGTGACTTTTGCTAGTGATTTATTAATTAAATTAAATTATTATTTAATAATTATTAAATTATTTTAAACAATTAAATTATTGTTTATTTTTTAAACAACCAACTTTTGCTTTCGTTGATCTTTCTGATTTTTGGGGGGGAGTCCTCTTCATTAATTTCTGCTCTAAGCTTTGTTATTTTCTTCTGCCTAACTACTTTTGATTCATTTTGTTGATCATTTTCTAATTTTATAAGCTATATCATTAAGTTATTTATGTAGGCCCCTTCTTTCCTGATGTGTGCTTACAAAGCTACAATTTTTCTCTTAGTACTGCTTTTTCTGTGTCTCACAAATTTGATAACTTGTGTCTTCATTGGCATTTGTTTCCAGGAAAGATTTGATTTTCTCTTTGATTTAATCTCTGACTCACTGGTTGTTCAGTTGTAAAGCTGTTTAATTTCCAGGTCTTAATTTTTTTCATCTGTGTTCCTTATAGTTTCCATCTAATTTTAGTGCATTGTGATCTGAGTAGTAGTCTGTACAATTTATATCCTATTGATTTTATAAAGTTATTTTTAATTTTTATTTTGACTAAAGTGGATTATAAATCTTTCACAGTAATTTTTAGGTACATAGTGACATTGAATTAGGGGCATTTACACCACCAATGTTATCCTCCCTCCACCCCTGTTCCCAGCATGCATCCCATATCCCCCTCTTTACCCCCTCGGTTGCTAGTATAAGTGGTCTCCTCTGTGTCTTGCATGTTGTAGATTGGATGTCAATTATGTTGTCGTTGGCTTTGGATTTGGTGTTTAAGTCTGGTCATTTTTTTTTATTTCTACTTAAAGTTTATATGACTTTCTGGTCTTGGTATCCTCCATTATTCCCCCCTCAGTTTGTGAGGTGGAACAAAATAGTTCAAATTATGTGGTTCTGTTTGAAGGAAAGAAAAAAACTAAAATGGGGCAAAAATCAAACAAGCATAAAATGGGAGGAGTCCATCTAGAGGCTATAACTTTGTAGTCAAAGTATCCATCTTTGTTCCTAATAACTTTTCTCAGTGTAAAGCTTGTGTCATCTGATATTAATATGGCCACATCAGCTTTTCTAAGAGAGCTGTTTGCTTGGATGAATGTCCTCCAATCTTTGATTTTGAGTCTATGTTTGTTCTAACTATTAAGAGGTGTTTCTTGTAGGCAGCAGAATGCTGGATTCACCTTTTATATTCATTTTGCCACTCTACGTACCTTAACTGGTGCATTTTGTCAATTGACATTGAAAGAGATAATTGTCATGGGATTTATTGTCATCTTTGTGTAGGAGTTTGGTGTGTCTGTTGGCCTGTCTTGTCTTAAAATAGACCTTCAGTTTGTCTTTTAAAGCTAGTTTTGAGTCTGTAAAATTTCTAAGCTGTTGTTTATTCTTGAAACTATGAATACTTCCTTCAAATCTGAACATGTATTCTAGGCAATGCATTCCTTTCATTGAGTTTTGTCACCATTGCCTTCTGGCCTTGAGGGTTTCTTGTGACAGGTCTGTTGTAAATCTTATGGATGCTCCTTTGAATGTAATTTTTTTTTTTTTTTTGGTTTTTGGGCCACACCCGGCAGTGCTCAGGAGTTACTCCTGGCTGTCTGCTCAGAAAGAGCTCTTGGCAGGCAGGGGGGACCATAAGGGACACTGGGATTTGAATCAACCACCTTTGGTCCTGAATTGGCTGCTTGCAAGGCAAACACCGCTGTGCTATCTCTCCGAAACACATACTTTTTTTTTTTTTTTTTTGGTTTTTGGTTTTTGGGCCACACCCGGTGACGCTCAGGGGTTACTCCTGGCTATGCGCTCAGAAATCGCTCCTGGCTTGGGGGACCATATGGAAGATCAAACCACAGTCCATCCAAGGCTCGCTCAGGCAAGGCAGGCACTTACCTCTAGTGCCACCGCCCGGCCCCTGTAATTTTTCTTTTTGATCTTGCTGCTTTCAGTATTGTATCCCTATTTGTGATATTTGTCATTGTGACTAGAATGTGTCTTAAGGTGCTTTTCTTCAGATCTCTTTAACTAGTACTCCTCGGGCATGCAGTATTTAGTTGTATACACTATTTGGCTATGGAAGTTTTTTTTCATTAATAGTCAATGTTTTCCTTGACAAGTGATTTGTTCTGGAGATTTCCTCTTGGGTCTTTGGGACTCCAGTGATTCTTATGTTGTTTTTGTTGAGTTTATCAGTGACTTCTATTTTCATCTGTCCACATGTTGGGAGGATTTTTTTCCATTGTCTGATCATTCGTTTTAAGGTTCTTTTTCATTCTTTTGTTGTATGGAGTTGTTATGCACCTCATCTTCCAGCTCACTGATTCAGCCCTCAGCTGATTTTACTCTGTTGGAGAGGCTTTCAGGTGAAGTTTTAATTTTGCCTACTAAGTCTTTCTATCCTGTTATTTCAGTTGGAGTTTTCTTATTTTTATTTTTACATCCTCTTGATTCTTATTTGTGGTCAATTCAGCTCAATCTATGCTTTCTTTGAGCTTTATGAATATTCTCTATATTTCTTCTCTAAACTCCTGATCTGAGAGGTTTTATAGGTGTTTGGCACTTTGCAGGTCATCAGAGCTGCCATCTTCATTATCTATACATGGTGTTGCCCTATTTTACTTCCCCATTGTCATGCTTGTAGTGTTATGTTTTCTGTGTGTTTTTCTAGAATTCATTGACTAGGAGATGTGCATGGCTGCTGAGCAAACTCTATGCCTCAGGTTTCCTCTGACTCCACCTTTCTTGGGAGGTTTCAGCTCACCTCCAATCATGTAACTTCCACAGATGCTTCTGGGCAGGATTGGTTTCAAAAGCCACAGCCAGAGGTCAGGCAGCAATTGCTTGCAATGGTGTTTGGCAACAATCAGCTATTTTTAGACTTCTATTTTACTAAGCATGAAAAGTATCATGATATTTATAAAGAACTCACCTCCACATACTTCTGTTACAATTATTTTTATGAGTTATAGAAAAAGAAATTTTTCTAGATTTCCTTCACCCAAGCAATACTTAGATATGCTAAAATTAAAATTATTGAATTTCTACAATCCACAGCAGTCGATCCTCTTCTTAGTCTACACAATTCTAACATAAAGAATAATTAAAAATAATAACCATCCCACCACACAAAGACACACAAGAAATTTAAGTGATTATTAAAGATTATGATAAATTGAAAGCAACAGGGAGCAATACTAAACACCA
This sequence comes from Suncus etruscus, assembly GCF_024139225.1. Lineage (NCBI taxonomy): Eukaryota > Metazoa > Chordata > Mammalia > Eulipotyphla > Soricidae > Suncus > Suncus etruscus. Next base: position 5,465,251 of record NC_064862.1, on the reverse strand, counting down.
ATATTACTATTGTTAAATACTAGTCATTACTATTACATACTGACTGCTCACTATGTAGGTATTAGGCATGTTATTTATGCCCAAGAAAAACAATAGAGGCAGTAGTACCCTCCCTGCTCTCTGTTTAAAATTTTTATTCTCAGGGGTGGGAGGACAAATGGGGACATTGGTGGAGGGAAGTGGACACTGTGAAGAAATAGGCACTGGAATATTGTATGCCTGAAACTTGTTAATGATTAAATTTAACTCTATGATTCATAGTGATTAAAATCAAAATAAAAGCAAAAAATAAAATATTTGCTTAACTCGAGTAATAGAATTATCATCTTGTAACCACTTTGGGGCATATTTTTAGTAACAAATATGGATAGAAAATTTTGCTCTTATGAAGTATCTTCATAAAGAATAAGGAAAAATGGAATTAACTTATAAGATTATGAAGCTAGCAATAGTTTTTGTTGGCTGTTTCCCTGAATCCATTCTATTTCATTTTCTGGTTTCATGTGAAAGTCAACTCAATGCTATCTTTATGGAGGAGAGGTTAAGAGATCAAATTTTATAAAAGAAGAATACTTCCTCAGTGTTCTGGATAGTGCACACCTGGAGAAATTAATCTGCACATCTTGTCACCTGTTAAAGAAAATGGGGGTGTCTTAAACAGCAACAACAATAAAACAAAAAATAACCCTCAAACAATAGTTAACACCACTGGTTTTTCAGTACCTTGTTTTTTCTAAAAAGTTGTTAGAATCTCAGGAAGGAGAAAGTCCAAAGATGCATGAAACAAACAAATATAGCTAGCAAATTCATATGTTATCTAGACTTTGGATTGCTAGGCAGTCATCAGAAAACCAGGAAAGCAGTATTGAACCAGCAATCTCCCCATTTTTAATATATTTGCACAGTGAGATCAATCCCTGGAGAATAGCAGTGCTGTACCAGGTTCACTCATCACACAGAATTACTGAGTCTGTGGATTCTGTGAGATGCAGCGATGTGCAGCAGTCACTGAGCAAGATTTATTACTCTATTTGACAGTCTGTTACTCACTAACTGAGCATGACACATCTGGGAGTTGGAATCATCAACCTGACATCTAACAGGAGAACAAACCTTTGGGAGGATACCAGAGGTGGGGGTAAGCAGAAAAAATGGCAGTTTTAAGAATAGATTTCCCTTTCCCCTTTGACCCTCATTGTTGGTCCAGGCTCAAGGTCATCCACAGACTGAAGGGACAAGTCAGTTGGATGGAGTCTCTTAAACTGTACTGATGGAATGAATCTTCAGATCTCTGCAAGAAAATGCACCTTGTTTCTCTGCAGGAAATGAACATCTTTCCTGGCGTCATTGAGAAGACTTTAATTCTTCTCATCCCATAGATAAGTTGTCCATGAAGAACAAAAATGAACTTCTCCATTTCAGCCTCCTTTTATGGTAGAAGCAGAGCAGAGCTGGAGGAGAAGCTTTCTGAGCATTACTGTTGGAAGTCATCCTTTCATTTCTGGAGCCCCAGCTGACAATATAACCTCTCATGGTCTTTTTCATGCCTTGCCATGCCTTAAAGGCTGGGTTGAGTTGGACCCAGACACTATTTTCAGTCCTGTGACTAGCCCCTGTCATAAAATTACAAGTAATGGCAATATCTTTTCTTGTTCAATATAAAGCCGAGATTCAACCCAGTGTTGCTTCAGGCTCCACCTTTGCTACTAAAGAGAGTGGAGCTTACTAATGATTGAAAGCATAATTTATTTAATCTTATGGATCTACTGGGAGCCATGGCTCAAAGGCCCATGAATAAAAATGTCAAGTTTACTCAGAACATTCAAAGTAGTTAAGACAATTTGTTTAGCCTGCTGAGAAGCACTTCAAAGACTTAGCTTTAGTGACTAAAAATAGTACAAACACAATCTCATTAAGAACCTAATTTCGGGGCCAGAGCGGTGGCGCAAGGGGTAGGCGTCTGACTTGCCCACGCTAATCTAGGACTTTCCGCGGGTTGATGCCCCTGGTGTCCCATATGGTTCCCCAAGCCAGGATCGATTTCTGAGTGCATAGCCAGAAGTAACCCCTGTGCATCACCGGGTGTAGCCCAAAAACCAAAAGAAAAAAAAAAGACCTAATCTCAATAAATTTAGAGATTACCAAGTACAATGTTATCATGCCTAGTTTCTATAGGTTTCTACAGTCTACTTGCTTATTTATTCTCGTTCCCTTTTCTTATCTATTCCCATCCTCCCAACTCCATTATGTGCATGAGTTCTCCCATTATGTTGCCTTTGGACCATTGTGGTTACCTTGTTGTGTATCTTTAAGTTCCACTGGTGAGAGACATCATTCTGTGTCTATTCCATTCTTTTGGACTGACTTCACTTAGCATAATATCCTCTAGCTTCATCCATATTTCTATAAATTGTATGACTATTCACCTTTCTTAGAGCTGTGTAATAGTCTACTATATATCTCTACCACAAATTATTAATCCATTCATCTGTAATTGGGAATTAAGGTTTTCTTTTTTTTTTTTGTTTTGTTTTTTGGGCCACACCCACTTGATGCTCAGGGGTTACTCCTAGCTAAGAGCTCAGAAATTGCCCCTGGCTTGGGGGGACCATATGGGGTGCCAGGGGATCGAACCACGGTCCATCCTTGGCTAGCACTTGCAAGGCAGACACCTTACCTCTAGCGCGCCACCTTGCCAGTCCCGGGAATTTGGGTTTTATATCCTGGCTATTGTACAATAAGCATGAGCAGTGATGAATATAGGTGTGCACATATCCTGTTAAATTAATATTTCTGTGTATTGAGTATAGATGCCAGGAAGACATATCTTTTTTATAATTGGTAGTTTTATTACTACTTATTAAATATATTTCCATAAAAGCAACATTCCAATATTCCATAAAGGAAACATGATGGGAACTCAGTGGTTACTCCTGGATTTGTGCTCAGAAATTACTCCTGGCAGGTTTGGAAGACCATATGAGAGGCTGGGCATTGAACCCTACTTGGTTGCATGCAAGGCAAATATTCTATCAGCTGTGCTATCAATCCAGCCTGATACCTTATTGTTTTGATTTTTCACTTTTCAATCACCAGCAATGATGAGGACTACTCAATATGCCTGCTGGCCATCCTTATGTCTTCTTTGGGAAAGTGTCAATTCATCTTCTTGCCCCATGTTCATCTTCTTGATCCTAAGCATGGGGTCATTGGATTTTTGGCTGAGTTTTGTGAATGTTTTTAGTGCTTCAGAGATCTTGGATATCAACCCTTTATCTAATGTATTGTGAAGCAAGAAGCTATAAATGAGAAGATGGATAAACTAGATAAAATATTTTAGAAATGTCCAACAAAACCAAAATTCCAACCTGAATATACATTCTTTTCCGATGTACATGAAACATTGTCCAGGATAGCTCACATGCTGGAACACAACTATGATATTCATAAAAATCATAAAAATAAAAATCATTCTTTAGTATTTATAAATATTTCTTTGGTACAATTTATTTCTTTGTTCTTTTATAACTCACTCAAGAGGAACTCTTCATCTCAATTTTTAGCTATTTTTATTATCTTTGTTAATTCCTACATTCGCTATTAATTTAAGCCATCACATAATTCTTTCCCTGTGCCTTTTCTATCAGGTAGTCTCCAGTAATGTCTGGAGGGCTGGACTGTACTCTTCTTTAACCAGCAAGTAGTCTTCTTTATACAGAAACTTCTTATTTATCTTGAATTTGTAACCAAAATTGTATTTCACCTTAAATTCAATTTTATTTTTCTATTTTTTCTAATTTTTGTGGGAATCTGAGATTTGAGGATGGAGGCATTGGGTGCTCAGAATTGACTACCGACTCTGTGTTAAGGGGTCACTCATGAAGTGCTCAGGGGCCAGATGTGATACAAGAAATTAAACAGGGTCAGATGCATGAAAGGCAATCATCTTTCTCCTATATTATGTGTTAAGCTGTGGGAATCTGCGTTTTAATTTTTAGAATATAAGACATGATATTCCTTTCCTTAATTTATTAATTTACTTTTGGGTACACACTAGCACTATTCAGGGATTATTTCTGGCTGTGTACTCAAGGATTATTCCTGATGGTGCCATAGGGACCATATGGGGTGCCAGGCATAGAATTCTGCTTGGTCGTATGCAAGGGAAGTGCCCTACCACCTGTATTATCCCTACATCCCATTAACTGTTATTTTGTTGTATCTTCAATTCGACCTATATGAAACAAAGGGAGTATAGAGCTTGTGTTTTTAATTTAATCATGATTTTTATTTAATCATATTTTTATTGAATAATTTTACAAGTTATAATGTTTCTATGTCACTTATCAAATACAGCAGAATAATATTATCTAGTAATACACATAGATTTTGGTAAAATTTGTGCAAAAGAGTAACTGAAGTTGTGGAGTGATTACTGTAAGGCACCCAGTAAAAATTATTGACATTTTATAGGACTGTTCAGTGTGTTCACATGATAATCCTCCTGTAAGTATTATTAGTTATACAATAAAAGAAACTGAGAATCAGAGGAAGAATAAAAGCTTAAGACAATTTCAATATTACAGCAATACTTCAAGTCTGACTCTTCTGATCTCATCTGTGTCCCTACCTGAAAGGCGTACTCACTACATAGGTCCTATGGCTAAGCTCTGGGTTGCCTACCAGTTCTTCACTTTGGGGACACTGCACTTGGGCAACAAAAGAAAATCAGATGTTTGGCATAAATCCTTTCTCTAAATGCACGTCTTTCAAGCAGGTGGTCACACTGGCGTTGACTCCCCAGCTTTCTCCCAATTAATGCCCAGGAGGCATCAAGCTTTAAATCTTCCTCTTGTTTGTAATTACCTCTAGCCACAATTTTGACAAATTTGATTCTACCAGTTTAAGCTCTGGTTGTAAATTAACATAAACCTTTCCTGAGCTTTTGTATTAATTACTGATAGACACATTGAAAAAGCTAGTATGTTTCTGAATTCAGACTGTTAATAGGACATTACTAGAAAGCAGCACATAAAGTAAAAGCAGCTTTAAACAACCAGCCTATGCATATTCACAACCCACATATTATTCAGTCAGTGTTGAATTAAATCCTAATATTTTCTGTGACTTTCATAACTAGCAGCACTGTTTACTGTGCTGGTGTACAATGCATTGCTAAGATTCTTCAGCATATTTTAACATGAAAATATTAAGACCTGTCATGACACTAATATTGATTTTTTTCCTTTATGTAATAATGATTTTTCATTTTTAGCTGCATATTAGACCTCCAGAAAGCACTGATCTCAGAGCTGAAATAATAATACACAAGTTAGATGCTTGCCTTGCACACAGCAGGCAAGAGTTCAATCCCTTGAATACAATATGCCCACCCCCCAAGTCTTGCCTTAAATTCTCTCTGAGTATAGAACCAAGAGTAAACCCTGAGCACAGCCAGCCAGATGTGCTCAAAAACCAGAACAAAACAACAACAACAACAACAACAACAATATTGATCCCTTTCCTCTGATGAATCCTTTCCTTTCCTCTGATGAATTATTTTGTTTCTGTTTTTGGACCACACCTAGTGATGCTCAGGGGTTACTCCTGCTATGTGCTCAGAAATAGCTCCTGGCTTGGGGAACCATGTGGGACTCTAGAGGATCAAACCATGGTCTCTCCTAGGTCAGCTGTGTGCAAGACAAATGCCCTACCGCTGAACCCCACTCCAGCCCCCCATCTCATGAATTCTTCCAGGATTTAGCCTAGGCCTTAGGAGTTTTAAAAAGCTCCATAGTTGGGCCCGGAGAGATAGCACAGCAGTGTTTGCCTTGCAAGCAGCCGATCCAGAACCAAAGGTGGTTGGTTTGAATCCCGGTGTCCCATATGGTCCCCCGTGCCTGCCAGGAGTAACTCCTGAGCACCACCGGCTGTGGCCCAAAACCCAAAAACAAACAAACAAAAAAAGCTCCATTGTTTTTTTAATGTGAAATAAATTTTTCTAGACTATGAGTAGTTAACCAAGGAATATTAACTATTGAATACATTTATATGGACAAATAACAGACAGGAAGGGTTAGGTAGGAATATTTTAGGCATTACAAAAATAAATAAAAAACAAGACAAAATAAAAATTCTATCTAAAGAATGCTCAGAGGAATCAGGAACGATAGGAGAGAGACTTCTGATTATTTGCTCTTTGCATACATATCTGCCAGGGGGAGGTCCAACCAATAGACAAGTAGGAAGGTATTTTCTAGCAAGAATAAAAATTACACCTAAAGGGCCGGAGAAATAAAACACCGCTGTCTTGCAGCGGTTGACCTGGATTCAATTCCTTGTATCCCATATGGTCCCCTGAACCTGCCAGGAGTGATTTCTGAGTGCAGAGCCAGGAGTAATTCTTGAGCATCTCAGGGTGGGCCCATGAACAACAACAACAACAAAACTACAACAAAGTAATCATTTTAAGTATAGTAAAAAATATATAAAATCTTCTTGAGGACTAGAGTGAGTAGGGCATTTGCTTGCTTAGCATGTGGCCAATTGGAGTTCAATTCCTGGCATCTATGTAGTCCTTTGAACGTGTCTTTAGTGATCCCTGAGTGCAGAGCCAGGAGTAATTCCTGAGCATTTTACCAGATGTAGTATAAATCAAAAAAAGTATTTTTCAAATTTGTATAAACTTTTCTTTCACTTGAAAATTGCATTGGCTTTCTAGGTTTAGGAAAGCAAAAGATAAAACCAGATGGGTAGTGCAGGGAGTAAGGAGATTGATTTAAATGCAGGTAACTCATGTTGGGTTCCCCACAGTGAAATGATTCCCCAAGCATCACCAAGTGACATCCCAAAGTACTGTTAGGTGAAGCCCAAACTGCATCTTCATCCAAGAAAGAATAAGACATACTGGCTTGAAATGTTTAGCTTGGAGAATATGACAATCTCTCTCTGGGAAAAGTCTTTGCTATATATTCTTTTTTACTTTGAACCAAGACAGAGCCTTCCAAATACCATTGTACTGAAAAATGTAAGAGCCTGACTAGATGATACTGGTCAGTGGGACTCAAGAGAAGTGGAGCCCCTCTCATCCTATAGTTATCTTCTTCATTACCATACTAAATTACATACCCCAGGTATGTTTCCTTCCCATTTCTGTCCATTGTGTTATTATATATTTATTGTATGTTCCTCAGCTACATAACCCACATTTTCCCTTTATAAGTTTGCATATTTACCTCTAATACTCTTAAGTATGTCTGTATAGACTGTCATGTTATGACACCATAAATCTACCAGGCATGAAATCAGGTCTTTCACACTTGTTCTATATCCTGTGTTGGCTTAATGCTTCACCATTTAGAAATTGTCTCATTACCAACAAAGCTCCCTTCATTAGTTCTCCCATTTATGGTGTTTTGCTAACAAAACTGTTATCTTTCAAGGACACAAAGTCATTCCTAAATTCTGGCACAACAATAACAAATGCATGTTTTGAACCCCGGGCAATTGTTATTCAGAGGCAGAAACCATTCTAGCTGTGAGAAAATACAATTGATGATCATTACATTTGTGTTTGGGTGAACCTATTCCCTGGTCTTCTTCATGCTGTTTCCACAATGGGCAGGGCAACAAACTTCAGGGCTCCTAGATCAATAGGGAAAGAGCCACGTTATTTCACTTTTCTTTTCTTTTCTTTTCTTTTTGTTTTGTTTTGTTTTGTTTTTGTTTTGTTTTGCTTCATCTTTGGGTCATATAGGTGGTGTCAGGACTTATTCCTGGCTCACTCAGAAATCACTCCTGGTGGTGCAAAGAGACCATACATGGTGCCAGTAATTGAAACATGTCAGTCCTCTACAAGGCAAATGCCCTTTTGGATGTACTATCACTTAAACTCCTTCTTAATTTTCAAGACTGCTTGAAAACCTCTGAAAACTAATCTTTCAAAATGGTCAATTTTCTTCCACACAAATTATAAACTCCCAGTAAGAGTCTTACTTTAAATTTCTGAGCAGACAGCCAGGAGTAACCCCTGAGCACTGCCGGGTGTGGCCCAAAAACCAAAAAAAAAAAAAAAAAAGAGTCTTACTTTAAGACATAATGTTTTTGAGATCCAGGGATAGCTCAGGGATAGACCATTTGTTTTGCAAGGACTTGATCCCTAACATGATCACTTGTTGATTAATATTTTGGCTGCCCCTTTATTTAGGATTCTTGGTATCATAGGGTTCAACCCCAAACATCACACAAGAAAACAGAAATGAAGGAGAAGGTTGAAAGAAAAGGAAAAGTATAAGAGGGTCACAGAGGGGATGAAAGGAGAAGGGAGGAAATAAGAGGGAAGGAAATGAATTGACAGGAGAGGAGGAGAGAGAAGAGAAGGGGAAAATAGCGGGAAGGGAAAAGATAAAGAAAGTGGGAAGGAAAGGGAAGGAATGGAAGAGAAAGGGAGAAAAGTGAGAAGAAGGAAAGAAAATGGGAGTAAATTAGAATAAAGAGAAAGGTAGAAAAGGGAAGGAAGTGGAAAGAAGGTGGAAAAAAGAAAATTGACAGGGAGAGAAAGGGAGAGGAAGGAAGGAAAGGTAGAGATGGGAAGCATTTGCGTATGTAATTGAAAACAAATGTAGTAGAGACACTCTCAAGTTCTTTAAAAGGCAAGTTTCTTTCTTGATGACAAATCATTTACTCCTTTAATGTAACAGTATAGAATAATAAATAATTATTTAAAAAGCCTCAAAATTTTATAAGCCTTTTCTAAACAAAATTTTGATGTATAGGTCAAATGTGTTCATTTTCATTAGTATATTCTATTATTATTTAATAAAATGATTTTATTTTATTTTTCTTTGTAAATTATATTTGTATTTAATAAAAAGGTAAATATGAGCAAAACATTCTATATTTGGTTATTTATAAATAAAACAAATGTTGTTTTGTGCTATACTGGTTTACTCTTGACTTTACATTCAGGAATCACTCCTGGTAGGATGCAAGGCACTTTATACAGTGCCTGGGACTGAACATAGGCAAGTGTCTTATCTAGTTTACCATCTCTCTGGCCCTAAGATACATAATATCTTAAATATATATTAATAGTCTAGTGCTTTTGACCTAAGATTGAGTAGTGCCTGAGTTTTACTTCTAACTTATATCTAATATAGGTATGGGTTAAAGCAGGAGGTAAACTGAGGTGCAAACTTGTGGACTTTTAGAAACCATTTAGACATACAATATCTACCTGCCCTTCTACCTGACAATAATTATTTCATATCCCAGAATCCTTATAACAGATTTTTATTCTTTGCATTATTTTTAGATGTATTTAATATGGCTGGAATAAGTTGGTTTTCCCTTATAAAGAGGTCATGTAAATGACTAGGCAGAACTTATCCTAGGGCCAATAAGAAACACCCTAGCCTAGGCTTCTGCCTAGGATTTGTACAATAACCAAGATCTCTCATTCTAGAGGTCTCACTTTGACAACTGAGACTGAGCAGAACTTCTGGAATCATAATGAAAGACTATCCTAGGCTTCATCCTGGGATCTGTACAAAAACCAAGACCACTAATTACAGAAGACTGATTACAACAACAGTGATGGAACAGAATTTCTAGAACGATAAAGAAAAACTCTATCCTAGACTTCATCATATGACCTGTGCAAAGACCAAGATATCTAGCTACAGAGGCCTAATTTTATCATCTAAAACTGAGTTGAAAGTTTCCTGGCACCATAAAAAGACCTTGGGGTGTGAAAATGAACATGTACAGAGCCAGTAGTTGTTCCCATGACAGTATGCTTCAAGGGTAGAGAAACCCTGTATCTCTTAGGTCAAGAAAATTCCCTTTCTAATTTTCTCAAAAAACGATAAAAAAAAAATAAAGAAGCACCAAACCTTGCCACACCAGCCCTTCTTTCCTTTCTTTCTTTTATTTTTTTTTTTTGTTGTTCTCATGGTTCTTATTTAGTTGTTGTCTTTTTGTTGCTGTTGGGCTTTTCTGTAGTTGCTGGGCTTTAATTATTTTTGTTATGTCTTTCTTTTTTTAATTAATATTTATAACCACTAGATGGACTCCTCCCATTTTTTATTTCTTTTCTTTTTCCTTTTCTTTATTTTTCCCAACAGAACCACATAACTTGAATCATCTTGTTCTGCCTCATAAATTGGGGAAGAGGGGATGGATGTTACCAGGATCAAATAGTCAAATAAACATTGACTGATTGAGTAGAAATAAAAAGTGATAAGACTTAAACACCAAACCCAAATCCAACAACAAAATCTATGCCAATCTACAGCAAGCTATACACAGAGGGGACCAGTTACACTAGCAGTTCAGCGGGGCAAAGGAGGGATAAATGGGATGTATGCTGGGAACAGGGGTGGAGGGAGGACAGCACTGGTGGTGGAAATGGCCCTGGCTCATTGTCACTATGTACCTTAAATATTACTGTGAAAGATTCATAAGTCACTTTGGTCACAATAAAAATTATTAAAAAATAATAAAAATAATATGAATATAAAAATTAAAAGGTCATGTAAAGTAAATGGAGCAAATTCATGTTGGAGTATGTTGAGAGCAAATAAGAAAAGGAAAGGAGGGCTCATTTTTAGCAATAAAGTATAAATTTTAGTTATTTTACCATGAAAGTAGAATGTAGTAGTGCCAAAATGTTTATATATCTTTACACTCTACATCTAAATTTGAGACCAAAACTGGTATTTTCCATGATTTTTATAGACTCCCTCTGGATCTTGGTCTCTCACACTCACCTATTTCACTCACATCTGACATTCTTTTTTTTTTTTTCCAACTACAGCACAATCAATCTTGATATCGCTTACAAAAGTTTACTTATTATCTTATAGACTTTTTTTAAAAAATAATATCTTTGAGGCCAGAGTGGTGGTTCAATGATAGAGCATTTGCCTTACATGCGCTGACCCAGGAGGAACCTGGGTTCAATCCCCTGCATTCCATATGGTCCTCCAAGCCAAGAGTGATTTCTGAGCACATACATAGCCAGGAGTAATACCCTGTGCAACACTGGGTGTGGCTCAAAAACAAAAAAAAATAATATTATCTTTATGTATGCATCATGATTACAAACATGTTTGTAGTTGAGTTTCAGTCATATAAAAAGAACACCCCCCCCCCTTCACCAATGCCTGATATTTTGACTTCAGCAAAATCACCTATACTTCTGCAGGACTGTATCCCCACTCATAGGGAAGAAAGCAGAAGAAAACATTGTCTGGGAAATGTTCATCTCTCAATTTCTCTTCCAGAAAAGACAGAAAATGGAGATGCAGAACATCTCCCCAGGCAGGAAAGGGTGGAAGCATTTGCATAGAATAGCATCTGGAGTCCCAGTGCACTCAAATACTTCCAGGGGAAAGACAGCTTGCCACTTTCATTGATGTTTCCTAAGCAAGGGGAGAAAGGGAACAAGGGAAGAGAGAAAGGGAGCAGGGGACTCCCTTTGTATCAGTGTCCAATATGGTTTCTTTTGATTTTTCATTCTCCATAGTCAAGGGCTCCCCAGGGGTTCTCATCTGTTACCAGACTCTGTACCTGCCTGTCTGTGTGAAAGTGGCTCAGCTGCTGCCCTGGATGAGGCTAACACATCACATCTATCTCCTTGGCATCTACTGAGCTCTCGGCCACAAGGATCAAGCCCCACATGGAGCACAAAGGCAGGCCTGTATAGAAATAGTCAACCTTCTTTATTCCCCAGTGCTCTTTGTGTGGACGCTGGGGGCAGAAATCCCTTCACATTTCAGCTATATCATGAGGCACAAGGAGAAGGAGTGCAAGCACAAGTAGAGTAAACTCTCCCTGGACTTTCATTTGGTCAAAAGCACAGAATTATTGATGGGTTCACCATTTTCCCCACCATTTATGTCCAGTCATAAAATCTGGAACATCAATAGAATTGACTTTTTTTTTTTAAAACACGATCTTCCTATACTGAGGCCAGATAAAATATTTGAAGATGAAAAAGAAGAAATCAATGGTAGTCACTGTAATTCCTGAGTGTAGAGCCAGGAATAAGCCCTGATGATTGTCAAGTTGGACTCCCACCCCACCCTCCAAAGAAAACAGTGGTAGAGAATAGAAGAGTTTGTTTTAGATTTAAATTAAAATCCTCTAACTTCCCAAGATATTAAATATTCTATTACTATTATCTTCATCATAATTTTAAAATCCATGTTAGAAGGATTGACTAAAGATAACAGGAGTAATACAAGAAAGAGATGGGACTTTCTGATTACTTCTGGACAATATATTCATTTTTAATTATAAAGAAGTCACAACAATTAAAAACCAGATGATAAAAGTTTTTATTTGGATGGCATAATTTATATATAATGAAGGAAAAATATCAATAGAATCATGTAATACATTTAGCATTAGAGGGACAGTTTCTATAATTAAATATTTTCTTTCCAAAATCTGGTGCAATTTATAATTCAAAGTTAGAGATAATAAAATACTGCTTTTCCATTCATGTATTAATGACTCCTTTAATTAAAAATAATTCATGTTTCAGTCAGAAAATAGCATCTCAGTGGTAGCCTGTGATATATTTGGCCAGTATCATAAAAACTAGCTTTCACCATGTACACTATCTTTAATATTCCCCCAAATATTGACTCCATTTTTTATTCCTATTTGCTTCACTCTTACTCCCCTATCATTCTTTCTCTGAGAGACTCAGAAAATAGACAATCAAAAAAGAAAAAAAAACTGCTGCTGTTCCATTCGTTCCACCCTGCCCCCATAAAAAGCTAATATTTTCAGGTTGACTGAAAGTTTAACTTTGTTATTTTTTTTTATTTTTCAAGAAAATCTAGCGTGACGTGGCACGTGTTAGTGCCCTCTTACTTAACAAATTACATGTTTTTTTTGACCTAAGTTAAAAGCTGTGCAAATCTCTCTTGTCTGTGTTTTCATTGTGTATGGATTTTCCCTGGTGGAACTCTGAAATTGAACCTTAATCTTTCTGCCCAGAGCATCTCTTTGTCCCTAAAAACTCAGGAGGAGACACCATACTCTGAGAAGGTGATGTTTTCTCAAGATGAAGTTCTGTAAGTTAAGAGCCCATCAGAAAAAAGTCAGAGGTCACTTGGGAGTGTAAGTCAAACTCTGCTCATGCAATCCTGGCATCAACCGTGATTGCCATAATACTTGACTTTTTCAGTAATTAGAAAAACAGCCAACATTTTAAGAATAGCTAAGCAATTTTGTCAGGTATGGGGGATTAAAGTTACAACCTAGGACAAAAATACCAGTTCTCTTTTCATACTGAGGAACTTTTAAATGGCTCTTGGAATTCTCCAACTTAAAGTGGGATTCTGCTAGACTAGAACACAGTATATTTCTCAGTGCTGTTTCTTGAATTGTCCTCTGCTTCTTCCCCTTGGCTTCTAGGAAATGTATATATATTTTTTAATTCAGGGGAATAAACATCATTTATGAAAGATTTTCTCCTAAATGGATGGGAGAAGTCTTGAGAGAACTGTGTGTCTGTCATTAAATAACAGCAATCTCTTCATTTCTTTATGGACTTGCCTGGACCGGTCCCAGCTTTTGCACGGTGTAATGAACGTTGAACTGGTCATGCCTGGGGACAAGCCCTTTCAGCCAAGTCCCTTTCCCCCTTAATGAGCCATTTCATTCTCAAAAGGGAGAGATGTTGTAGAGCTATAAATCTCCTCTCTTTCTTCCCTCGTTTGAAGCCCTTGTGTGGGACTACCTCTCGGAAGTCATTCACATTAGGTTGGGAGAGGTCAGGCCCATGCACAGTTCCTGGCAGGTGGTCCCACACGGAAGCTCATGATCCCGCACAGAGCTGCAGCCCCAAGGTGCTTTAAAGGCCTCTGGAAAATAATAGGCAGGCGTCTTTGTTTGCATCACTAGGGCCTGTCTATGACAGGCTGGCCTTCATGACAGATTGCTGTCCAGTCACTGACCTCAGCTGTATCTCCAATCAGCCTGCCTTCCCATCTGAGTGTAGAGTAACTTGACGTCTTTCTAGAAAATAAACTGTTTCTACTCTCAAAGTGGGGGTAGGGAACCTTACAACTCATTGTTGGAGGTAGTTATAAAGATCCTTTAAGAAACTCTCTTAAGAATAGGGAGAACTACTGATCAAACAATACAATATTAGAATTTGGACAGTGAGAGCTAATACTAGTAGCCTTTCTCCTCACATTTGACAGATTTTATTTCATTCTGCTCTGTCTTTCAAGTTCTTTTTTAGTATCTCAACTTTGTGTATTTACTGTTCTTTTAAGGAACAATTTTCATTCTGGTTCCTCCACTTCTGACTTAATTTCAGTCTTTCATTGGTACTATTTCCTTCCTTTATCTTTCCGTTCATTTGTTCATAAGACTTTCCTGAGATCTGTGGTAGTTAAAATATGAATGAGATTGATGATATTTTTCTTTTTACCTCTCTGTACATTATAAAGTATAACATTAAGTGTACTCAATGACAATATTTGGTGATGATTGTATATAAATTACTACTCTTATACATTCATATAATCTTGTGGTATTTGTCACACTTGAATATCTGTTCAATAAGATATGTATTGAGAGAAATAGGCCCTTTGTAAAAAATAGGATAGGATTTCCCATCACCAATTCTGTCTGACATTATTTTGATTTGAGAGTAGGGTACCCTGTATGTGGTAAAATATTTAGCAGCCTCCCATCCAAAAGCCATTTTTCTTTTTTCTTTTTTTATTAATTTTTATTGTGACCAAAGTGCATTAAAAACCTTTCACTGCATCATTTATGGTACATAGTGACAATGAATGAAGGGCATTCCCACCACCATTGCTGTCTTCCCTCCGCCCCCGTTCCCAGTGTGTATCCCATATCTCCCTCCGTTACCCCCCAGAATGCTAGTGCAACTGGTCTCCACTTTACAGCTTGTTGTACATTGAGCATCCATTCCACCGTCATTGAAGGTAAAAAGGATAAGAAAAAAGGGAGAAAAATATTTGGTAACAACTAAAGAAAAAAAAAAAGAAAGAAAGAAAGAAAAATAGTTGAACTCTTATCCACTGCTGGTGGGAATGCCATCTAGTCTAACCTCTATGGAAAACGATATGGAAATTCCTCCAAAATCTGGAAATTGAGCTCCCATTCGACCCAGCTATTCCACTCCTAGGGATATACCCTAGGAACAGAAGAATACAATACAAAAACCCCTTCATCACACCTATATTTATTGTAGCACTATTCACAATAGCTAGGCTCTGGACACAACTAAGATGCCCTTCAACAGACGAATGGCTAAAGAAACTGTGGTACATATACACAATAGAATATTATGCAGCCGTCAGGAAAGATGAAGTCATGAAATTTTCCTATACATGGATGTACATGGAATCTATCATGCTGAGTGAAATAAGTCAGAGGGAGAGAGAGAGATGCAGAATAGTCTCACTCATCTATGGATTTTAAGAAAAATAAAAGTCATTTTTTCAACAATCCTCAGAGACAATGAGAGAAGGGCTGGAACTTCCAGCTCACTTCATGAAGCTCACCACAAAGAGTGGTGAGTGCAGTTATAGAAATAACTACACAGAGAACTACCATAATCATGTGAATGAATGAGAGAACTGGAAAGCCTGTCTGGAGTACAGGTTGGGGTGGGGTGGGAAGAAGGGAGATTTGGGACATTGGTGGTGGGAATGTTGCACTGGTGAAGGGGGTGTTCTTTATATGACTGAAACTTAATCACAATCATATATGTAATTAAGATGTTTAAATAAAGGAAAAAAAGAAAGAAAGAAAAATGAAAGAAAAAAGAAAAAATGCACCCAGCAAATAAAAATAAATCACAAAATAATAACCACAAGAGTGAAAAAGAAAGAGAAAAGTGGAAGAAAAAGGAAAAAGTAGGGGTGCTGGAGTGGTAGGGTTTGGCTTTTCCCCCACTTTTTTTTTTTTTTTTTGCATAGGCACAATATACATTGGGGAAGAAAGGGAATTCCCATGACTTAAGAGATTCAGGGTTTCTCCAGCCTTGACGCATACCATCATGGGATCAACCCCTGGCTTCATATATACTCATTACCCCATCCCAAAGGCTTTTTTGTGGTGCCAGGAAACTTTCCTCTCAGTTGTGTGTGAAAAAAAGTCAAGCCACTGTAGCTAGCGATCTTGGTATTTGTGCAGGTTATAGGTCAGGGTCTAGGATAGAGTCTTTATGGTTCTAGAGG
Organism: Suncus etruscus; assembly: GCF_024139225.1. NCBI lineage: Eukaryota > Metazoa > Chordata > Mammalia > Eulipotyphla > Soricidae > Suncus > Suncus etruscus. The sequence goes on along the minus strand of NC_064862.1, from coordinate 5,449,013 downwards.
TTCCTATCCATCATTGTTGTTGTGTTCAGTCTTCTGTAACACTTGCTCCCTGTTTTCGTTCAGTCCCTAAGCTGAAGCCTAGGATATTATGGACCCAAAGGTTCTGCTCAGTCTCTGTTGTCCAAGTTGGGCCTCTGCAGTAAGACATCTTGTTGTTGTTGTTTTTTATGAGTCCTGGGCTACAGCCTAGGGTAGGGTTTTCCTTATTGGTCCCAAGGTAGGTTCTGTTCAGTCATGGTTGTCAAACTCAGTTTTCTGTTATTGGTGCTCTTATTTTTCACAGCTCAAAGGACGATATATCTTCTGATTTTCATTTAGTGTTAGGTGATGTGATAGGACAACCTGGACTTAGGACAAGTTGTCCTTTCCTCGTTGTCATATCAAAACTGGCACAAGTTGGTGCCAGAGTAGTGTTATAAATCTCCCAATGAAGCTTAATTTCTGATGGTGTTGCCTGGAGCTGTATCAGTTCTACGTCTGGGATCTGGGGTTTGGGATTGGACTAACATTGTCCAATCTCCTGGAGACTGCGTTGTATCCACATGACACATGCTCAGGATGGGAGGCACCCTTCTGCTATAAAAAGTGTGAGTTCTTATCCCTAGAAGACAAGATCTTGTTTCTGTGTCTATGGCTCCCCTTTTTTTACTGTGCCCATACAAAAATGTATGGTGTATTACTGTGTTGCTGATGTTATTCTGGGTAAGGATGACAGGCTGCACACACAATCTCTGTCGTCTGGTTTTGATCTTAGCTTTTATCCCAGTCAAGGCCAAAAGCCATTTTTCCCACTCATGAAATCCAAAGTCTCCAAACACTCTCAGATGTTTCCTAAAGAGCAAATCTCAGCTAAGAAATACTGCAGAACAATGTTGTCCACCAGAAGATTCTAACATGATGGAAAAGTTTTATTTCTGTGATCTTAATATAAAATCTGCTAAGCTTTTACTTGAACAAAGATATTCTAGATGTGTAAGATATATGTCAGAAAAAATAACCTCATGCAAAAATAATGCAAAATATTACATTGGTAGTTTAAAACACTGATTGCATGTTAAAATGCAAATTTTATATGTTCAAGTCAGTGCAATACATTATATTTTTATCTGTTCTTTGTATGCTTTTGATTATAAGAAAAAAGTAATATGAAATCCATTTGTAATTTACATATTTCTATTAAAAGTATGACTATAGTCAGTTTGTTTTTCTCTTTCTTTTATCAACTTAGTTTCTTATATGCACATTACTCTCACCAACCTTCCAAAATTGCTATTTTCTGTAGTTAAGTAAATAAATGTTTACTTAATAACCCCTGCACTTGAATAAGTTTCTCCCCATGGTCACTGTATTCTTTAAATTTGAGGTCAGTAAACTGTGTTTATTGATTTTGCAAATCACAAATTTAAAATCTAGTTCTAAAATCTTAAACTGAATTATTAAGCACAGTACCTGAATGCAATCATTCAGAAAAAACTTAGAATGTAACTTAGAATGTTACTTTATTTTTCATATAAGGTCAATTTTTTTTTATTGTTCTTACCAAAGTCCCAAAGTAATTCCCAAAGTATTAGCAAATGCTAGATTTGGAGCTATAGAGAAGAATTACTAAGGGAGATAAGTCTAAAGTTAAACAAAAATTTAAAATTTATCTCAAACTTTGGATAACTAAAACTGAAAATTTGAGGTTAACTTCAATTCTTTTCAGAATTTGATTATACTAAAATCCAACATATCTTAATGGGGAAGAAAAATGCCTACAAATAGACAGATTTGCATTTACCTTAATAAAGAGGAACAACAAACAAGAGCCATTCACACTTTGGATACCACTCTGGATACTATAGATATTGATTGAAAGTGTAAATGGAAATCAGTGAAAGACAAAACGAGAGAAAACTAAGGATGCTATTGCAATTGCTTGTTTTTGATCATTCCTGAAAGCATTATTTGAAGGCTATTTGCAAAATTTTTTTTTTTTTTTTGGTTTTTGGGCCACACCCGGTAACGCTCAGGGGTTACTCCTGGCTATGTGCTCAGAAGTTGCTCCTGGCTTGGGGGACCATATGGGACACCGGGGGATCGAACCGCGGTCCGTCCAAGGTTAGCGCAGGCAAGGCAGGCACTTTACCTTTAGCGCCACCGCCCGGCCCCTATTTGCAAAATTTAATCAACATGATATACTGAGTTCTGACAAGCCCAATTTCAAGTTTGATAATTAGTTAGGTAGTGAAAATCCCATTGAGGAATTTACAGACTAGTTATAAGAGACAAACTTGGACCAATGAGATAGTTCACCAGCCAGAACACAAATAAATAGCATTTGCTAGAACTCTATTTGGCACTGGATGTAATTGTAGAGCCCACTGACAATAATAGAATGACATGGTGATCCCCAGAATTACAGGATTCTAGCACTGAGCTACCTACTCAGTTGTATCAGCAGGAGTGGTCCGCCTGAACACTGCTTCAGAGGAATTCCCTTTCTGCCAGAAGTAGGCAGACTTGCAAACAATTACTGTCCACAATATCCTCCACAAAAGTTAAATTAGGTGCAAGGACTGTATGAGAAAAGAAACCATAAAATTATTAATGGACTTTTAATAAATATGTATTTTAAAATGGCTTCAAGATTCAAACATTTTATAACTAATGTAACACTGATAAATGTTCCAATTGCTCACATTTTAAAGAATAGGTCAGGACTCTAGATTCAATTTTTACTTGAGCAATGTGAAAGTTGTTTGGAAGAGATTACATACTTTTAAGAAATTATATGTAATAGAAAAACAAAACAACTAAATGAAGGTAAGGATTTTATGTGTCTGCCTGGCCTATAAATGCGTGCCATAGAATTTAATTTCCGAAACATATTGAATCTGTCTCTAGACACTGATGTTATATTATGAAGTGATATAATATAATTAGATCATTTTATCAAACGCTTTGCTTTTTTATAACAGTAATGCTAATTTTCTCCTTGTACATTCTCATCTTAAGTATGTTCAAGATTCCATGAAATACTCAGTGTTGTGAGCAAATAGGTCTTCCACTTTGGGTGGTTGACAGGCTCATTTTACCACTCACAGAGTGATCTGGGAGATGTCATTCAAAAGTGTGCCATTTCCACATCACAAAGAACAACCAGTGCTGGCACAGATGTGGGGAGAAAGGAACTCCTATTCACTGCTTGTGGGAATTTAGACTGGTCTAGCCTTTGAAAAACAAGATAAGTATTCCTCAAAAAACTAGAAATTGAACTTCTATATAGTCAAGGGATATACTCTAGTAACCCCAAACCACCTTATAGAAAAACCCTCTGCATTTCAATGTTTGGCCCAGAACTATTACAATAGGCAGAATCTGGAAACAACTCAGGTGCCCAAGAACAGATCAGTGGCTAGAAAAAAAATGTGGTACAACTACACAATAAAATAATTGTGTTAGAAAAAATGAAGTCATGAAAGTTGCTTGTACATAAATGGACACGGAAATTATTATGCTGAGTGAAATGAATCAGAGAGAGAGGGATAGACATAGAATAATCTTGCTCAAGTGTTGGATATATGAAAAATAAAAGATAGTATTGTAATAATATCCAGAAACAATAGAGATGCTAGCTAGGAGGATCAGTCCATAGTAGGAAGCTTGCCACAAAGATTGAGGAGTGCAGTTAGGGTAGAGAAAGGTCCATATGACAATGATAGTTGGAAATGATCATTCTAGACAAGGACTGGGTGCTGAAAGGGGATAAAGTAATATACATGGTACCCCTTAATTAACAGTTAGGCAAACCACTGCATCTAATAGGGAAAATAAAGAAAGAGATAGAGAAAAGTAAAATGTCTGCCTCAGAGTTAGGTGAGGAAGGTGGTGGGAAGCGGATCTGTGCACTGGTAAAGGATAGTGTACATTGTATGACCTCAATTATGAACATTTTTTGAAACCAGTATTTAAATAAAGTATTTTTAAATGGTGTGTCATTTCATAGCTGTCTTCGGTACTTGATGAGTTAGATCTCAAATAATTAAGTATAACTCTCTTGCTCACATAATTTCATTCTGAATTGTGGGTTAAAGATTTCATATTAAGAGAATTGCCTAGTTCTTCGTTTACAGAATGTGCATAAAAGTAGAGCATTATTCTTGGAGCTGTTTCAGAGAACTGTGCCAGTTCTATGTCTGAGATCTAGGGCTCAGCATTGGACGGCGACTGTCTAATCACATGTAGTCTAAATTAGGACCCTATGAGATATGTTCAAGGTGGGAGGTGCCCCTGTCTTTAAAGTATATGAGTTCCTATCCATAGTAGATAAGAGCTTGTTTTGATACATAAAATTCCCCCTTTTTTAGTATGCCTTTGCAAGAAGAAATGATGGTATATTATATTGCTGGTGCATTTAAGGTTGAGAGTGTCAAGTTCCATCATCTCTGTGCCCTGGTTTTGACCTGAGCTATTATTCTCGGCAAGACTTTGTCTTTAGGTTTTTGTATCAAGCAGAACCCAAACAGGTGGAGTTAAGGAAGAAGAGAAAACAGAAATGAGACTATACATATGTATATACTCACATATATAAAGAAAAAATAAAAATAAGTTTAAAAAATATTAAGGGAAGAAACTGATGCAGGAGACTACCTTCCATATGGGGATAAACAGGTTAAGAGGTAGTATTATTTAGGTCTTAAACTTATAAAGGAAATATAGGCTTCCCCATTGTCTTTTGGGATTTTCTTGTGGAATGTGGGATGCATTTTCATCACACATTCTTGTCTTCTTGAGATTGAGAAAAGATTTGTGGCATAGAGGTCTCAGGTAGAGTTCTTGTGCTGGGGATCTTTCTGGAGCTGAGTCCTATATCCAACAATAGTTTGGGAGAGGTGAGGAGGGCCACACAGCATGAGTCAGCAGGGATGTTGGTTGTAGTTTCTTGCCGGGGATGAGATGTGGGTCTGAGTGGGTGTCCCTTCACTTGGGTGCTGGGTAAATGTCTTATTGGGGTAGTAGTTTGGTCTTGATACCTACTGGGTTAAGAACTGAGGGTAAAGAGCTTTAATAAGATGGGATACCAGGTTGGGTTTGAGGGGAAAAGGGATAGTGGGATTTCTGAAAGGAGGGAGAGGGGATAGTATATAGGAGGGGCAATATACAATATAGGCATGGATTGCTTACAATTTAAGTTTGGCTCTCAGAGAGGACTCCTCTCTCTATGTACTCATGTCCACCTAAAAACATACAATATTGATCTGTTCTTAATCTGTTGTTAGAGGTCTGACCTAATGGGATGGGTTGGAGTTCTTAAGGACTGGTTGAATAAAAATAAATAATTAGCTTAGGTATAGCTTAAGAAAAAGAAGAACAAAAGATAAGAGGAGAACAGAAAAATAGGTAAATATAGTAAAAATAAGGTTAAAAAATTAATAAATCAAGATGATGATGATGAGGAAGAAGAGGTAGAAGAAGAAAGTAGTGACAAGAGAGAAAAAAGGAGAAAGGAAATGTTAATTTGTCCAAATGTGTTTGATGAGTAGTAGGTCCTGTAATATAAGTCTGTTGTTCGCAGTTGATTGTTTCAGAGGTCAGGATAGTCAGATGCTTTAGGTCCTAATAGAGACTATAAACCAGAGGGAAAAAGGGTATATTGGAATGTTTTATCTAGACATTTTCATAATGCAAACTGTATATGTTATCTAGTGTGACTGAGCACCAAGGTATCAAGTTAGGGTATCCACCCTTTTTATCCAAGAACCCCTGTGGACAGAGAAACTGAGAGCTTAATATAAATCTAGTAATATTAAGACATTAAGACACATGCTTATTAAAAAACTTCCACTGGAGTCTCTGGCTTCCAATCATATTCTTCACCTGTAACCCTGTATAAGATCCCTAAGACATTGTTATAGGCCTTTGCAGTAAAAGGCGGATTACATACCTGCTCGCTTGCTTGGAGTTTCTACCCTATTAGACTGTTGTATTTGTTCCTGGAGTATTAAATGTATATATGGTGTATATTCTAAGTACCTCAGAAGAGTGCTATCATTCTGTGTTTATCCTTCATCTTCTGGCTTATTTCATTTAACATAGTATTTTGTAGATCCATTGACATTGCTGCAAAGTCTATTATTGTATCATTTCTAACTGCTATGTAGTATTCCATTGTGTATAAATACCACATCTTCATGATCCAATCATCTGTTGTTGGAATTTGAGCTTGGTTCCAAATCTTGGCTATTGTACTGAGTGCTGCAATAAATAATGGAGTGAACACATACTTTGAGATGAATGTTCTTCTGTCTTTGGGATAAATACCCAGGAGAGCAATTGCTGGGTCATATGGCAGCTCCGTTCTGAGTTTACTGAGCACTCTCCACACTGTTTTCATAGGGGTCGGACCAAGCAGCATTTCCAGCAGCAGTGGATGAGAGTTCCTTCGTACCACATCCCCGCCAACAGAGATTGTTCCCGTTATTTTTGATGTGAGCCATCCTTACTGGTGGTGTAAGGATTGTTGTCTTGATTTGGATTTCCCTAATGATGAGTGAAGGTGAGCATGTTTTCATGTTTCTGTTGGCCATCTTTTATTCTTCCTCAGAGAAATGTCTACTCATTTCTTCTCCCTGTTTTTATAGATTTTTTTTTTTTTTGGAGCTCACCTCTCTGAGTGCTTTGTATGTCTTAGATACCAGCCCTTTATCTGACGTGTTGAGTGCAAAAATTTTTCCCATTCTGTTAACTGTCTTCTACATTAAGTAGGGTTTCTTTGGCCATGCAGAAACTTTTTAGTTTGATGTAGTCCATTTATTTAGATTTTATGCTAAAGTTCTTGCCATTGGCATTCTATCCTCAAAGACTTGATATATAGGTCTTTGAGTGTTCTTCCTATTTTTCCTCAATAAACTTTATGGATTTGGGTCTGATTTCAAGGCCTTTAATCCATTTTGAATTAACTTTTGTGTAAGGTGTGAGGTATGGATCAATTTTTAATTTCTTCCAGGTGGCTATCCAGTTGTTCCAACACCATTTGTTGAAGAGACTGTCTTTGTTCCATTTCAAGTTCTTGGATCTTTTGTTCTTCTGGGACATTATTAATACTGCTCTGACACCAATATACACTGGTTTTGATACAATATCCTCATAATGAGGAAATGGTATCAACTTGGACTAAGAGCAGGTTGTCTTATCTCACCTCCTAACGATTAGATGAATTCAGAAGACATGGCATTCTTTGATTGGTACAAAAGCCAATTTCAATATCTACAGAAAACTGACTGTGTTAACCATGACTGGGTATAACTTATTCTGGGACCAATAAAAAAAAGGTCCTAGTCTAGGCCTTGGCCTATGATCTGCACAACAATCAAGATCTCTAACTCTGGAGGTCTGAATGAGACAACTGCAACTGAGCAGATCTTATGGAAACATATGGGAAGACTCTATCCTAAACTTCGGGGCAAAAACCAAGACAAGACCACCAACTACAGAAGACTGATTAAAACAACAATGATGGAACAGAACTCCTAGAAAGACTCCATCCTAGGCTCCATCCTTTGACCTGTGCAAATACCAAGATCTCTAGCTACAGAAGCAGGATTTTATCATCCACGATGGAGCGGAAAGTTCCAGACATTCACCAAAGGACCAAGGGGAGCATAAAAAAACATGTATGGAGCCTATAATTATTCCCATGACAGTATACTTCAAGGGCAGAGAAATCCTGTGTTTGGTCGGCAACCTGCGGCTCGCGAGCCACATGCGGCTCTTTACACTTTTAATTTGGTTCTTCTGTGTGCTGGGCAGCCGCTCCAGGAGTCAGGACTCTGCTCCTAGCCTCTGTCAGTGCGCGCCCTGTGTGGCTCTCAAAATAAATTTCAATCGTGGAAAGATTGGAAAGATTTGGCTCAGTTGAAAAAAAAGGTTGCCGACCACTGTAATTATGCCAAGGGAATTCCCTTTCTAATTTCTCCAATCTTTACTGTGCCTATGCAAGGAAAAAAAGAGAGAGAAGCACAAATTAACTTTTTTTTTTGGTTTTGCTATTGTTGTTGTTTGTTGCTTGTCCCCCCCACCCCCCATGGGTTTTCTTTTTTGTGTGTGCTTTATTTCAGGACCGTAGATACTGTGTGGTTGGTGTCTTTATTGCTGTGGTGCTTTTCAAGTTTTTTATTTGATTTTCTCTTTTAATTTTTTTTAGTATTGTTTTTATGTTTCTCCCTTTTTCCCTTTCTTCTCTTAAACTGATATTTATAGCCTATAGAAAGATTCTGCCCATTTTTGCTCATTTGATTTTTGCCCCATTTATTATATATTTTTTTCTTTTCTTCAAAGAGAACCACATAATTTGAACCATCTTATTTCGCCTCACAAATTGAGGGGGGCGGGGGAAATGGAGGGTACCAAGACCAGACAGTCATTGAACATTAAGTAGAAATAAAAAAAAAATTATCTGACTTAAACACCAAATCCAAAGCCAATGACAACAGAATTGACACCCAGTCTACAACATGCTAGCTACAGAGGGGACCACTTATACCAGCAACCCAGGTGGTAAAGAAGGGGGATATGGGATGCATGCTGGGAACAGGGATGGAGGGAGGACAACATTTTGGTTGGAATGCCCCTGATTCAATGTCACTATGTACCTAAAAAATTACTGTGGAAGATTTGTAATCCACTTTAGTCAAAATAAAAATTAAAAAAATAAAAATAAAAATAATTCCAGATTTAAAAGAAAAGTATAGCAACATGTATCAAAAACACAACTCTTGGGCCCGGAGAGATAGCACAGCGGTGTTTGCCTTGAAAGCAGCCGATCCAGGACCAAAGGTGATTGGTTCGAATACCGTTGTCCCACATGGTCCCCCATGCCTGCCAGGAGCTATTTCTGAGCAGACAGCCAGGAGTAACCCCTGAGCACCGCCAGGTGTGACCCAAAAACCAAAAATAAAATAAAATAAAACTGTTAATAACTTTGTAATCATGTTCTTCAAATAAAAAAATTTTAGGAAACAAAAATTTTGAATAAGTAGAAAGCTTTATATTATATATAGAGAGATAATTTTCTCTGCCTCACAAGCTAAAGAAAGTAAAAGTTGGGAAATCCAGGTCACATTTATGTTGATGCACTATTGATTCTAATTTGATAGGTATCTATAAAACATAATTAGACTTCTGGTAGCATAAGCTCAATTTTACCATATATTATAAATTCTTAAAATAATTTTAATAATTAATAATAAATAACTATAATCATAATTAACTATGGTACTCACCTCCTCTTGCTCCAGCTCAAGGTCCTTTACGCTAAAGGGAGTTCATGAGGCAACAGTATCAACTTTACCAAGGAATATAGGTGCAGAATATCAAACCCACTTTAGATCTAATGAATAAAAAGTACTTAAAAAAATCACAGACACATTTATGAGTAACTGCTATAGATGGTTCTGCATGACTTATGATAATAGGAATCAAAATGAGAAAGAGGGTCCGGAGCAGCGGCACAAGCAGTAGAGCGTCTGCCTTGCATGTGCTAACCTTGGACAGACTGCAGTTCCATACCCCAGAGTCCCATATGGTCCCCTAAGCCAGGAGCAATTTCTGAGCGCAGAGCCAGGAGTAACCCCTGAGTGCCATCGGTTGTGGCCCAAGAAACAAAACGAAAGGAAAAAAGGGAAAGACATGTATCAACTTAATAACATCATGACTTTGTCCTGGTCAATATTTTCAAGAATTGCAAATAAGTTACTATTGAGTATGGAAGACTGTTATTTTTACTTCTTTCATTTTCTAGTAATGATCAATGAAGCTCTTAAAAAATGATATGATCAATTCCTACATCAAATGGATAAATTAAACTTCTCAGGATATAAAAATATGTTGTCAAATCACTTGTATGAGGAAGAAATCAGTCAAGACATGCTGTAAGATAATGGAGGTTTGGGGAAAACAGCTTTGAAGATAATAGGCGGCAGAGAGGCATTTCCCGGTGGTGAGCAGGTGTTCTAGTATTGACTAACCTGGCTCTCAGCTTCCTATCTTCTGAAACTAGTAACATGTAGCATTTAGGACAGGTGTGGGAATGTGGTTATACTTAAGATAAAAAGGGAATGTTAAAGAAAAATTCAGCCTGTTTTTAATCCTTGGAGTAAACTCCAAAAACATTATCTCCACTATTACATCTCTTTCTGCAAAGGTGAGGATGACCCGGAAGTTTATTTCTGCGTTAGTCTATGATGGATCAAGTCTGGATGACACTTCCATTTTCAAGTTCTGGGCCCCACTTTCAGGGTCATTTACATGTCAGAGGGAGCATGTTGGTCAGTGTTCCAGCCTGACAGCTCGGTACCGCCCTGTTCTTCTTTAACAAGTGCCATCAGAACTCAAACTACACAGGGCTTTGAAAGGTCAGTCAAAGACCACATTGTGCTTCTCTAGCTGCAGGAACAGCTGCACTAATTTGGACTATGACTTGGCTTGTCTTTCCTGCACTCTTTTAGAGGCCTGAGCTGGGTTTATGTCAATCAGTGGTGTCACATCATTCAGGAATTGAAGGATGGTGGTCCTTTCTATCTTTAAATTTTAGGATAAACTTTAGTAAGTTTTGGGAGAGGGGGATACAATGCCATGCATTACTGCTATTCAATGGACAATGATCGTCACAGTGAAAACCTTTACTCCTTTTCCCTTTCCTTTGTTGTTGTAGTGATTCACAAGAGCTACACATTTGGTTGGAGTGCTCACCTGGCTTGTGGTGGTTCTTTCCAGGAGTAACTCAATTTATTGTGGCATCTGTGGATTGTGGTGTCCATGGGGTTATGGGTTATTGGGGATTACAAATGATTATGCTTAGCTATGTGGGATAGTGCTGAATAATTAAAGAAACATTTTATCACTGAGCCACATCCTTGGGTCCATGACAATTTTTCTATAGAAAGTATACATATATACAATGTATTTCATTGATACACTAACTGATTCAAGGGACATTATATACTATGGCCTACCTTGTGTCCTACCATTTTCATATATTTATGCTTAATTTACTCATTTAAAAAACCAGCCTATCATCAACTCTTGTAAAAAAAAAAAGCATCTTAAGATCACGGTATAAGTTATAAAGAGGTGTACAAATTGAGATAAAACCTCATCTCACTATCATGATCATATCCAAAGTTATCAGCACAAAATATTATAGGACCTAGATCACAATCACAATTGCATATTTCAAAATTATATATATATATATATATATATATATATATATATATATATATATATATATGAGCCCGGTTTACTCCGGGCTATAAATGGGGACAATATGGAGTGCCAGGAATTGAACAGGGCGAGCCACATACAAAGAAATAACCTGACTTATAGGGTTGTGTTATTCCTTCAGAATTATCAAGAATAAAATTTCAAAAATCATTAAAATCAGATATTACTTGGAAATAATGTTTGCTTGTGAAAACAATGATTTTGCTAATCTAAATGCTTACCAGTTATAAATGATAATTATATTTACCTAATGAAGCTCTAAGCAAAATATTCTTTGTGTTAATGGATCAAATGGACATAAGCAAATAAAGCACATTATTCCATGAATATAGATAATGATTGGAAATATCATCACTTTGATGCTACCTAATCTTACAAATGTAATCTCTCTCTCCTCTTTATTCCTTTTCATCAGAACTTCTACATTCCTCTTGTTTTTAGGGTATGCCACACCAAAATCTTTTAAAATTATTTTAAAATTATTTTTTCTTGTCTCAATTTATCAGTTACTTATAGGTAGTTCTCTTTTCTTCTGACCTCTGTTTGTCAGCTTGTATCACTAAATGTTCTATTTCTTGAAAAATCCCTCTAACTTTAGTCTTTTCAGGTAGTTTCCCCCAAATTCTGTCTAATTAGAATGTGTATACAGAATGATTCTACTTCACAATATCATTTTTTTCTTCCAAACTTCTATGACAGTTTGTAATACTTTGTTGCTTCTAATAGAAGTTCTGGGATTAAAAAAGAAAGTAAACTCTTTTTCTTGGCATGTAACAAGGATATCTGATAGAGGAAAAAACAAAAGCATTGTTCCCACTTTTAATATATAAAAATCTATTAATTGGAGTCTTTTGAAAAATATTTTATTAATTATAGGATAGACTTTGACCCACATATAGTCACATTTCTTTTTTGGTTTGTTTTTGTTTGGGGGTTACATCCAGCGGCACTCAGGGGTTACTCTTTGCTCTGTGCTCAGAAGTCACTCCTGGCAGGCTCAGGAAACCATTTGGGTGCTGGGATTCAAACCAGGGTCTGCCCTGTTGGACACTTGCAAGACAAATGCCTTATGGCTGTGCTATCACTCTGGCCCCATAAATCCACATTCTTAATGGCTTGCACTGTTGAATTGATTAGGATTAAGAGGACATGCAGATGAGCTGAAACATGACAAACTGATTTTAACAGCACTTGGAGTAAACATGATAACTTCCCTCAACATTTTAGTCTTTGAAAACCTTCCTGCATTTTAAGTTTTATAGTTATGAAAATCCAATGTAAATATGAAGCTTTTAGTCCTTAGATGCAGGCTTTCTTCTTACAGTCTAGGAAGAACCTTAGATACCAAATTTACCAAACTTTGCTTCTAGAGAACCAGAGTTGGGACCAGAGAGACCGGAGAGATAGCACTAGAGAACCAGAGTCAAGCCTTGGGCATCTTGATGGGTATTCTAAGTAATTTTCTTTGTACCCTGAAGATTTGCTCACAATGGTTAGCAAATCAGTCAATATGTTTTCTTTCAGTGAGGACAGATCTGTCAGCTTTATTTTTGAAAATAAGATTCACTGAAAAGACACATTTACTCTTTTGGGGTATAGTACAAGAGATCAGAATCTCAGTCATAAATAGTAGGTAGAGATAGACAGAAGAACTGAAAAGCAAAATGAATATCATATACCTATTGCATAGAAATTGGTGTCTTTCCACTAACTGAATAGTTCTTTTGAACTGAATTGTGTAACAATGCAAATAATTAGAGTAAAATGTATCTGTCCACAATTTAGTCAATAGTTATATAATTAATTCTGCTTTTCATATATATCAAACTTGTTATTTCTATTTTATATATTCACCTTAGGCATCAAACATATGTGAGCACCCCTAAAAGCAACTACCTTAAATCTCAATTATGCATGTGTATTGTGATTCAGGTTCCACAAACACTGACAACATGAGTAAAGTACTTTTCTTCCTTAATACCAAATAGAACCAATCTAAAAATAATTATGAAAATTAAAAATGAGTTTTAAAACTTAGTAACAGTAATTACGTTTTAAAAATATAACTACTTACCATCCTTATAATTAACATGTTAAATATCTAATTTCCATAGCAACTTAGCAAGAGGTATTATGGCTCTATTTTTCCTATGGTGAAACTAAGGTTTTAAATGATGGAACAACTAAACTGGTCATTTATAAACTTCTCTCTAACCTCAAAACCCATGATAGTTCTACCTTTTCAACTATACCACTATATTCCAACTATATATATATATATTTATTTATATATATTTCAACTATACCACTTCTCTTCTATCTATACCATTTGTTACCACAGAAACAAATTCTCCTATTTGTTTAGTTTGCCAGTTTAATCTAATAAAAAACTAATTCCATAGTGTATAGCAGAGGTATATTTTAAAGTGAGTAAAATATTAAGTTAAATTGGTAAATATGAGAGAGAGATATGCAGATTCATTGTGATTTGAATAGAAAGTAAAAAAACATATGAATGCATTCTAAACTATTTTAAGAAATTGGAAAATTGGGTTGAATAAGTAGAGTTCCTTTTAACAACAAATTATTACTTTTCATTTTTGTATAAGAATTTTAAATTCTGAATTCTACTAAACCACCATAATTTAAAGAGACATTAATTTTAGCATTTATAAAATAATCCAGGAATGTTTATTGGATTTATTGTTATTTATTTATTATTTATTGCTATTATGATTTCTGACATTGAGGCCATTTGTTTGTTTTATTTGAGCCTATAAAATATATATAATGTATCTTAGAAATATATAAACTGATGACTTTTAAAGGGAAGGGATTATATTACAGAGCACTAAAATTAACTTCAATTATGCCATGCATTTCTGTAGCATTGTGGTCTATGTTCCTAAACTTCAAATTAAACGCACTTGTAAGCAAATTTCAAACAATTTCCTTATTTGTTTTTCTGAGTCTGAAAGCATCCTGTGAATAAGGCCATTACCTGGGGGACTCCTCGTGTGCACAAGCTGAATACCCATATTGGAACTGCCATTTGATGGCTACATCCATCTCACTACTATTGAGTCACAACTCTTAATCAAAGTCACTTCAAAGACCTCAAACAGACTGATTCACATGTGAATGCTACCAAAACTGTCTCCCAAAGAAGGAGATACTCTAGTCTTACATTTCTTTGAACCTACTGCTGCTCATTTACCAGTATTTACTTTGCATGGCCTATGGCTGAACCATGAAAATTGGAAAACAAACTCCTATTCAGTGAGTCATGTCAAAGGTGACTGCCAAGGCAGAAAGTTGACTGTGGGACAGACATTCTTTCTGATCAGGAGGCCTCTTCTGCAGTGCTGCTGTCTCCACAGTTACATACCTGTCCACGGGAGCCTTTCGTTTATCTTGTCTATGTGGGAAGTCTTAGACGAAGCTATCAATCTGAGAGATGAGAGAGTTGCTCATTTGACATTGCAACAATGGTTGGGCAGGAGGAAGAAGAGAAAGAAAGGGAAAATAGAAAATTATTTGCTTTCTTAACAACTTATTTTAAGGTGTGCTAAAGTCATAGAGAAGGTCTAATAGAGATACTGTTCAGAAACACATGCACTTTGTAAAAAGTTATTTCTACCAAATAGCATAAAATGAATAATGAACAAGTACTCGGTAAAGGAAGGATAGGGCCAGAAAATAAATATATTTTGAATTATTTTTATGAAGAAAACAGATTCTCCCCCAAACAATGCAGCTATAATGTGCATCACTGCTGAATAATCATTTCTGAGAATCCTAGCTTATTTGAGGTTATTTTTATAGCAGGTTAGTAAAAAGAAGCAAATAGTACAAATATATTGTATTTGAATGTTATATTATTTCTATGTTTCCTAATCCAGAGTTGCCAGTATTATTACCAGTCTAGATTTTATACATTAAATAATTGGGTTCTGTAGATAAATATTCAAATACTTTAAACTTATTTAATGTGAGAAGTCTAAGAACTTGAATTTATTTTCCTAGAAACAATTTTATATGCATTTGTGATTTTAGGGTATTGCAAAACTCACTTGCGAAGATGTGTATGAAATGCTTAGGAAAATATAAACATCCCTATTCTCACACCATCATCATCATTATCATTATCAATGACATCTCCATGAATCTCCATAGTATCTTATGGAGGATACACAGCTTAGCTGTGTTCTCTGTCTATAATGCCCTTGGCATTGATGACAAACCAGTCCTGTTATGTCAACTGAGCTGAAATGAAGATGAAGCTTTCCTTAGGAGATGATCTTTAACTAAGAGATCTGTTGCCAAACTCATAGTGCTAAAGCCAGCTTACCTTTAGGGCAAAGTAAAAGATCCATCTGTCTCTATAGGCTTTTACTCTGTGGACTTAATCTAAGAAGAAGTGTCTCAGGCATGGTATGAAGAAGATGTGTGTATTAATTTTATTTATTTTAATTTAGAATGCCTATTTAGAAACTTTACTTCAAATGCTAGAGTCTTATTTGAACTATAACATACTTGTTTGACAGTATATTATTTCCTTTGCAAAATATAGACCAATGTCTATATTTATAAGATTATAGTGTGTTATTTGAATGTTCATTGGGACACTAAAGTAGCTGAGAGCTGAAGTTCAAGCTCTGGTACCCCATGCTACTCCCAAACACTATAGGGAGTAACCCCAAGCACAGAGTTAGGAGTAGCACATGACTAGTGTTAGATGTGTCCCCAAAGCAAACAAGAAAGTTAAAATGCATTCTACGTAGATTAGCAATTTGCATTTTAAGCTATTTTTAAGTCATTATTTATATCTCTATATAATGGAAATTAATATAAGAAAAAGATAAAAGATAATAGGGCATGCCTCTAAGAGAACACAGGGGTTAAGTGCATGAAATTGGTATAGGGACTTGAGATATTCAATAGTATATGCCCATGTAGTGAGCTCTCTACTTGCTGAGGATCAGACTGCTCCAGCCTCGCTTACACATTAATATATTTTATTTTGTTTTGTCTGCTCATAAATTTTATATTCTTACATTGTGTGCATAGATAGGCAAAGGCATCCAATACTTTTACTTTTGACCTATTTTACTTTTTTTGCCTAAGCCCTTTAAGTGCCTTTTATTTTGCTGCAAATAACAATAGATGAATAGTACTCCTTTTTTCTATGTCCATATACATCTATAATAATTTACCTGTAGGCACCCTGTTGTATCCATATCTTAGCTTTAATTATAAATACTTCTGCAATAAACATTGTGGTGAAGTAAATTTTCATGTCAATATTTTCATGTTCAACAGATAGATATCACAAAGTAAGGTACTTGAATTTGATGTTGCTCCATTTTTCACTTCCTGAAGAAGCACCATACTGTTTTCAAAAATGGTTGCACCAATTTATAGTAAGTGATATTATAGGTCTGGATATAGGGCTATTCAACCTTAGTCCTTTTAAATTTACATATTTACCCCTTTATGACAAATCTGAGCACTGAGCTTCAATTGATACCTGCTGAAGATAATGTGTAGTAGTGATTAATGAAATATCTAACATTATTTACACAGTACTTGTGTAAGCACTTTATGTGCATTGCATCATTTAAACATTATGAGCTCGATATGGAATGAATATTTACTGTTATCATTACCAAATAATGGAGCTAAGAATAAATAACTACAGTAATTTTTTGGGTGGAGGGTATCTGATTAGTCGATGGCAAACAGGGAATAACTACAGAGTATACATTATTAGATCAGTATGTTATGATGCTTATTCAATACAATTAAACTATTTAAACCCAATGTACTTAGTAAAGACCAATACAAACTACACTGAGAAGATGTTTCACCTAATTAGTGAAGACAATTTTTTTCAAGAAGCAACTTAGATAGACACAAACTCCTGACAAAGTTTTGGGCAATCAAGAAAAAAAATTTTGACAAAACCAAGTCAGCTTAGACGTAAGGGGACTAATCATTATTTGCACCATATTATTTGTATGGAAACAGAGGTTAATATGAATGCAAACATTGCTCCTTCTAATGGAATAAGTTGCGTGCTCACTTTGAATTCTAGTTTAAAGTATAAATGTGCTATTAAGTCAACACAGCCCAAAGGGCTACCATCTGAATCAGAATTGTGAAGCATAACAGAGAGATGGCTTGGAGAATAGGGAGTACTTTCATATTGGTCTTTAAGTCTGTATATGTGTTCTGAGTTGTCTCCCACAGGTGATATTCTTGTCACTTAGTAAAGCAAATTGGAGCCTCAAATTTCTCTCCCTCCACCCCTGTCAACATTGCCCGTGATGGAATGCAAGCCTACCCGTGCCAGCAACAGGTGCAATGTAAGAAATAACACAGTTCCACAGATAACAGGCATGCATATGTCTGGTGGATTTAATTAGACACAGAGCCCATTAACAATTTCTGCAGATGTTCACATCAAATCAGCCAACTTAGTTTCTTCACACTCTTCTGTTTGGCCTATTTTCCCTTTCCCAAGTGTATCTATTCTCACGTTAATTTTGTGATTCCCACATGCAAACTCTTCTAAAATCCAGATACTTGATTCACAGTATTAGGTTGAAGAGATATGATTACTAGTAGATATTTGGTATTTGATGTAAAATATATATTATAATGATTATATTTTTTCAAACTCTTCTAAAATCCAGATACTTGATTCACAGTATTAGGTTGAAGAGATATGATTACTAGTAGATATTTGGTATTTGATGTAAAATATATATATTATAATGATTATATTTTTTCCTGGATGGTGCTGAAATAATGGCCATATCAAACTGAAAGCTGAAATCTCATACAGAGTGTGTGCATTTGGTGTTCTGAATTACAACTGGCCTAGTCAATCAAAAAGCTAAGAGTCCCGGGTGTATTTTTCTGTGAATCAATTTTTAAAATTCAAGTACTTGAGGTTTAGAAAGTCATGCTTAATAAAGAATATAACTATGACTTTATGGTGATATTGTAATATGTCCACATAACTAGATGTAAATTTTCTAAAAATCATGTGGCAATACAATGAAAAGTAGATTTAAATGAGAAAAGAAGGAAGTTAAATTCTGGTCTCATTCTCATTCATAACTTTCTGGGTAACCATGGGAGTCACTTCAGTTGTCTTAGCCTTTATTTTTTATAAAACAGCATTGGTTTTAATGTTTTAATAAGTTTTATACTTGTGTATATACTATTATACTTTATACTGTACTAATTTACTAATATGGGGTCACAATAAGAATTTCTCTCAGGGCCAGAGAGATAGCATAAAGGTAGGGCATTTGCCATACATGCAGAAGGACAGTGGTTCGAATCCCAGCTTCCCATATGGTCCCCTGAGCCTGTCAGGAGCAATTTCTGAGAATAGAGCCAGGAGTAACCTCTGAGCCGAGTGTGACCCCCTCAAAAAAAAGAATTTTTCCCAAATTGTGCTTGGGGTCACTCCCAATGATGCTTGGGATAGAACCTGTAACTCCTACAGACAAGGCATGAACCTCCCTCCTTTTCCGCAGATACAAAAGTAAAGTAGATTATCATTTGGTTCATTTCCATATATAAATATATATAACTACATAAATATTCATAACTGCTAATGTGGCATCTATAATTCTGCAGGGGTTTGTTAGTAAGAAGGTAAAGAAAAACTTCAAAAGAACATCTATAGGCAATCTATGGCTATATAGAAGAAAGTGAAGATAAGACTATGACTACCTAGACAGTATATGACACTGATAGGTGTTAGGATTTGAGTTTGGTCATTGATTCAAGACTAAAAGGAATTTGGGAAACCTGATAGAGAGTCAGACTAATGATATAATGTATATATATATAT
This sequence comes from Suncus etruscus, assembly GCF_024139225.1. NCBI lineage: Eukaryota > Metazoa > Chordata > Mammalia > Eulipotyphla > Soricidae > Suncus > Suncus etruscus. The sequence goes on along the minus strand of NC_064862.1, from coordinate 5,429,875 downwards.
ATATATATATATTTTTTTTTTTTTTTTTGCTTGTTTTTCGGGCCACACCCGTTTGATGCTCAGGGATTACTCCTGGCTAAGCGCTCAGAAATTGCCCCTGGCTTGGGGGGACCATATGGGACGCTGGGGGATCGAACCGTGGTCCTTTCCTTGGCTAGCACTTGCAAGGCAGACACCTTACCTCTAGCACCACCTCGCCGGCCCCAACTTATATGTATTTAAAGTCAATAAAATTGTGCTAAAAATAGTTCATGTTAAATATGCTTATTTCTATATCTTGCCTCTATTATAAACTTACACTCTCAAACTTATGTCATATTTATATTTTAAAAGTTTTTCAGAGATAAAGAGATAGTAGAAGGTAAGGCATGTAGCCTTGCATGCTACTGCCTTGCATGTGACCAACATTGGTTTGGCTTCCTGGCCGTTGATAGGTATGATCTTCTGAGCATCACCAGGACGGATCCCTAAACACGGGTCCAGGAGTAAGCCCTGCTGGGTGTGACCTTAAATTAAAATATTTAAAAAGAAAGATTTTAGTCATAGATTTTAATCTTACAAATAAAAATCTACTCAGACCTACCTAGTGCCTCCATTTTTTATAAATTACCTAAGATCAAGCAAAACAATATGTCTTCATAGTTCAAGCCAACCACTGGGATAAATAAATGGCATTGACAGAGAAACACATGGACAAAATAAATGTGTTTTATTTTGCATAAATAAATATGCACATGGCATAAGACTAGCAAATTGATTCCCAGAGATCCCTGAAAATCATCACAATTAAGAGTAAAATATGGGGGGATGTAAAAAAAAAGAGTAAAATATGTTAGATAATACAACATAGATTTATGATAATCTATTACTACAAATTTACTACTCAGTTCAAGAGATATGATTGGGAAATTCCATGACTTGATCCAAGAAATAATCAAAAGGATTTTTCCAAAATAACCCTACACTTCTAAGATCATTCAAAACAACACTGTCTATGAGAATTGTGAGGAAGTTTTTAGTCATTGCTAGTGACAGATTTCTAGAATTAAGTGTTAAAGATCTAGGGACCGGAAAGATAGCATGGAGGTAAGGCGTTTGCCTTTCATGCAGAAGGTCATCGGTTCGAATCCCAGCGTCCCATATGGTCCCCCATGCCTGCCGGGAGCAATTTTTGAGCATGGAGCCAGGAGTGGCCCCTGAGCACTGCCGGGTGTGACCCAAAAACCACAAAAAAAAAAGATCTATACATATTTATCTAACTATTTTATATGAGGGAAGACATTGCAAAATTATTTTTCATAATTGAGATATAATTGCATATAACATTGTATTCTTTTTAGACATGCAATGTAGTTATTTGATGTGTATATGAACATATTGGTTTTTATAGAACCAAAGAGTAAATTCATGGCCTTACACACATGTGGCATGTGTTCTATTGCTAAGCTACATCCCAGATCCTAAGATAAAATATAACAAAAATAATCACAGTACATTTTATTAACATCCATCACCACACTCATTGGCAGTGTTTTCCTTTTTGCCTTTTTGCTTTTTGAGTCATACTTAGAGTGCGTAGTGTTGACTCCTGGCTCTGTGTTCAGGGACTACACTTGGCAGTGCCTGGGCTTGAACAGAGGTTGGCTACATGGAAGGGAAGTAGCCTTACTCTTGTACTATTTCTTCATTCCTTCTATTCTTTTTCTAGTTTTAAATTTTCTACTCCTTCAAAAAAATGTAACTTTTTGACCATACCTGGTTATACTTATAGCTTACTCCTTGGCTCTGTGCTCAAAGATCTTACTCTACTCTCTACTTACTCCTGGCTGTATGTAATAGAGCATATGTAGTGCTATCATGTGCCCCATCTCATGTACTAACTTTCTAATACCTCTCCACTCACCCTACAATATTGTTGTATGACAGTTTTTATCATAGACCTTTTGAAGGAACTTTTAAATATGTGATAGTATTAATTTTAATTGTCCTGAAGTAATTTACATTGTGAGAACTTTATTATATTATAAGGAAGTTTGTAACTTTTATTGATTCATTAGTTTTTTTATGCCACACCCAGAGGTTATCAGGGTTTACTCTGGGTTCTGCACTTAGGGATCAGTTGGCTCAAGGGAACACATAGGATGGCAGGATCAAACCTAGAGCAACCATATGCAAGGCAAGCTGTAGACCCACTGCATTATAGCACCAGCCCCAAGAAGTTCGTAACTTTCAACACTTTTCCGCATTTCCTCTACTACTCCCACTTGGATAACCATTACTCTGTTCTCTAAGATTTTTCTTAAATCTTATATATATTTTTATGTGATAGTTCCTTCAGTTAGCATAATTTCCACAAAGCTCATCCATGTCACAGATAGCAATATATTCTTTTATAAATAAACAGTATAGCTCTGCATTTGTGTATTTGTATATGCATGTCTATGCATTATGTACATGCATACTTATATTGTTTCTAGTCTCAGCTATAAACAATGTACATGAAGGGAAGAAATATTTTAGTTGTAGTGATTTAATTTTAGTATAATTTATTTTGTCTTTATTTTTTTTCTTTTTTTAAAATAGTTTTTATTTTAACCAAAGTGGATTACATATCTTTCACAGGAACATTTTAGGTACATAGTAACATTGAATCAGGTGAATTCCCATCACCAAAGTTGTCCTCCCTCCACCCCCCATTCCCAGCTTGCATATCATATTCCCCATCCTTACCCCCCCCCCAGGCTGCTAGTATAAGTGGTCCCCTCTGTGTCTAGTTTACTACGTAGTGATCATACAACTGTTGTATTTGTTTTAATTTTTGAACCACATCTGGCAGTGCTTAAAAGCTACTCCAAATCTGGAGCTTGGGGGCTGACTCCTAGTGATGTTTTGGAACTATGAGGTGTGGAGATGGGACCTGGGTCTTCTAAATGCAAATCAAATGGTCCAGCCTTTTGAGATGTCTCTCCAGGTCCTCCATTTAATTTTTAAAAGTGTTCTTTAAATTGTTTGTTCCAAAAATTTAGACGAGACATTGAAATTAGCTTTGGGGCATTGAAGACAAGAATGCTTTTTATCCCTTCAGAGGTAGGGTTAGCATATGAATTCCCATAGGGCTTCTGGTGAGTAAACTAGCAAAACCTATTCCTCCTATAAGAACAAAAGCATTGTCTCTCCTAAAAATAATCTATTCTAATTTTCACCTTATAAAAATAAATCTCTTTAAGAGTAGAGTCATATGTATACCACTTATTAGAAATGATGATCATTTATAGTAATTATATATAATTATATATAATGTATATTACATAATATAAATCTGAAATTTATTCATTCTAAAAAGAAAATTTTGAGCATAATAAACTCTTAAAAGCTTCCATCTCTATGTCTCAAAGTGTTTTGGTTTGATTTCTATCCAGTTTTTGAAATTAACATGTTCTACACAAGCAAATTATACAATAATATAAGCTTTACCACTTATTTAAAAAGTTGCTTTCTCTCCTACTTTTCCATATAAATTTCAATTTAAAGGTGTTATATATGCATTTCACTTTTCTACCTTTTGAGTACACGTTTAATAATAGTAGTATCATAAAACTTGTCCTGGAGATCTGTATTCTCTAGAGACATACATTTAAAATTTTCTCTGGATTCTTTCTCCTTTTAAGCAAAATGGCAACTGTCACATCACTTACCCCTTAACAATTCCCCATAACCTTTCCTTAACCTCAGGCCAGGAAAAGACACTGAAAATAAGAGACTGGAAGTTTGGGGGTAGTTTCCTAACAGAAAAGTGCAGAGTTCCATTGCAAGGAATTCTGACAGCCTTTAGGGTTGAGTGGTCTTTCTCTAACTTACTCTGCTGCTTAAAGCACATCTTTTACCTGACTCTAGGATAGTATAGAGTAAATGTGTTAGCTTGCATATTCATTACAGATCATAACCCAGCATTTGTCTAATGGTGGGAAAATAAGAACTCATAATACAAATGTGTATTATGTGTGGCTCATACATTAAAGGTTGCATAAAGGGGCACCCTTTTTCTCCAACTCCTCCAGCATGAGCCCGTAAATCCCATCAAAGCCATATAGGAGAGGAGGCTGCTTTTTTCAGGCTTTTGGATGACTTGACAATCTCTGCCCAACAGTTCCTCCCTGGGCATTTTGTTTTCATGTTCCACAGTATAGCTCCACAAAGCAAGTCACAAAATAGGGCTGGGAATGCTTTTGGCAAAGAATGCCCTGGTCTGTGGGATATCTCAGAGGTATCCCAGAAAGAGACCACAGGCGTCCTTAGGATGCTGACCTGACCCTGGGAACTCTAGAGGTTGATACAAGGGTCGAGAACCAATGTCCCCTGAATGCCTGCAGTGCTGTTATAAGATCCTATCCCACTGGGCAGCTGTCAGCATCACAGTGGACAAGCGTTTTGACTAAAAATTGTGCCTTATTGTGAAAAGTTATACTCATATGAAAGGAAGATTTTCATAAAAATGATCTATTTGGGGCACCTGTTTAAGTGTTATAGACCTACTGGTTTTCTGTAATTCAGGTTATCCTTGATCTAATTTATTTTCTTACCTTTCTATAGCATGGGATCAAAGATTAAAAATTACCTTCCCTTTTGGCTAAAGACAAGGAAGATTGTAGTTGATTCGTCTTCCTCCCTGTCTTCTTTCATGTAAAATACAAAGCTATTGTCAAGGTCTTTTCAGCACAGTAAGTGTCATCTCACTCTACAAAAGAATTGCTTCCTCTTTATGCTTGTGTCTGATATTAGGCCTTAAGCCTTTGGCACACTGAAGACTTAATATATCTTGGGATAAGAGAAAATGATACTTTGCCATTTACTTTGGTAGCTTTCTTTTCTATTCTACTAGATTCTTTATCTCCTTTAGACTTTTGCTTCATCAAGTGTCACATGTATGACACTCTCAAGATATGTGCATCTCTCTATTTTCCTGACAGTTCAGAAAAGCAAGATGAATCTCCTGATATCTTCCTGGTTCAGTTCCTGGTTCCATGCTGTGGAATTGAGAAATTGGGAAACCCGTGCAGTCACAGAACACAAAAATTGAAATTCAGATTGAGACTTTTTTTTCTCTCTTTAAAGCTCTGGACAACTCCAGTCTACTATAAAACGCTGCCTTCTACCTGGGACATTATTGGAAAGGACAAGAATGATACTGTAACCATAAGAGATGTTATGAAAACTGAGCCTCTAAGTTTAATCCCCTTCTAATCTCAGCCAGTGGTCTTAGGGTGGAGAATGCACAACTTCCTAAGGCTCCAAAGAGATGAACTGGATTTTGTCAGTAGGGCATCTCTTCCACAACATACCTCATCCTGCTACCCTGAATCATTCATTCCACAACTCCAATCCTGGTTTTGGATGTCTTCGTTTCTTAGTTTACTCAACTGAAAAAAAGTTTCTATTCTTGTTTTAAGTAATAGAGTTGCATCAGAGGTATCAAAAAGCTTGAAGAAGCTGGGGTAATAGCACAGACGCTAGAGCTCTTGCATTGCACATGACTGGGGTTCAATCCCTGGAATCCCATATGGTCAGACTATGAGCATGCCAGGAATGATTCCTGTGTGTAAAGCCAGGAATCATGTGTAAAGTAGTTCTGGGTATGATCCAAAAACAAAAATAAAGCTTAAGAAATTTGGGGAATTTCATTTGGAGTAAAAACTGTAGTAAGGGCAATAAAATAAGAATTTGAGGGGCCGGAGAGATAGCATGGAGGTAAGGCATTTGCCTTTCTTACAGAAGAATGGTGGTTCTAATCCAGGCATCCCACATAGTCCCCTGTGCCTGCCAGGGGAGATTTCTGAGAATAGAGCCAGGAGTAACCCCTGAGCACTGCCGGGTGTGACCCAACCCCCCCCAAAATTTGATATGATTTGGTTGTATTAAATATTTGTGTATACAACAAAGTGTATTACTAGTAATAATATCTATAACAATATAAACACAATATAGTTTGCCTTACACCATTATGATCTTGTAGTTTGTATTTACCTGGTTACTTTTTTAGTTCAGTCTATTATACATATTTTATATGCATAATCAATAGGACAGACTTATTAAAATTTTAATTCTAGTATTTTTCCTTAGTAAATTAAAGAAGCAATATTATAGATCTTAATTTGAGATGTTTTGAAAATATTCAGTATATCTCTTCGGTGTGTAACTACATATTTCCTAGAGTTAGGACTACCAATGAGTAGCCAGAGCAATAATATAGGCGGTACGGTGCTTTCCTTGCACATAGACCCAGGTTCACATAGGCCATCCTATATGGTCTCATGCTCACTAGGATAAATCCCTGAGCATCTCTTTGTGTGCCTCCCTCAAAAGACTTTACCAATGAAAATATGGGTAGGAATGCATTTAAAAAATGACATAAATGAAAAACTTATAGCTAGTTAAACTATGTTTTCAAACAGCTTTAACAGTATAAACTGACCTAATTTGCTATATATGTGTATAAAAATATTATATGTTCTCTTTTTCGTTTCTTTTTTGGAGTCACACCAGCATTGATTAAGGTATACTACTGGATCTTTACACAGGGATCACTCCTGGTGGTGTGCAAACTCACATTGGGGGTCATGCAACAAACACCTTACAAACTGTACTATTCCTCCAGCCCTGTAATTTTGAAGTTCACATGTTTGTATTCTGGGATCAAGTTGGGTTTCATCAGTTATCTTTAAGCTAAGTAATTACACTGAATAACTTAAAAGTATCCAGTGTTTGATTTAACTCAATAAAACTGAAAAATTAAGTTTTCTAACTTTCATTTGTGGGTAGATAGCCCTCAAATATATGAAAATGTCAGTAAGCCATAGTAAAAACAACATCTAAAAATATCAATAATTAATTTCCTGGTTCTAGTACATGATACCTTTTCCTCTACAATTTCCGGTTTTCTTTTTCTTTCTTTAATATTTATCAGAAAAAATAAAAACGGGTAAATGTGATGGCTATGGCCTACATTATTAGAAGTCATAAAAAGTAATGTGTTGAAATAGAATTTTGATAGTCATATTTGGTTATGCTTTTGGAGAGGTGAAAATAAGAGGAGATGGAAGAAGTATTAAATAAACAAAAAATATGGGAGAGCTGAAGCATCATCATGCTTCAGTCTACCAACATGGAACCCCAGTCCCTTTAGTTGGTTCACCACCCTCTCCCCAAGCCCTTGGACCAAAAAGTTTCCAGTTCTGACATCTGTCATCCTTCTGGGTAGGCCATAGAACTTCTATCTATTAGAAAACATCAAAACTCAGTCTACTCAACAGAGTAACTGACTGTTTTTCTTAGCCTACTCAAATAACTCTGCATGATTAGAAAAATAACCTGAAATGCAGATCTATTATTAGTTGCCATATGGTATAAACAATTCAACAGATCACTTTTCAAGTAAAGGGAACCTGAAACTTCACAATTATCACCCACAATATGCCCACAAAAGGACAGTGGAAACCTAAGGAGCTCAACTGCTATTGTAGAGAGGAGAGAAATTTAAACAAATATGCAAGCCCATCAAAACATTTGAGCTTGTTGATGAAGATCAAAAATCAGCACTCAATGCATTGGCAACAGAAATCAAGAAGCACTAGCAGTGAAATTAAGCAAATAATAGATGAGAAAGTCAGCACACTCAAAAAAAAAAAAACTTTCAGAAGTTGAGAAGAATCTATACAAATGGGCCTGAAGGAGCTATAGAACACACTAGCAGGCCTAGTAGCAAAATCACACAGGAAGAGAATCATATGGATGAACCTGAAGGCAAATTACAAGCCAGCATTAATAAGGAAGTCAAAAAAAGAAAAAGAAAAAAGAATAAAAGAAGTTGTTACAGCTCTTTTAAAATTTGTCTATCAAGCTTTCTGGTCTCTACCGGAAGACCCCAAAAAGAAAAAAAGAAAAAAATGTAAGAAATGAACAAAGATAAGAGGATTAATCTCTGAATTATAGGAATACCAGAAGGTGAGGAAAAAGAGAAAGGGACAGAACAAGTAGAGGAAGAGATAATAGTAGAAAACATTCCCTCTCTCTAGAAAGAGGTAGATGCACCAAAAGAGTTCAAAGAGTACCAAACAAAATAGACTCAAACAAAACAACATCAAAACATATAGTAATCAAACTGGGAAAAGTCATAGAGATGGACTTCTTTAAATAATAATGAAGCAAAGGAAAATATAAAGGAAAGAATATACAAATCCCACCACATCTCCCATATGAAAGTACAGGCAAGAAAAAAATGGAATGGTATATTCAAATACTGAATAAAATACATTTTTAACCTAGGTTTCACTTCCCAGCAAAACTCTAATTTTTATTGTAGGAATAAAAACATTCTCAGACAGAAAATAACTGGAAACATTTTCATTAAAAAACAATTCTAAATTAATGACTGAAAAACCACGTATATAAACCAAATAACCTATTATAGAAGTAATAACTGCATACAGCAAAATGAAATAACAAACCTTTCTGTCAATAGTTTCCTTAAATGTCAATGGACTAAATTTTCCCATCAAAAGGCATAGAGTGGAGGGTTGGATCAAGAAACAAAACCCATCTATTTTCTACTTACAGGAAACATATCTAAAGTCTCAGGATAGGTATAGGCTCAGAATAAAAGGATGTAAAACTATTATGCAAGCCACTGGAATAAAATAAAAGCTGGAAACATCATATTTCCATCAGACCAAATTACATTCAACATCAGGAAAGTAGAGATAAGGGTGGACACTACTTATTGATCAGTAGAACAATAGACCAAGTAGTACTAACTCTAATAAAGATATATTCACCAAATGTTGGGCCAAAAAAGTTTGTAAGGCTTTTGCTCACAAACCTATAGAAACACATGGATGCAAATGTGATTGTAATGGGAGATTTCAACATGCCACACTCACCACTTTATAGATCCACTAGGCAGAATATAAAAGGGACACAAAAGCCCTAAATGAGAAACTAGAAAAACTGGGACTAATGGATTTATACAGGGCCTTTCATCCTTATAAAGCTCAATATATATTCTCACTAGTGCACACATCGTGTCTATTATAGGTTGCATTTTAGGACATAAGTCTAACTCACAAAAATTCACAGACATAAGAATCATACCAAACATTTGATCAGATCACAGTGTCACAGAGATAGAGATTGATTATAAAGCACATGTGGAAAACTCTAACATCTGGATACTGAGCAATATTCTGCTTAATAAGAGCTGCATCAAAGAGAAAATCAAGGGGAAATTAAAACATTTCCTGATACAAATGATAATAAAAAAACAAATTACCAAATATTTATGGGACACAGCAAAAGCAGTAATTAGGGGTTGGCCATATGCAAGGCAAAAACCTATCCACTGTGTTATTGCTCCAGTTTTAGCCAATATAATTCTTTTTTTGGGGGGGGGGTTGGTTTCTGGGCCACACCCAGCGATGCTCAGGGGTTACTCCTGGCTGTCTGCTCAGAAATAGCTCCTGGCAGACACAGGGGACCATGTGGGACACCGGGGTTCAAACCAACCACCTTTGGTACTGGATCGGCTGCTTGCAAGGCAAACGTCACTGTGCTATCTCTCCAGGCTCAACCAATATAATTCTTAATGGTGAAAAACTGAAAACATTCTCACTGAGATCAGGCACAGGACAAGAATGTCCAGTGTATCCATTCTTCAACATAGTATTAGAATTATTAGCAATAGCAATCAGGTAAGAGAAGGAAATCAAAAGGATCCAAATTGGAAAAGATGAAGTCAAGTATATATCTATTTGCAGACGACATGATGATGTATATTGAAGATCCTAAAGAGTTCACAAAAAAGTTTCTAGAAACAATGAACCAATTCAGCAAAGTGGCAGGCTTTACACAAAGTGGTAGTTAATATACAAAAAATCAGTTTCCTTGATACAAATAATGAGTGAGAAGAGAAAGGAGATCAAAGAGTCTGTCCCATTTAAAACAGTGAACATCAAATTAATGAGAGAGATGAAAGACTTATACCACAAAAACTTCAAAACATGGGGCTGGAGAGATAGCATGGAGGTAAGGCGTTTGCCTTGCATACAGAAGGTCAATGGTTCAAATCTCAGCATCCCATATGGTCCCCTGAGCCTGCCAGGAGCAATTTCTGAGCGTAAAACCAGGAGTAATCCCTGAGTGCTGCCGGATGTGACCCAAAAACAAAAACAAAAACAAAAAAAAAAAACAAATAACTTCAAAACACTTTAATTAGAAGAATCAATCTTATAAAAAATAACTATCTTACCTAAACTATTATGCATAGTCAATGCAATCCCCATACAAATTCATACAATATTCTTCAAGGATATAAAGATTATAAATTTAAGTTTGTTAAATTATAAAGTTTCTGTGGAATTGTAAAAGACCCCAGATTGCCAAATTTATTCTGAAAAACAAGAAAATGGAATTTTCATTTTATTGCCTAACTACAAAGCCATAGTGTTTAAGACAGTACAAGTATTAGAACAATGACAGATTTTCAGACCAATGATTCAGAATAGAATATTCAATGATAATCTCCCCAACTATAGGTCAACTAATTTTTCACAGAGAAGTTACGAACGTGGAATGGAATTAAACAGCATCTTCAAGAAATGGTACTGTGACAATTGAATAACCATATATATGAAATTAAAAATAGATCCATATCTCACACCCTACACAAAAGTCAACTCAAAGTAGATCAAAGACCTTGAGCTCAGACCCAAATCTATAATATACATTAAAGAAAAGATAGGCATAATGTCCCAAGACTTAAATTCCAAGGAGTCTTCAGTGATAGTATGCTAATGGCAAAGACCACTCAAAAGACTCAGATCTCAACAAATAGTACTATATCAAATTAAAACTTTCTTTATGGCAAAAGAAACACAAGCTAAAACTAAAAGACAATTGAGTGGAAAAATTATTTTCACTCAACACATCAGATAAAGGGTTCATATTTAATATATACAAAGTACTCAAAAAGATTAACCCCCAAAATCTAAAAACTTAATCAAATATTGGGGAGATAAAATGAAAATACATCTCTCTGAAGGTCAACAGATGGCCAGCACGCACATAAAGAGTGCTCATCATCACTTATCACTAGAGAAATCCAAATTAAGATAGCAATGAGATATTATCTTACACCAATGAGGATGGATGGTGGCATAGATCAAAAAACAGGGAACAATCTGTGTTGTTGGGTATGTGGTGAAATAGTATGGCGGGTTCTCAATATACTCAGAATCAAGTTGCTGTATGAATCAGCAATTTAACTTTTGAGTGCCTCTCCTTGGGATAGAAGAGGGCATATGCATAGCACTATTCATCACAGCACTCAGTACAATAACTAAGAATTGGAATCAACCTAGATGTTCAACAATAGATGAGTGGATCTTGAAGATGGGGTACATATATACAATGGAATACTACATAGTTATAATGAATGGTATAATCATGTAATTTGCTGTAACATGGATGAAACTGGAAGATATTATGTCAAATGAATTAAGCCTAAAGAAGAAGAATAAATACAAAATGGTATTACTTATATATGATATTTAGAATAACTGCATGAAGGAATGCAATGGTTTAAAACTGGGTTGTTGGGACTGGATCAATGGCTCAGCTGACCCACATGCTGCAAGCTGTAAGGAATTTGCCTTGCAAGCTCTAACCTAAGACAAACGTAGGTCCAATCCCCCAGTATCCCATAGTCGCCCAAGCCAGGAGCAATTTCTGAGTGCATAGCCAGGAGTAACCACTGAGCATCACTGGGTATAGCCCAAAAATAAAGAAATAATAAAATAAATAAAAGTGGGTTGTCAAGAACATTCTTGACTGCAGAGTATAGTAAAAAGAAAAGAAGTTGAGTGGAAGAGAAGAAAGATAAATATGAAATAACAGGGTACAGGGGTCAAGAGGGCTCAAGTACATTGGTGGTGGTAAGAAAGAACAGATATATATATATATATAAACCATGGAGTCAACAACAATAAAATCATGAGACCCAAACTTTAATAATCAAACTTAAAAAGGTTCCTGTTATTATCGACAGACTGGTACGGAGGATTCTGGGCATACTATAGGAGGAAGGTTGACAATGGTGGTGGGATTGGTGCTGAAACATTGTATGTCTAAAGTTTAACTATGAATTACTTTATAAATCATAAAGCTTTAAATAACATATTTAATAGAATTAATAGTTAATATAAAATATTCAATATTAAATAAAATATTTAGAATGTTTATTTAAATATTAAATAGAAAGATTTGAAATATTTCTTTATTTTAAATATTAATGCTTAAAACAAAGAAAATATGAGGAAGCTTGAAAAAAATAGTATTTTCCATCTTTCTTTTCTCCCCTTCTTGAATGATGTCAAGGCAGAAAGATTTCCTTTTTAGGTCTTCAGTGAGGGATGCTTCCTGCTCTGAGGCCTTCAGTGTGGATTGGGTGGCAAGGTAGGAAACGTCTGTCTTTCTCCACTCCCAAGTATTATTTCTAGTCTCATTCCAAAATGTAATGTTTGATTAAGCCTGGCTCCAGTTGGTTCTTTTCCTCAGAGAGCCCCATGTTAAGTGGAGTTTCAGTTGAAACTAAGCAGCTCTATGAAAGAGGCATAAACACCTTTACATCCAAGGTAACTGGTGTTTGAGAAATAGTACCAGGGGCAAGACACTTGCCTTGCTCATTGTTTACCTCGGTTTGATCCTCACCACTCCATAAGGCAACCAAACACTGGCATGAGCACTACCAGGTATGGCCCCCAAACTAAGAAAGAAGTGAAAGTGGGAATTATTTACTACATCAATATACTCAAATTTAATATCTATTTAATTCAATGAGATTCTTGACCTAATCAGACATTCTTACAGATAAGATGAAAAGATCATGATCCAAAAAAACTGTGATGAATTCATTCTGCGTCTTAGTCCTGCATTTATGCAAAAATAGCATCTATTGCCTCTTTCTCTCTTTTTTTTTTTACAAACAATATTTTATAGCCACTTTCTATTTCAAAATTTCAGCCTAGGGGGCGAGAGCAAAAGCACAGTGGGTAGGGTATTTGTCTTGCATGTGGCGGACCCAAGTTCAATTCTCGGTGTCTCATTTGGTCCCTGAGTACTGCCAGGAATGACCCCTGAGCTTAGAGCCAGGAGTAACCCCTGGACAATGCTGATGTGGCCCAAAAATTTAAAACAATGCAGCCTATGATCAGCCTGAAACTGGGACAAGCATCCTCCTGTTAGCCATTACAAAAGCTGACAATTCCAATTATTTTTCTAACAGTGAGTTTGTGACAGTACAGAGTCTATTATTAATTCATTGGCACTTCAGTCCAAGGCACTTGGCCTTTGGCCTTTTGCCTGACAGCATAATAGCCAATGGCTATTGCTACATTATTGGCCCATTCTTCTCAGTGTTGTTTATACATGTTGCAGAAACAACTTTATTAAAGTTTAAATCGCTTCATAAGAAGGTGTTTTCTTGACTGGCATGCCCCACCACCACACTAACTCATTCATACCTTTACTAATGCCAATGCCAATCAGCCAAGATCCACTTCCTGAATTGACTCCAATAATGCCACCTTGTGGGCAGAAACTCCTTTCTGAAAATAGCAGCTTCTTGCAGAG